>NC_056689.1:20323500-20652000 GCF_018350215.1 Panthera leo | reverse complement strand
CCAAATCAAACTCTAAAGGAATCTTTTTGACCTTAAAGTAACTTTGATATATCCCAGAGCGTCCCTGGAAATCTCAAAAGATTTGAATCTCACCTTGGAAAAGAGAGATGTTAAAGAAATTAGGTTTATTTGATATGTTAAATTATGTGGGAAACATTGTCAAATAAGTAATGATAAACTTTGTTAGGTTATGTGTGTATGGATATATGTTACTAACATAGGTATTCCAGAAATTGTTTATAGAGTTTCTAGAAATTTATCAATACTTTAATGTCCAATTATTATTCTAAATTACTGTATGCCACAGAAATAACTACATTTTACCATCAAAGAAACTCTCATCAGGTCTTTAACCATGTGCATTTTTAAATATTTTGTTATTTTAAGACAATCACTTTTTATTCTAATGATTTTGCAAAACTAAGATTAATGGAAAGGACTCTATCTACCAAGTACTCTCATACACAGACACCATTGCCAAATAACAAGATGTTTAAACTTGGGTGCTTATTTCACAACTGGAGAAGCCTCCACTTGACATCTGGTCTTGTGCAAATGCTAGAGACATGAAAATCAAACTGACTAGGAAAAAAACTAGCTGATGTTGAAGCAGACTGCTTCCTCACAAAACATTGAGAATGATTCTTTCCATTTCTTCTTCCCTTTCCAACAATCCTTTTCGTAATTTTTACACCATGAAGGTTTTTGTCATTCTTTTGTCAACCTATTGTCTTGCCCTGGCCTGGAAAGACAACACCATTGTTCATATATCTCAGACCATTACAAAAGTGGGCTATCCAGCCTCCAGTGGACTGTTGGATTTAGTATGATGCTGGTGATTCTGTCATTATTACCATCATAAACCTCTTCCCCCATTTTCAATGCCTCAGTTTCTCTGAAACACACTGGTGGATAAATAGTTCTGTAGAAGTGTAGACTGTTTTACAAAATATATAAACAAACCATTTGGATTGAGAAAGTAACCGCTTCAATGAAGTCTTTCTTTGATCTATTTACTCTAAGTCGGTTTGGTCCCTGGGGATTGCGGCATTGGAGTGTCCTCCAAATATTGGGTATTATTCACTTTATAGCCATTCTAATAGTCACCTGGATGCACTGTGTTCTCTCAAAAGCTTTAAAGGCATGCATGCAGCCACTGGTAATGAGACAAATGGTCTTCCTGTGCCTAGAATGACAAAAAATGGGATGAACAACTGCCAACTAAGGGACTTTGATATCCTAATCTATGAATTGTGGTCAGAGAGTCATCCTGACTCCAACATTGACAAGGAGTAGTAGCTCACAGTGGCACAAATACTTTAAATTTTGATCAATACTTGCAGTACAACTGAGAGTATATCAAAAAGAGGAAGTTGATAAAGTTAATTTGTATATTGGGATCCACAAAATGGAGGCCATCCCAGTGGCCTAGCCCATGTCACAAATCTAAACTAAGGCAGCCTGCACTTACTGAAAACACCTGTCAAGAAAACATAACATTAGTCACAATTGTGCAAGTTAGCCTTATCTAGCTTATCTAACCTAGAAAATAGGACCCGCTAGCCTTATAAGGAAACCCCTGTCTTCTTAGCCAATCATTCCCTGTTTCCATGTTGTCTCTTCTCACTCTATAAAACTCTTTCTTGCCCAAAATCTCTCAGGAAGAGTGCTCCACTATTTGATAGGCTCTATACTCCCCAAATAATAGTTTTAGTTTTGTCACTTGAGAATAATAAATTTGGGATGTTGAAAAAATGGAAAGAATTCTGAATTTGAGTTTAGGAGATTAGAGCTAGGATCTGACTTCTATAGCTCAAAAGATTCAGTGTGGTCCTACTTTCTGCAATTTTGAATTAAATATTGAATATAACATATTAAGTCTCTGAATGGAAACAATTTGAAATAATGCAACTACCCCCAAATTTATCAAGATTTGCATAATTTCAAAGCACTTCAGGACTACTGAATAAAAGTTGTGTTTATTTTATTAAAATATTTCAACTTTAGCTGGTTAAACAAAATATTCACTGTCTTCTGTCATGATAATAGAGATATCCCTTGGGTTTTGAAAGTTCATGTTATGCCAATTGAGTTTTATGAAAGACCTATATTGGTACATATTTTCACTAACCAGAAGAAATCTGAAGAGGATTTTTACTTTCATGAAAAAAGGCAAAAGGTGAAAATAGCATTGGGTGTTTGTTTTACAGTGAACCATTATAGAGGGAGCATGCACCCTGAACAGCTAGTGTGGTGCTACCAAGCTGCTTTCCTGGGAATTCTACTCAGAATCTCAGCATTAAGCTGCCATAGCTTTGAACTGGGTCTGTGAACATCCGTGCTTTATCTAGATTTATTTTGTGTGTCCTAAGGTATCAGAAAGGTGTAAGAGACGTTACTTTTTGGGGTCTGGGAATAAAAAAATTTTTGCCATATAGACTAATGGTAATTGCTGCTTTGCTTTATACCACCATGACTTCTGGAAGATTTCATAGGAACACTGTACTTTTGATAGTGGGGAAATGTGTAGCCTTAAAATGCATAAATATCAGTTAAACTGAAATTTTCAGGGTTTTCTGGAAGGCATCACTTGCATAAAAGACAATATTTCTGGCCTTAATACATCACCTGTCTTGTTTTCACTTGATTATTCTCAATGGGTGAAAGTGGCACAGTGAGATCCACCTCCTGGTTTTAAAAGAGGAAATACAAGTTAAAAGTGTATAGTTTAGTGCTGGGTATAGATCAGGCACTCAAAGAATGTTATTTGATTTGGAAAGTGGACAAGATAACATAATTTGAATATCTGTTTTCTACTAGAAATTCTTACAAATGTAAACAGTAAACTTAATGATATCTCTGTATTTCAGATAAGAAAATAGGATCAGAGGAGATCCTACTTTGAGGATATGTGTGGATTTTGAACCTATGCCTATCTTCCTCCATAATTTATTTTATTTCTGTGTTGAAATAGTGAAGAAGGTAGGCAGAAATTTTATTTATTTATTTATTTATTTATTTATTTATTTATTTATTTTTGAGAGAGAGAGAGAGAGAGAGAGAGAGAGGACAACCTGGGAAGGGGCAGAGACAGAGAGTGGGGGAGACAGAATATGAAGCAGGCTTCAGGCTCCAAGCTGTCAGCACTGATGTGGGGCTCGAACTCATGAACTGAGAGATCATGACTTGAGCTAAAGTTGGACACTTAACTGACTGAGCCACCCAGGTGCCCCCAGAAATTATTTTTAAAATAGGTCTGAAACAACAGTTCCCTAAGTACTGTTTCTTAAATATCCAGAATACTTAAAATAATAATGACACACATTTTTAGAAGATATTCTAATCAGCTCTTCCAGAGCCTCTTTTCCCCCAATTATAAAATGAATGTGATAATTCTTTTAATCAAGGGAAAGGTCTTTAAAACCCCCAATTATTCAAAAGGACTTTAAGTCATTTTCATAGATGTGTGCAGATTTAAGGTAAAACTTACTCTGGGGTGACATAGGATAGGGTACACTTATAACACATTGCCTGTTTGTTGTAAGAGATGAATATTTTTGTTTTTCAAAACTATGGAGATATCAGAAGTATTAATCATGTAGTATTTAGAGCACTTGGGAAGAACATGCTCTGAAAAATGCAAAGCATTAGCAATGGAGTGATTAGTTAAAATATGTTTAATTTACAATTTAAGCCAGTAGTTGAGGAAAGTAAATTGTTTTATCAGTTTTGGAATAGAATGGACATAATAAAACCTCAACTGTAAGAAGCTGAAAAGAGTTAATGTTTTGACTGACCACATCTTGAAAGGAAGATTTAAAGGATGCATGTATCTTTGAGGTCTAAAGGTAGTGTTCTGATTTGGCAAGCTAGCGTAGATGAGCAAAAACTAAGACTAGGATGGAAATTGTTTTCTTTCTTCTGAGTTATGGATTTGTACAAATTGGGGGACTTGGAAGGTCCTGAAGTTGTGGCCATGCCATTGGATCAAAACTAGATTCTCTCAAGTTCGGTAAGAGTCCGCTGAATTCACTAAAATCCCAACAAGGGCAAAATATTATATTTCACTATTCCCACTTTAGGGGCAGCTAATTTTTCCTTGACTCAGCTGAGGTTCCAAGCCTCTCAATCCAACAGACAGTCTCTCTGTTGTCATTGTGCATACTGTCCTGGCCTCTGCTCCTGGGTCAGAAAATGAGTGAAATAATGCTTGTGTGACACTTACCTTACTCATATCAGAGCTAAGTCGATGTGATTGGCCCTGCATATAGCAGAGAACCAAGAAATCACTCCACTGAGGCTAGAATTAGGATGTACAGGAGGTGAGATCAAAAGATAGAGAATGGCTGGGAGGAAGAGAAGAGGTAGGATGACTCATCATATAGGTACCCACCCAGACTCTGCCTGGCCAGGTACCAGGGAGACAAGCCTGGAGGGGAGGGTCTTGGCTTCTTCCTTCACTTCCATTGGTCAGCTTGGACTTGCCCATCTGGCAAGTACATTAACACAGAAGTAAGCAAGTTAGTGTCTGCTCTTTCACACTTTAGTGTTTGTCAAACAGTAGATTTTAAAGTTCTTTGGGGGCAAGATTGTCTTAATCACTTTTATATAACTTCCTCAACTGTCAACATCCTTGGTTTATAGTAGGTGATTCCCTTTGGAGTAAAAATATATCTCAGTCATTTTAAGATAAACATCCTGCTTTAGTGTTCTAGAATTTTTGAGGTGGCGGGGGGTGGGGTGTCATAGCAGATTCCAAACAAAGATATAATGAAGCTTAAATGAGCAAAACTAATTAAATATATTATTCTTGTTCAGATATTGTCACCTTTGGGGGGTTGGCAGGGAGAATATGTTCACTCTCAGTCATACACAAGTACACTATCTATTCTAAGAACTTTCTTTGGCAGTCCTAGTTAACCTTGTCACTTGTCAGGTGGTGGAACCCAACTGGAATAGGGATGTGAACTCACCAAGGGGGATAAGTCGTGGTCTCTCATGTGTCTAGCTAAATCTCTGTTATAAAGGCCAATAACTATGACTATTACTGTTCTTGTTATATATTCTTTCCCTTATGTCCTTATGAATAAATGATACCTGGCAGCACAATACTTTTGGAAGCTATTGTTTTATTAATTTATTTAGAATGATATCGCTTTTTTTTCTGCCTTATCCCTTTAAGGAAAATCATGAAATTATTTTTAAAAGTGGAGCAAGTAAGAATTGGGATTTACTCCCCTATTTCCTATGAGGTTCTTGAGTAACTTCTAGATTAGACTCTTGAAGTTGCTTTTTCTGGTGTGTCCTACTGGCAAGACTGCTTTTGTGTCACACATAGTACTGTGTTTTGCTGGGCATGATCTGAATTTCCTTGATGCCAAAACATACATTTTTCACACTTTGACCTTTCTTATAGCTGATTATACTTTAAAATTGATGGATGCATTTAATATGGCATTATTTTTTTTCCTAACATGTCATTTAATTAAACTGATGTTGGCTTTTATACTTGGTAGTATCTTAGATCAAGAAAAAAAAGGTAGTGGTATTTTAGTTATCTATAGTTGTATAACACTTAAAACAAGTATTTATTATGTCTCGTGGTTTCTGTGGGTTAGGAATTCACTTAGGGCATAATAGGGAGGTGTTGTTTCACTTCATGATGCCTGGGGCCTCAGCCAGAAGACATGTAGCCTACAAGTGAGAATCACCTGAAGTGAGAATCTCACCTACAAGTGAGAATCCACAATGTGGAATCACATTGATTCCCATGTGGGGTTTGCTGGAGTTATTGGTCCACCTGGAGCCATTCCATGAAGAGATAATAGAGTGGAAGGGACTAAACTAAAAATACTTATTCCTTTTCTTACAAATGAGATTTTCCAAACTCATAGGAACTTTGGAAGGAAGAACCCATTCAGCATTTTCAGAGAGAGGCTGGACTTGTTTCTGATCTGAGGAGGTTTTGGAGATCAACACTTTGGAGCATGATCTAACATTTTGTCATTGGAAAGTGCAGCATCCATCATTACAATTATGCTTATATTTCGCATCAGAGTCTGCTCTGTTGGTTGGTATTCAGGATGCTTTATACCAAAGTCCTTACTCTTTCCAAGTTCTCCATACCATCTTGAAGTTTCAAATTCTTAGTGGGCAGAAGCATGGCTGACAATGCCATTTTTTTCTCCTCTTGAATCAGGGACTTGATTGTCAGATGTCCCCAAATACTCTATCCACCCATGCCAGAGAAAAATTCTCCTCTTGCAACGCTTTGAGATCTGTGACTTGAGAGGATTATGGCACTTTCTCCAGAACCCCATTTATTCATCTTTTTAAAAAGATTTTTAATTTTTTAAGTAATCTCCACACCCAACATGGGGCTCCAACTTGCAACTCTGAGATCAAGAGTTACATCTTCTTCTAACCGAGCCAGCCAGACACCCCCTCTTATTCATCTTTAAGATAAATCATAAAATCCATGGCAGTCCAGCATGTGTGGCCTATAACCCTTCTCAAACTTTTGTGGATTCAAAGGATTAGATAAGACATCGTCTTTAAAAAGAAAAAAAAAACTACTTTTTCCTAAAAGGAAAAATTTTAATAAGATGGAAATTTCAGATTTAAACTTTTTAGAGATTAGAAGAGTCTTTCCTTTAGGCCTACAAGTATTGGGCTTCTAAATATGATGTTTAAAATGATATTAATAGTATAGAAATATGAAACAAGCATTCTGCCACAAAAATAGGTGTGTTTTTGATAAACTTATTTGGGTTAAATCTCTGGAGGTTTCCTTAACATTACTTTCAGAATATTGAGCTTTAAAGGAATTTTTATAAAAGCAATATTAGCATTCATAGCTCCCATCTGCTGTGTGCCTCCAGTTGACAGGAAGTAAGAGATGTTCTAGTGACATCTTGTTCAACAACTTTGTGACCTTAGAATATTATTCCCATTTTACAGATGAGGAAACTGAGATCCAGATAGTTAATGTAACTTGTCTAAGGTCACATACCTTGCAAGTGAGCTATCTCACTTGAAAGCCACTGTTTGGAGAAACTTGCCAGTTTTGGGGTAGTTGTAGAATTTTTCATAAGCAGTTACTACTTCCAGAGTGTCTTCTGCCTGAAGCTGGAGGCTTAGAAAAATGGAATTAAAAGATTTTGGTGGCATAATTAATCCCTTTCCTTATCTCTGTCCCCACTCCCCACTTTAACTCTCTTATAGAAAAGTATCCATGTAATTTTGTTTTACAAGCTTGTGATGACTACTTGGCAAAAAGCCCCACCACATTAGTCTAGTGTTTTGGAAAAGTGACTTGACATATTGTCACTTGTACTGACTTTAGCCCACACTCAGAATAGAAAATCTTGGTCTCTATTGCCACCACACTATACTGCTAAGACCCAAATGTATTGCAGCACATGAATTTTTTTCACTGCATGATGGCAGCGATCTGGATTTCCTGATTATAGTTTTAGTATTTTTTTTTAATCAGGTAAAGAGGGGCTATTTTGCTGTTAGGAAAACTTGTTATTAGGGGTTTGGCACAGCTCAAAGACTATAGCGGTTCAGCTGTTGAATGTATATAAATCTTTCATTTTTAGTGTGTGTGTGTCTTTATAGTGAATCCAGATTCATTTTTGCTTCGATTTGTTTATGATATTCTCTGGAGAGTTTGGCATTCTGGACTTCTTCTAAACTCATGAGTAGACTGCAACATGGGATAACCAATGTAGTGATTTCTTTGGATGCAGTGTAGCTAATGGCAAGTGTGTGTGTGTGTGTGTGTGTGTGTATTCTGTGTGTGTGCATGTCAGAGAGAGGGAGTGGGAGAAGGAATATCAAGCATGTTTGGTATTTATAAAAATGATATGTTCCTTAAATTTCAGACTAACTTAAATTTATTTCTTATTATAGGAATAATGTATGCTTATTGTAAAAAATATAGATGAGTCCCCAAAAGAAAAAAAAAAAAGAAATGACATCTCAGAGTTAGTCATTGTTAAGATTATGGTATCTCAATATGTGTGTGTACATTCATACATATGTTTGTTTTTACAAAAACGAGCCAATGCTATAAATATTCCAGAAATTATATTTTCAGATATATCTATTTATTCAATATGCTTTTATAATATTTTAATGTGAAAATTTTAATGTATGGTTATATCATCACTTGAACATTAGATTTTTAATTATTTTTCTCTTTATTCTGTAATCTTGTAGCAACCAACAGAAAGAGGTTTCTTGAATTTCAAATCACTTATTGGCCTCCTTCCCCAACTATAGTCGGCAGAATGTGTTTTGTATTGTGCTCCCTGCCCTGAGACCCACTCCCAGCTGAAGAGCACTGTGGAACACTAGAGACCGGATGGCTTCTGACAGCTCCTCTACTTTTGCTGTTTCTTCTTGCAGGAGACAGAGCACGTGGTACCCAGCCAACCAGAGTGTCGGGGGAGAACAGGAACGCAAGACCACGAGAGTCCACAAAACCACCCTTTCAGGTGCCAAGAAACAGTGCGAGTTCAACAAAGGTGGGTCTTTTGTTGTCAGAAGTTGTGCTGTGCCTGGTGTTGCTTTCCCAGAAATGCTGATGCTGGTGCTTGTCACCCCCATACAAGAGGCAAGGCTTTCCGACTTTGGCTGGCATTCCTTACAAGTCACAGAAGCAGCTTTAAGGGGCTGTAAGAGAGTATCATTGAGTCTGAATTGAAGAGAAGTGTAAATAACCTACTGTCACTGTCTTCATTTTGGAGATAATCAGCCTTACAGCTCAGAGATGACAGGAGATAGTCTGGGAGAAAGAAATGTTGATTTCATTTTGTACTCTTTCATTCCATGCTAGAAATGTTTTCCTCCATGATAATGATAATTAGTGATGACAGTGTAGACATCAAGTCAGTTTCTTTTTATATATTATCTCATTTAGCCTTCATCACTTCCTCATAAAGTATTTATAGCCCCATTTTATGGAGGAGGAGCCTGAGGCCCAAGATTCATTGTGTCCCTGGCCTGATATTGCACAAGTGAAAAAGCTGAGCCAGAATTTGAACCCACAAATGTCTGGTTACAGCATACCAGGAGTGCTTCAATGCTGATCCAAGTAGTATCCTTGGGACACTTGAAGCAGTCCAGGGGCTGGCCTCTCTGGTCTGCTAGACCTGCTGGAGACAGCCCTGGGTCCAGGGCAAGGATGTGGGTGGAAAGCTGTCTGCAGCAAGTTGGCATGGCATTCTGATGGGAGCCTGGCATTGCAGCTGTCTGTGGAAAATCTCTTCTGGAAATAAACAGAAGAAAGAATTCAGCTGCTAGTTGTGTCAGCTGTCTTGGTAGGATCTTGTATACAGCGTAATCTTAGCCCTCACTCAGTGGGAAGAGAGTGCTTCTGAGCACGACCTTTAGATTTTTTTTTATGGCAGCACAGCCTAAATGAATCAACAACTACAGAGAAGTTGGCTGTAGTATATAATTTTGCTTTAAAATATTCAAGTACTAAATTTAGAATCATAGATTCCTAAAAGTTTGGAGGGACCCCAAAAGCAAGGTGACTCTTTTTTCAACTGTATTCATAGGTGTCTTGAATCACCCTTCTCACAAGTTGCCACCTCTTTTTTGTTTATTCTTACATGACCTCAGGTCAGGTAAGACTCAACCTTGTCATTTCTCTGCTGATTGGAGCATTCTCCTTCCTATTTGAAGCCTTATTATAAATTAAGCTGTTTTGTGGGGCGCCTGGGTGGCTCAGTCAGTTAAGCGTCCAACTTCAGCTCAGGTCATGATCTCACAGTTTGTGAGTTCGAGCCCTGCATCGGGCTCTGTGCTGACAGCTTGGAGCCTGAATCCTGCTTCGGATTCTGTGTCTCCCTTTCTCTGTTCCTCCCTCACTTGCACTCTCTCTCTCTCTCTCTCTCTCAAAAATGAATAAAGATTAAAAAAATAAAAAAAATAAATTAAGCTGTTTTAGACTGACTAGAACCAATTTTGTGTAGTGACACTGTCTCCCCTCTACCAGACTTGTAACTGCCTTTCTCAGCAAGAATATAGCCAACTATATACCCATGCATATTTTAAAATAATAGAACAAAACAAAACAAACGAAAAAAACCCTAAATTATTTGTGTGTGTGTGTGTGTGTGTGTGTGTGTGTAATATATACTTGATGTTTGGCAACTTTAAACCATTTTATCTCTTATCTACAGCGGGGAAAGTAAGTGGTAATATTCCTGTTATCAGAGGACAAGTCAGAAATTTAATAGGATTCTGTGTTGGGAATCATTCACATATGATTAGTAAGAGCTGAGAGTATGGAATGAGAATAGTCTAGATGAGAAAATGTACCAGGCAGCAATCCTTACATTTGAGGATAGATGGGTAGTTACAGCTGAATTCGGATTTTCAGGTCTATGACACCTTTTCTCAGAAAAACAGAGATGCACATATACACAAGTTTGTAACATCTTAGGAGGTTCTTAGACCTCCTCTGCATGTCAGAAAAAGGAACTGAATACAGTCAGGGTCACTGGGCAGCCTTCCTCATTAAATCAGCCTTGTCTCTCTCCAACACATTGGCTACTTCTGCATCTTAGCAAACCTCCATAGGACCCCAAATATCCTGTTTTCCTTTTCTTCTCTTCCCTTCTAGCCCCCAGGTTCCACTTCGATAGGATCTAGCTTTCTGAGCTAGCACCATTCCAGAATATTCTGCACCCCAGTTTTAGGAATCACAGGATCTGGTATTAAGTCTCAGATCAGAAGTGGTGTTAGACCACTTATATCTGGTACTGTTAAGTTTAGTATTTAGGTTGGGTTGGTAACCTTTAAACTACAGAGTTATTTGTCACAAACATGGTGACGTCACCTAGGGACATTCTAATGAAACTTAAAAAAAACCTCAAAATATTACAGGGATTGTGAAATTTGATGAACTGGTGAAATGAGATCTGAGGCTAAAAACAACTTTGAGTCAGGTATCTCACATTCCTGATAACATTCCTCTTCCCTTTTAAGTCAGCATATGACCAGGTTGAGGCATATGGTGCCCAGTAAGATCTTGATAGATACATGATACTGTAACAGGACACTCCAGACCTAGGTCTGACTCAAAGTGAGGGAAGGAACCAGTCTGTATCTCAGCAGGTGTAAAATACCACCTTCTTGGGGATGGGGGGAATATTTTATTTGCATAATGAACACTTTGAAAAGGGGAAGAAAGATCTTTATGCTGTAAAGGGGTCACATGTCACTTTAGCAAGACTCAAAGGAACAGTTAGTCTTCAGAGAATTAATCCATGCTTGTAGAAGTGAGATTTTTGAGCTAATTGTGTTGAGATGGGATCTGATCTTTGCATGCATGTCTAGGAGAAATAGTTTCATACCTTTAGCTCTCAGAGCGTTGTGTTGTCTGTCAGCTCTTTCTAACACAGGGAGCCTATATTTGTGTCTGTGGATGAGCTTCAGAGAGGTTTATGAATTTTTTTCTAAAGTTTGAGTGTATATATATCATATTGGTTTTCTGTTGATACTGTAACAAGTGACCACAAATTTGTGGCTTAAAACAACACACATTGACAAAATCTTACAGTTCAGTAGATGTCCAACATGAATCTCCTTGGGCTAAAATAAAGGTGTCGGTAGGCCTGCATTCCTCTCTGGAGTCTCTAGGGGAGAATCCATCTATTTCCTTGCCTTTTCCCATTTCCAGAGGATGCCTACATTGCTTGGCTTGTGCGCCTTCTTCCACTGCAAAGCTAGCAACATTGCATCTCTGAGCATTCTTCCATACATCTCTCTTTGACCATGCCCAGGGAAGATTTTCTGATTTAAAAGATTCATGGGATTAGATTGGACTGATTTAGATAACCCACAATAATCTCCCTATCTCAAGGTCCTTAACTTAATCATATCTACTGAATCCCTTTTATCACGTAAGAGTGACATGTGGAGTGGGACAAAAAATGAGGACGTGGGCACCTTGGTGTGTGTGTGCACTCCATTATTCTGCCTACTACATAAAAGTTGTTTTCCAGGGAAGATCTCTAAAGCAATTATCAGAATCTTATGTCACTCATGACCCCAAAAAGTTTAGAAACACTATCCTAACCACTTCCAACCTTCCATTTTGCATATTCTTCCACAGAGCCAACCTCAGATACTGATTTAGCCCCCTCTGTCCTCTTTCACTGCATCCATCCTCATTTTTGCCATGTCTTTGCTGTCCCTATATTATATTCCTTGTACAGTGCCCCACAGCAGAGATCTGTGGTATATCTAAAGTATGGAGATACATTTGGCTTACAGAATGTTTTAAAATATTTTGATTCAGTATTTAAAAATCCGAAGGTTTTGGGGTGCCTCACTGGGTCAAGTGTCTGATTCTTGATTTCAGCTCAAGTCATGATCTCATGGTTAGAGAAATTAACCCCTGTGTCAAGTGCAGAGCCTGCTTGGGATTCTCTCTCTCTCTCTCTCTGACCCTTTCCCGCTTCGGTCTCTCTCTCTCTGTCTCTCAAAATAAATAAACTTAAAATCACCATGTTTATAGATTTTGGAGATTCTTTTTGAAAATCTGGAGATGGGATACCCAGGGCCCTACAAGGCAACAGTTAGCAGGAGCTGAGGAGCAGCCATCCATTTTTCCACAACTCCTACCCAGATCTGCCAACTTATTTATGCTCTTTGCCTGACTCATACGGGCTTTTGATTTATAATGCTTACTTCAATCATTTTCTTCCCAGCAACTACTCATCCTGGGTACTCTAGGTGCTCAGAGCTAAGCCTTGATAAGGTGATGTCTGATAATGTCTTTTGCCTCCTTTCCAAGATGATGTATTTATATTTTAACTTGGATTTCCATTGCATCTGAGTGGAGGGGTTGCATATTACCCTACTCTGACACACTCTTCAGTACCTGGAGCTTTTCAAAACATATAAAGTTATAGAACTGCATTTAGTTAGAGCAAGAATGAAGCCTTAATAATCATTTAATACAATCCTCTCATTTTCTAGTGTGACACCCAGTGAGGCTGTTATTTGCTTAAGCCCTTGCTCCCCTTATAACAGAATGAAGACAAATGCCATCAATCTGTTCAGAGCAGTAACTTGATGAATATTCATTAGTTTGATTGATTTTTTTATATAGCTACAGCCAGTGCCAATCCTGTGAACCCTCGGATATGACAAAGGAGGATTTATCAATGTAACAGAATACTAATGAAGCTGGGGATTTCTTACCCAGCTAAGTAAATTTACTTTTGAGAGTGATTAATTCACTTGTGTTTAAAATATTGTATTAAAATTTATGACAGCATTAAACCTTTAATGTTGTTAAGACCTTGTCTGTATAAACAGGAACTATTCTGTAGCACTGTGTTACTACTAATTAAGTTGGTGGTTGCATTCGTAAATTGGAGTTCATTAGCCTTTTCGTCTGGAAGTCCCCAGTTAGAGGGGATTGAAGATTGGAGTATTAGCAAAAATAATGGCCTTTGATGGCTTTGACTATTTTTGTGACATTCCAGAAAAAAGAAAAAGGGTTGTTACTTTATGGAAAGAGGAAGTTTTGTTGGCAGCAACTTTTCCATGAGGGATAAATCCTTTCAGGTTTTGTTTTTGAGATAGAAAACTTGTGTGTGTTTTAATAGCTAATTGTTTCTTATTTAAGTGTTTTTCATAGAAGTAAGCAGAGTCTTAAGGAGCTCTTCTAAAAAGAGAAAGAATGAGTAGGAGAATGAGCACCCAGAGATTTTTAATAACATAGTATACAAGAACTGCCTTCTTGGACTGTACCAGAGCAGGAGCATTACATGTTGCCAGCATGTTCTTATTAGTATGCTCTTAAGATTTCTTTTTTCTTTCTTTCTTTCTTTCTTTCTTTCTTTCTTTCTTTCTTTCTTTCTTTCTTAACAGGGCAGGGGGAGAACAAATGAGGTATAGAACAAAAAAAATTAGTTGGTCTTGATAGTGTTTTGAGACTACCTGCTATATGGTTGAGTGACAAGTGGGTTCTGGAATAGCTTATTTTGCCTATATTGCATAGGAAGGGGGCCATATAGTTAGGGCTGTTTTTCATCCCCCGATCCTGCCTCCATCCTGATGGGCTCAGAAACAATTTGGTAGAATGGAAAGAACATTCAAATTAAGAAATGCAGTCTTGTATTATGTCTCTCAGGTGACCTTGGTCACTTCATGCAAATCCCTCAGTCCCCTTGTCTAACACGAGTCTGGGTCAGATGACTTCTTAGTTCCCTTCTGGCTCTAACACTAAAAATGCTCAACATTCTAGATATTTAAAGGATTAGAGTGGAAAGATTGTAGCTTAATAAAACAATCTCTTTCAGTCACAGGTAAAAATAATTCCTCCTCCCTGCTGTAGAGCACAAAAAGTATCCTACACGAAATCACCAAATCCTTGAACTGATTGACAACATAGAGCCCACACTTGATTATTCTGGGAATGAAACACTCCTTTTTTAAAATTATTATTATTATTTTTTGTGACTGCCCTTGGTTACTTTATAAATTGTTAGCACTTTCACTGGACAATGATTAGGAATAAAGATAAAAGGGAAACTCAGAGACATTCTCTCATTAAAAATAATAATAAATGAAATATGGTTATATTGGAAAATATAAAAAATTCCAAAGAAATAAAAATTTCTCATAATCTTACCACCCCATTATAACCATGGTTACCAGTGTGGTGTATGTTTTTATATTGTTGCTGTTTTTTTTTTTTTTAGTTTTTATTTTAATTCCAGTTAGTAAACATACAGTGTTATATTAGTTTCAGGTGTACAATATAGTAATTCAATACTTCCATGCATCACCAGTGCTCACCACAAGTGCACTCCTCGTATTGTTATTGTTTTAATATGGTATAAAAAATTGTGTATAAAAGGGACTTCCTAATACATTCGAGTTGACTTAATTTTAAACAGACTCCAGAGTATAAAGCTAGGCCAGAATGCATTCTGACTATATAATCTTAAAGATTATAAATATAAAGATATAGATATATGAATATAAATATAGATATATAAGTATAAATAAAAATATAAGATTATAAATATGAAATGGGGTAATTATCACCAAGCTCAGCTTCATTTATGGCTAAGGTGATCAAATTTAATTTTTCATCAAAATACTCTAATACAAATTTCTATAAGAAACATGTTTTATAAATTTTGGTATCATTATAGCCTATAGTGTTAGAAATAATATTTCTAGGAGATGGAACAAAAAATTTGTCCTTAATATCTCAACATCTTGTAAATCTTCTTGGCCTAACCTGGACTAGACTTAAGAGACAAATTTCAATAGTGATTATAGAAGACAGAGTGTGCATATAAACTTAAATTTAATTTAAAACTGACCAGCTGGTTAGGCGTTCAGTGTCCCTGAGACCATGGGAATGAGGTTATTCCTTTGTTGTTGTTGTTTTAATTCAAGTTAATATTCAGTGTAGTCTTGGCTTCAGGAGTAGAACCCAGTGATTTATCTCTTACATATGACACCCAGTGCTCATCCCAACAAGTGCTGTCCTTAATGCCCATCACCACCACCACCCCACCTCCCCTCCAGCCACCCTGTTTGTTCTCTGTATTTAAGGGTCTCCTATTCTTTAACTTACTCTTTATCTTCCCAATGAGGCAAAGGTTTCTCTGGTGCTTAAGGGTTATTCCTTTTTTTTTTTTCAATATATGAAGTTTATTGTCAAATTGGTTACCATACAACACCCAGTGCTCATCCCAAAAGGTGCCCTCCTCAATACCCATCACACCCCCCCCACCCCCCATCAACCCTCAGTTTGTTCTCAGTTTTTAACAGTCTCCTATGCTTTGGCTCTCTCCCACTCTAACCTCTTTTTTTTTTCCTTCCCCTCCCCCATGGGTGCACCCCAATGTTTATAGCAGCACTCTCAACAATAGCCAAATTATGGAAAGAGCCTAAATGTCCATCAACTGATGAATGGATAAAGAAATTGTGGTTTATATACACAATGCAATACTACGTGGCAATGAGAAAGAATGAAATATGGCCTTTTGTAGCAACATGGATGGAACTGGAGAGTGTGATGCTAAGTGAAATAAGCCATACAGAGAAAGACAGATACCATATGGTTTCACTCTTATGTGGATCCTGAGAAACTTACAGAAATCCATGGGGGTTATTCCTTTTTAAGACTAAAGTTAAAAAAAAAGACTAATGTTCAATGTTAAACACACACACAAACACATCCACATCCACATCCACTCACATCATATATAGTGACATATACAGTTTCCACCCACCCTTCCTATTTTTCTTTTATTCTTAACCAATTTAATTTGTATATATAAATTTTTTTCATATGTATGAAATCTTAAACATTTCTGTGTAGCTTGTTTGTCCTACTTAATATTGTTTTTTTCCATATCATAGTGACTATGAAATATACCATAATTTTTGTAACTCCAAATCGGTATGTATTTTGGTTACTTCTGGAATTCATATTTGTAGATATTGCTGTAGTAAGAATTTCTTAAAATATTTTTATGTACTTCCATTTCAGTTTCCTTGGTTTGTGCTTAAGGGTAAAGCTGTCCAGACATGGGATTTAAAATGATAAACCAAAAAGATGTGGCATATAAATTTTTCAGTTATCTGATCATGAAAGAAGATAGGAATAAAATGGATAATTGATAATTTTGAGAGAATTAGAAAGTCATGTGGCTGGATTTCTGTATATGGCAGCATCTTAGGATACTGGGTCTAAGTGGAACATTTGAGACAGTTCAGTCCAATCCCCTTCTCCATACTTGTGTATTCTAGATATTTCTATTTAACCCACTAGCCCTTACAGTTTTTTAGCTCAGATTGTTCTTAGGGCAAAATGCCTCTGACTCTAACATTCCTAAAAGACATTTGGAAGGCATGCCAGGTGTGGAACAACTCTTTGATGTGTGAAACTACCCTGCTCATCTCAGGGCTCTAGTATCAGTGAAGATGGAAGAGGGAGGAGTAGAGGTGAATATTAGAGACTCATAACTTCTTGTTTTTGGAAGAGAAGGAAAATCTTTAATAGGGAACAGTTAGGATTTAGGCTTGTTTAATATTAATGCTTATGTAAGTCCTCTGTGTCATTTCTTAAGTTCTTTTTTCCTAGCACTATCTTGATTCATAATTTAAAAGATAGAATGTTGGAAAGCCAAGTATCAGATGTAATATCACCATGCCTAGAGCAATTAAAATTTAATATTCATCAAATATTTACCTGTCATTCAAATTAGCCACCCTCCCCCACCATTATTTGTGATCTCCTGTCCCCTTCACTGTATCTGTCCCTAGACTAAATCTTCATTTGGATGATTTTTTTTTCTGTCTCTGACTCGGAAATACAGGTATCGTGTTTACTTTGTAATGTTGCTCACTTGCTTACATTAGATTCCTTCAGAAAGCAGAGTCTTATAGGAAGGCTTGGGTAGAGGGAGGTGATAGGAAGTGGGGGAGGAGGGAGAGCTGACAGCATGTGTGTAACTAAGGTTACTACTCTTGGCAACTGGAGATTAGCTCCCTGAGGACTCTCTGAGGAACTTGTAAATACATCTGAGGATGTATCCCTTTGAAATTTTGGGGCTGAAGTGTATATTCACATGCTCCCCTCTTTGCTGGCAGAGGGTTGTCCCCAGAGGAGTAACTCCCCCACACTTCTAGGCTGCGGAAGTAAGGTCTGCCTCACAAAATCTTGAGGCAGAAAAGTAAAGAGACTTGGCAGGTGCTTAAAGGGAGATAATTTGAGTGAGCAGAACTGTCCATGGAGCTAACGCATCTGCTATGACCACTGTGCCTCTTGGGCAGACCACTGCCTGGCACAGGAAGCAGATGTCTCATAAATACTTACTAAGTGAATGGAATAAATGAGATGATGGAAGGAAGTGCTTTGTATACAGCTCAGCAGACCAGGTGCTGCTATCAATAATAATGTATTAGGATCTGTGCTCCCAATGGATCCCTTGTCCTCAATCCCTTCCCAAACTCTTCTTTTTGATTCATAGGGGTCTTTGACCACACCCATGCTACTCTACTTCCTTTCTTCTCTCAGTACTGATGCTGGCCTATGGGCTTGACTCACACCTCACACATTCTTTGGACATTGGTATGGTTCTGACTGTTTCTGGGCTCTGTTCCAGCCCACCAAGGTGAGGAGCGGTATCTATTCCAGTGCAGCTGGGCTGCCTTGTGTTCAGTGTTTTTCTTAGAGTCTCTTCAGGGACATGATTCTTCCTTTTTTGGAATGTGTCCCCTGGGAGCCCAGGCCAGAAATACCCAGAGCACTCCTGTACTCACAGAAGTCCTTCACCTGTGCTCTTCAGCCACTGGTATCCTCCCATTACCTGGACCTTTAGGATAATGTTTCCCAACTAGGAATGCCCTGGAGTGCTTGTTAAATACATATTACCAGTGCATTCCTTTGGGAATTCAGCTTCAGTAAATGTGGGGCCTAGGAATCTGTTTTTAATAATACTGATTGATAGTAATCCTCAGAGAAGTATGAAAGGGAGTGGAGATTGGGTTCTAATAATTAGTGCCAAGGCATATTATTAAAATCAGCATTCTGCCTTTAACCATGACCTCCTTCTCCCCTTTACGGGAATTTATTTATATGGACAAGTACATACATGGTTTGAAAAGTCAGTTCATAAAGATCTACTGACTACCAGTTCTGTTTTCTGTCAGTGGTCTCTTGGGGGTCATTTAAGATTCAGTGCCTTGGTTTCTTTACCTTTGAAGATAGCTGCCCAGTACGTAACCTCAGTCCTTTGGCACAGAAATTTGGTTAAAAGAAAACACCAATAAGAGAATGTCTTTAATATAGCTTAGACTCCCTAGAGAAAGGAATTTTACATTTACTGGTATTGAAGATTGTTATTGTTGCTAATAATACTACTGGAATTTATTGGCATCTTGTCTGTGTCTGCATATAGAGCTATTGTTTATACATAAAGAATGTTTTGCTCAGATGGTTGTCCTCTTGGGATATACCTTTTGTTTTTACAAGAGTTTCAGGAAACAACAGTCATACAGCTAGCCAGTAGTCATCCGGGTATACGTTAGTGTATCCCATGTTGCTTTCTGAACAGAGGCTCAATTTAATGCAGTGGAATATCTTGAACTCTTAAAAGTGATCCAAAGTTCAGCTTGGTTCAGACTTAAGGTTCTGATTCTATATGAAGCATTCTGAAAAGTGTACTGGCTGCTCTCCTTTTACTCTTTCTGCCCGGGTTTTCTAAATGTGGATTAGAACACCACTTGCTAATCTTCAGCAGGTCTCCGCAGGGAAGAAATGTAACTGTTTGTAGGAATGAGAGTCATCCTATCCTGCCAGTCCTGCTAGAAAATTACAGGTGGGGAAAAAACATGTGTTTTATCATAATTATTGTACATACTTGGGAATATACCAGAATTGGCAGCTGTCCATAACCCTAGGATGAATACTTTATTAACAAACATCGAGTGCCTACTATGTGCCAAATGTCAGGATTAGCCCTAGAGATAAAAATAACAAGCAAGACTCACAAGGTCCCTGCTCTATAGAGTGTTCCATCATGGAAGAGACAATCAGATAATTATAGAAATACACAATTAGGGACTATGCTATGGAGCAGATGTAGATCAGAATACAGGAAGAACATATAAAAGGGAGACCTGATTATGAGCTACCTTGTGTCTATAGGATGAATGTGTTAATTAGGAAAGAGAATGGAGAGGGAACAGCATTATGGGCACAGGAACAGCACATACGAAGGCCTGAGGTGAAAAGGAACATGGTGCATCCAAAGAACTGAAAAAGTGTCAGTGTAGTAGTAGCAGAGAGTGAGAACGGTATGAATTGAAGTTGAAGAGACTAACAAGTGATGAATCCTTCACAATGTCCTAGGATACTTTAAGAATTTTGGTCTTTATTTTAAGTGTCATGAGGAGAAGGGAAATGATAAGGTGGTTGTGTAGAAAATGGTTTGTGGGAGTAGAGGGGAAATAGGGAGACCATGGTGGTAGTCCAAAAGACAGATTATAGTCGTTTGACCTGAAGTAGTAGTGATGGAGGTGGAGGGGAAGAGGACAGATGCAGAAGTTATTTGTGATAAGAAATTGAAGGACTTCATAATACAGTGGCTATGGGGCTTGAAGGAGAGGAAAGTGTCAGAATAACTCTCAGATGTCTTCCATGAGGAAGACATTGGATAGAGGGAGAAGATTTTCACTGAGATAGGGAATACTTTCATCTGCTAATTTAATTATAGATAATTGAAAGGTTGATATAAAAATTCTATGCTAAGATATTGCTTTTTCACAAATTATCACATCTGGGGCTTGACACTACCCTTAGGCCAAGAAAAATACTTAATGCTTTGTTTATTTTGCTATTTTGAATTCCAGTGCACATTCTGAGGGAAAACCACTGCAGGATGACCATATAGATTGACTCAGCACATGCTTTAATTTCCCAGCAATGTGGAAACACCAAAATTTTAAAAATTTGCACTTCAGTAGGTTATCCATAATTTTGCAGTGACCAAAACTGGATGCAGTTCCATCCAGGAAGAAGCACTTCTAATATCAGCACATAATTAGGTTTTATATTTCTCTGTTAGAAGTGCTTTTAATTCAAAATATATAATGGTGGCAATGATGATAGTGGCAGTGTTGGTGGTCATGGTGATGACAATAGTGGTGATGGTTGTAGTGGCAGTGACAACAATGGTGGTGATGACACTGGTGATGGAGGTGGTAATGACAGTGGCAGTGGCAGTGATGGTGGTGGTGGTGGCAGATACAATAGTGGTCATGGGCGATGGTGGTGGTGGTGATGATGGCAGCAGTGGTGGTTACAATGATGATGGCAGCAGTGGTGGTGACCTTGGTGGTGGTGATGATGGATGTGGCAGTGATGACAGGGACTATGGCAATGATGCCAATGGTGGTAACAGTACAGTAGTGATTGTGGTGATGGTGGTGGTGGTGACAATGACACACTGGTGTGACACATTGTTGTCACAATGGTGGTGATGGTGACAGTGATCATGGTGGTGGTGACAATGACAGTGATGGTAGTGGTAGTAATGCTCAGAAGCAGGACACTCCCATCAGTGCTGAGGGCCGTAATCATACTTTGAGGAGTCCAATCTGCATTTCCTGTTGCTTCGACCACAGAGCAGGGCAGAGTGCTCTGACTGGCCTTCTCATCACTGACCTCTCCAAACGCATGCACTGGGTAGAGATTTGCTTGATTCCTTTCCTGTTATTATTTTGGGTGAAGAGAAGCAAGAGAATTGGAGGGAATGTTTCAGTGTGACCCAGTGTTCGTATTTAGGTTAGCTTCCAGGAAGATTTACAAATGGTTCAAGCAATATCTTCAAATACCTTTAAAAAAAGGGGAACTTGAAACACCTAGCTACTGTTCCAGTTCTCTTTTCATTGCTAAACTTCTCTAGTGAGAAACTTTCATTTCTGTTTCCTCTTCTGCCATGAAGTTTATCTTGTTCAATTCCACTGGCCTTTTGTTTCTCTGCTTTCATTCTCATTATCTCCAGATGACTGAGATTTTCTAGCAGTGTGAGCTTAGGCAATCCATATGCATGCCCTGTTCTCCTTGCCTTGCTTTCTTTTTCTCCATAATACTTAGCATCTGGTGCACCATAGCTCACTGGTTTATATCTGTAGGTTCTTTCTCCTTGTATGAAAATTACAAGTTCCATGAGGGCAGAGACTTTGCTTTACTGTTTTATTCCAAAAATCTGCAGTCGTACCTGGCACATAGTTGGAGGTTCATAAATAGTAGTTTAATGAATGTATAAAGTTGTTTAACTTCCCTGTTTCCTGTTAAGCCAAGTGATATAGTAATGCTAATCTCATATAATCACTATGAAGATTAAATGAAATAATGTAAGTAAAGTACCTGGCGTTCCCAGCCTGGCATAGTAATGGCTGGCAATTTGTTAGATGGTCCTTGACACCTTTTTTTTCTTATAGCTTCTTTTTCTTTAATATTTATAATGATATACTAAGCTTCTTAACTCCTAGTGATGGATCTATACTTTCTTTCATTTGTCTACCAACTGACCAGTTTCAGAGACCTACCCAGTGGACCTAAGTAAGGAAGTCCCAGGTTTTGTCCCTTTCAGTTTGCTTATTCACAAGACTTGGATCATTGTTAATAAAATATACCATTAATTATCATCATTTATAATTCGATTATGGTATTTTTCGTATATGATTCTAGAATCCATGTGTTATTTTTAATATGCCTAGCAGTAGTATCATGAATTATCCTATGAGGTAGCTGTCATTATCCTCACTTTACAGTTGAGGAAACTGAGGCTTAGAGAGATTGATATCTTACCTATGGGTACACACACCTAGTAAGTGGTGGATGAAGAACTCATTCTTAGATCAGCTTCCTTCTGTTTCTTCCCTTACCCACCCATCTGAAGGACAGGTACTGAGTGTATGCCATGCTAGGCATAATGCTAGGCTCTGGCCACACTGATGCTAGACTCTGGCCACACAACAGGGAAAATATCAAGGCAGGACTTGTGACCACAACACATCACTGTTACCATCACCACCACACCTCTGCTGAACACACTGTAGAGTTCCAATTCTAGGTTGAGCCCTACTCAGGGATTACTTCTCTATTTCAGACTTGCTTCAAGCTGAAAATATCTAAATCTAAACTCATGAATTGCCTCCCTTTCTGCCAACTGCTTAATCTTCCCATCAAAATTAAATATTTCTTTACCTCCATTATAAAAACCACTTGTCATCTTTCTAGTCACATGTCTCAAAACTTGGGAGTAATTTTGATTATCCTATCTCTTTTATTCCGTACTTTAAATACATACCCAAGACTTCTTGATTGTTTTTATCCTTGAAAATATCTCTCTAGTTTCTACCTCCCCAGTTCCTTTCTACCATTCTAATATCAGCCTCTATGGCCTGATCCCTGACTTACTGAAATTAGCTTCAAGACTTGGTGTTAGCTTTATCCTCTGCTTCAGATTCCACTAAATCATAAGCCTCCTAAAGGCCTAGAGTCTTATTAACTCTTACCTCCCCAATACTATACCAGGCACATAGGAAACATTCAGATGGCTATTGAATTAAAGGACGCTTGATGCTTAGACCACAGTTTTCAAAATTGATCTTGAGGTTTATTTGGAGATTTTAAGTAGTTTTCCTGGAAGATCATGTGAGTGTAGTACAAATAGTCTGTACTCTGTATCTTAGTAATACATATTTTTAACAAAGTCTATTTCTGCTTTTTCCATTAATATATGCTATCTTTGTATTTGTTTTAAATTCCTAGACAAATTTATGTTTAAAATATAAAGTAGTAAATATTTTTTTTCATTAAAGGATATCACTCTTCCATTTTTCTGGTGCTATTATAACTCTATAGAAATACAATTTGAGAACCACAAAGAATTACAAAGAAATCATGAACCACTAAAAATTTTAGATGTTACTGGATTGGACAGGTTAATTTCTATCCTCAAGAGGGTTTCCCCCATTTGGAGTAGAGCAATTGAGTATTTTTTGAATCCCTAAAATTACTGTGTTTTCAGATCAGGAAATTGATGAGGATAGGATGGGTGTGCCAGCAGTGTTCTTCCTCACTTTGTTTTCTCACTGAGTGAACTTTCCCTGAGCTCATTGTTGGACCATTAACCTTCTTTCACACTCAGGAGATACATGCTCATTTGTGGTGTAGTAGACATCAGTGCATCTTATATGATTTTGTTTTTTCATATCCTTACTTTTCTTATTTTAAGTAAATTGTTTGCACAGTTAGCAATGCCTTTGGACTGAATAAATTTTGTAATCTTAATATTTTGAAGAAATTATGCTTGTGGCATTTTTAAATGTGCATCATGACTTAAAGAAATCATTAATCTTATTGACCATTCAAAGGTCATGTATGCCTTCTTCAGGACTCAAATTGAAGTAGAATAATAACTATAAATAATTATGTCCCCAAATAAAGCTTTTTATAAATGACTTAATGGTGACTAAATATTTTATTAAAAGAGCAGGACTTTTTATAAGGATATTAACAATAATTTAATATGCTTATTATATAATATCATGCAAATTGTTGTAGAAAAACTTGAATGTTATGTAACAAATACTATTGGATTATAACATTTGACAAATCATGATTTGGAATTTAGCATCGGTCGGTAGTGAAGTTTTGCTTTTTTGTATTTAAACTAAAAAAAATGATTCAGAGTAGATTTGCCTTATTTTATTAGAAACTATCTAGTGGCAAAACCTAGCTTCACAATGTTACCCAGAAATTGCTATGTTTTTTGTGTTAGTAAAAAGACAGCATGAAATTTTCAAATACTGTCTTCAGTGAACAAATGGTATCTTTCTGTAGTGACTGTATCAGATCTATCTGATCACATAAGACTTTTTTTGAATGAATGAAAAATATTGAATTTGTATTAGGTACTCAAGATTCAACAGTGTAGAGAATGGACAAAATCACTAACTTCTTGGAGCTTACATTTTAATGTGGAAATGCAAACAAACAGGTTACTTTCAGATAGTGATAAGTGCTAAGCAGAAAATTAAGGACAGTGTGATAGTGATTGCTTCTAGTCAGGGACATCAGGAAGTCTTATTGGGAGGTGACATCACAACTGAACTGATGTTTACATGCTGAAAAGAGTCTGTTTATGAAGATCTTGGGGAGAACAGTTTGGGACAAGTGTGAAGGTTTGAATGGGAACCAGCACTATGTGTTCAAGAAACCAAGGGAAGGCCAAAAGAGCCTGGAGTGTAGGGAACAGGATATGAGTGTTGGGAAGTGGGATCAGGCAGGCTGGCAGAATTTAAGCACTGATATAATATATAATAATAATAATGTGTTGTACACTATTATAAGGAGTTTGGATTTTATTCCATGGTCAGTGGGACACCACTGAGGGTTTTGAACAAGGGTACAGCCAGATCTGTAGCTGCCAGCTTCAAATTGTACATTGTTGAAAAGTTTCTTTTCAATGGAAATACGTTTTCTTTGTATTTTATAGAATCGACCAGAGGGCTACCATTTGGTCAAAGGACACTTTTGAGACTCGGCAAGAGTTAAATGAGGTAGGTGTCATCATTATTAGTTGTATGAACATGAATTAGCTAATCATGAAATGTATTATTCTTTTTCCTAGTATGAGGAATTCTTTCTGATTAAAACTTTAAGTGTTTTTACTCTTAAGTGAATTTGTTTTTCCTGTAGCTCTTTGGATAATGCTTTTCCTCATTCTGGAGCAAATGTATTTAAAATATTATCTGCAAGATTGCTCACTGTATCTTGGACATAAACCAAGTCCAGTAATTAAAAAAATTTTTTTTAACGTTTATTCATCTTTGAGAGACACAGAGAGATGGAGCGTAAGCGGGGGAGGAGCAAAGAGAGAGAGAGAGAGGGAGAGAGAGACAGAATGTGAAGCAGGCTCCAGGCTCTGAGCCATCAGCACATTGCACAATGTGGGGCTCGAACTCACTGACTGGGAGATCATGACCTGAGTTGAAGTCAGATGTCCAACCGACTGAGCCACCCAAGCTCCAGTGGTCATTTTACTACACTCTTTTCAACTTTGCATTAGGATTGTATAATCATGGCTATGGCAGTTCCATTTGTAGAATTTTCTCTTAATTTTATTCTCCCTCTCTCTATTTCTAATGGCAAATATAATCATGCTTACTATTTATCCATGGAGTATAATATAGTTTGGTGTTTGCAGTATGGTCTTCTTAGTATGCTTTGAAACATTGAAGTCCTGTTTTCCACTCCAAATGGTTTCTCACCAAACCAGACATCACTATGTTAATGTTTGTTCTAAATTTTCTTTGAAATAGATAATTTAATCCTCCTGCTGGAAATCAATATAACATAATTAGGATCCGTTATTCTGAATGCCTTGGCTTAAGGCCTTGGTTTGAAATACCGTCTAGTTTCCCTGCCCTCATTTTATAATTAAGGAGCAGTGGGTGGTATATCTGATTAGGACTACAGCAAAAGGAATGAAAAGACTGGATGCTCAGATGCCAGGAAGAGATGATGGACTTGAGGCATACTGTTTATAAGTCATTTGAAGATTGATCTCTTCTCCCCCTCCAAGAAAAAGGTAATTAGCTAAATTTAGGGGATTTTCTTTTTCTTTTTTTTACTTTAGAATTTGGCAGAAATGAATAGACAAAGGTAAACTAGATGATTGATTAAATTAAGTTAGATAAATAACTAAAGTTGTGGAAAATGACCTAAAGTTAACAACATAGAACACTGCTTGTTATTTATTTGTGCATAGAGACAGCCTTCACATTCCACAATCTCACTCATGGTAACAAGAGTGACAAAGAGTTTAAGAAAAAAGAGGCAAGAGCCTGAATCAATGAATACATTGTGAACAAGTAAAATGCTAGCTATAAAGAAGCATTGATTTGTTTTGACATAAGTGAGTAGAAAAATGAAGTGATTGTAAGAATCAACTTGTGATAGGTTTCAAGTATTTGCGAGAAACTCAGATTTATGAGCTGGAAATCCATGAGAATGCTGAGATTACTTGGGCATTCCAAAATCACAGCTGTAAAAAGCTCTATTTGAAATTTGTTTTCCTGTATTTGTTTGCTGTATTGTATTGGCAAATTTCATGAAATATGCCAATTCACTGCTCTGGGATTAGATGGGTGCAAGAGCATTGAATGGAGTCATGATTTCAAAAGAGGAGGCAACACCCTATTTTAAATGTGTGCTCTTCCATGATAAGGTGGTGCTGCTGATCTGCTCTGGTTGATAAGATTCAGTGTGTGTTCAAAGTGGTTTTGTTCCAGTCAGGGGGAAAACTATGTGGGGTATGTACAGATCCACATCCTTTCATGCAGTTTCTGTTGTGACTGAAATTTGGGGGCCAGAGGAAACCTTAGAAAAACTTGAATAGAGACAGTATGAGTGGATCCAAGCCCATGCAGGGAGAGTTAATATCATTGAAGGAGACATCCTACAGAGTGGAAATATATTTAACTGGGTTTTCCCCAGCATTTCCCAAATGTATGGAAAACCAAATTATTTTATGGAAGAAGTCCATAACATAACATTTCTTTAGGCAACAGAGTCCTGTGGAACACAGGTGGGAAATGCTGCTTTAGTATTTTTTAAAAATTTTTTAATGTTTATTTTTGAGAGAGAGTGAGAGAGCACAAGTGGGGGAGGGGAAGATTGAGAGGGAGACACAGAATCTGAAGCAGGCTCCAGGCTCTGAGCTGTCGCACAGAGCCCAACGCAAGGCTCAAACCCACGAGCCATGACGTCATGACCTGAGCCGAAGTCAGACGCTTAACTGACTGAGCCACCCAGGCACCTCTAGTATTTTTAATGGAAATGGAAAATATATATAGAATAGTGTGTATATCCCAAATGTACAGCTGGATAAATTCTCATAAAGTGTGTAACTAGCACCTAGATTAAGAAACACTATTATTAGCATCCCAGACACCCCTTAGTAATTCCTTCCAGTCACTACTCTCCAATTAGGATAACGATTCTTCAGACTGAAATAAATTTGTTTTGTCTATTATTGAGCTTTTCACAAATGCACTGTATGTACTTTTTTGTGTCTGGTTTCATTTACTCAGTATTGTGCTTCTGAGATTCATACATATTTAGGTATGTAGTTTAAGTTTTCATTCTCCTTGCTGTAACCCATTGTATGTTTTTTTCCTCTAGTTTTTGACTATTATGATAAGTTGTTACTGAGAATAATTTTTTTTTAATGAGTTGTGGTTTGGTCTCTGAACAAGTGACTTTTTATACAAGTATTCCTTCCATCTGTAAATAGAAATACAAGGTGGAATTTTTGTTATGTGAGCTCTCTTCATTGCTCTTTGTTTCTTTCTTGTATTTATTTACCACTGCCCCCTTCTGTACCACACACATACAGCTATCTAGTTTTGTAAAAAGAACCCACCAGTTCCGTATCTGTTTTCCTTCTTCATCCCAATTGCAAATCTAAAGTCAAAAGAGTTTCTTGAGTTTCATGAGAAGATGGTCCACAAATATTTTCCAGACATTTCCATAGACCCTAAAGTTTTATATATAATATATAATGAAGGAGACATCCTATAGAGTGGAAATACATTTAACTGGTTATTATGTGTATATATATATATATATATATATATATATATATATATATATATATAATAAAAATTTTAAGATGCTACGTATGTGCTTTATTTATATTTTCCCCAAATTTCATCTGGCAATTTACTTCTACTTTTTGAACTTTTTAATTATACTTTCTCTGTCACAGATAGATGGGGCTCAGCTATATTTTGGTTCCAGAACTGATACTTGACCCAAGGTGTCCTTTACTCAGTGATACATGGTGTAATAAATCCACATATAAGCATCTGTCTCTGGGTGTATTCCCCTACTTTCCCAGTGAACTGGAAAACTCACTCACTTATTATTTCCAGTTGGCATGAATATAGATTTGATTGTAGCTAGTCTCATTTTTGTTAAGTGAGTCTCAAGCTACTAGTCTTTGACCTTGGGTCTCTTGATAAGACTTGTATCTTCATCCTATGAGTTTTAGTGTCTCTGAGACTATGTGATAGGAGTTTATAGCTGAAAAACTGAGTAAGTCTCCCTGTTGCCATTGACCTGGACTGTCAGATTCTTCATCTGTAAGACATCAAGAGGTTTTATTTTTTGGAGTCTTCTGGATCCTGCTTGGAAAGTATTCTAGACTTAACATCTATCCACTACCCATGTCTCATCCATCTTAATCCTTGGTTTTAATTATTCTTCCATGTCCATATAATTGATAAGCACTCAGTAGATCAAAAAATTGAAGGATAAAATGAGAACAAATATTGTTTTCCTTCTCTACATATTACTAAATCCTCTTCCTGGCTGGCTTTAGTTCCAATTAGAAAAATAGCAGATGCATAAAGAAAACTAATGGATCTCCCCTTCCCTGAGAAAGCATGCCATATTGTGTCTTCAAACGACTTTTTCTATTATAGACCACAGATAATAAAGCATCACATCAACTTATTTTAGTTTTTCATTTGGAAAATTGAGGCAGGAAGTAGTTTTTTTTAATTTTTAAAAAATGTTTATTTATTTATTGAAGGAGAGAGAGGTAGAGTGTGAGTAGGGGAGGGGTAGAGAGGGAGACACAGAATCCAAAGCAGGCTCCAGGCTCTGAGCTGTCAGCACAGAGCCTGACGTTGGGCTCAAACTCATGAACTGTGAGATCATGACCTGAGCCAAAGTCAGACACTTAATCGACTGAGCCACCCAGGCACTCTGGCAATAAGTTTTGAATTGGGTTAAGAGCCCTTTCAGTTTTAACATTTATTGATTCTCTCCCCCTCCAACCCCCATTTTTATTCATTTTCCCAATGCTTGAAGGCCTAGTTTGGGGAGCATATATTAGATCTTCTCTGTTCCTTTCTTTCCTTTCATTCCTCTTTCACCATAAATTGGCTTTCTTCAGTGATATGCTTGGATTCCTTTCCCTTGTTTTTTGCATATCTATTACTATATTTGATTTGTGGTTACCGTTAGGTTTGTATGTGACATCTGCATATAGCAGTCTATATTAAGTTGATGGTCACTTAAGTTTGAACCCATTATTTACTTCTCTCCTCCCATGTTTTAGGTATATGGTGTCATACTTTACATCCTTTTATTTTGTGAGTCCCTTGACTAATATTTATTGATATACTTATTTTTATTGCTTTTGTACCTTCTACTTTTCTTACACTTATTTATGCTCTTTCCATACACAGAGTCCCCTTTCACATTTCTTGTAGGGCTGGTTTAGTGATCATAAACTCCTTTAGCTTTTGTTTTTCTGAGAAACTCTTTATCTCTCCTTCTATTCAGAATGATAGCCTTGCTGGATAGAATATTCTTGACTGAAGATTTTTACCATTCAGCACTTTGAATATACCATGCCACTCTCTTCTGGCCTGTGAAGTTTTTGCTGAAAAATCTGCTGATAGCCTTTTGGGGTTTCCCTTGTATGTAACTGTATTCTTTTGTCTTGCTCTTTTAAAATTCTCTGTTTATCACTACTCTTTACCATCTTAATTACTATGTGTCTTGATGTGGACCTCCTTGGGTTGATTTTGTTGGGGTCTCTCTGTGCATATCTGGATCTGGATATCTGTTTCTTTCTCCAGATTAGGGAGATTTTCAGCTATTATTTCTTCAAACAAATTTTCCACTCCCTTTTCTGTCTCTTTTTCTTCTGAGATCCCCATGATGTGAATGTTATTGCACTTGATGGAATTGCTGAATTCCCTAAATCTATTCTCATTTTGCATAATTCTTTTTCTCTCATCTGCTCAGCTTGATTACTTTCCATTTCTCTGTCCTCCAGATCACTAATTCATTCTTCTGCTTCTTCTAGCCTGCTATTTATTCCACCTATTGTATTTTTAATTTATTGAGTTCATCTCTGATCAGTTCTTTTTTATTTTCTATCTCTTTGTTAAGGATCTCACTGAGGTACTCCACTCTTCATAAGTCCAGTGAGTATCTTTATGACCATTACTTTAAATTCTCTAGCAGGCATATTACTTATCTCCATTTAGCTTCAGTCTCTTACTGTGGTTTGGTCCTGTTCTTTCATTTGGGACATATTCCTCTGTCTCCTTATTTTGTCTAACTTCCTGTGGCTTTTTCTCTGTGTTAGGAAAGTTATCTGTCTCCTGCTCTTGAAAATAGTGGGTGGGGTGTGCATTTTTAACGAGAGTACTTGCCCTTTTCCAGAAGTGATGCAGCCATTGTTGAGACTGGGCCAGCTGGGGCAACTGCAAAATGTGCAAGGGTTGGGTCGGTGCAGTGCCCATAAATTTTACATGATGGCCCTCTTCCACAGGGGACATACCATTGCTGCCAGGACCAGTGCCAGCTAGAGCCTGATCCACAAAGTGCACATGGACAGGGCACTCAGTTTTAACAAAGTGTGTGTATCCTTATAGGAGGTGACCTGCCAACACTGCAGCTCAATCAAAGCCTTGCAAAGCATGCTGTCTGGAGACATGTTGTTGGTAAGGTTTGCACCAGTCTTCTAGGAAAGAGGACTCACAGTCCCAGGACTGAGGCAGGCCAGGCTGGAGGGGGAAGGGCATAGTGTAAACAAGTTAGGTAGCAAATGCTGGCAGCACTGCCCTGGTTCCCACAGATGGCCATGTGTTTATCCTGGGACCAGGGGAGGGAAATGGCACCTGCTAGCTCCTTTGTTCCTAGAGGAGTCTTCTAGCAAATTCTGTACTCTGGAACCTGCAGTTAGTAAATAACTCCCTCCCGTATGCCCTGGGCATTTTTCAAACTGCTGCTTCTATCCTATATATTTCCATGGGCTATTTGTCGTGCTATCTCTTTAAGGGTAGGACTCAGTTTTCTGTTGCCCTCTTGGCTCTCTCAAAGCTGAGCCTGCTGATTTTTAAAGTTCCAGGCTTTAAGTCCTGCTAGTTGTAAGAACTCACAAACTTTGGCCCCTCTGTTTTTCAAAGTTAAATGTTATAGGTATTTGTTTTCCCCATGCAGGCTCCCTGGTGTGAGCATCTGTTTCTCTTCTCCCTCCATATCTGTGGCTCCCTTCCATAGGCAGCCACAGCTTGTTTAACACCCCACTATGTTTGTGCCCTTCTTACCCCCTTCCTTGTGACCTTTTTACTACATTTAGTTGTGGAGTTTGTTTGCCAGTTTTTGGATCATTTTCTGGGCTATTTACACTGATAATGTAAGTGTCTAGTATCTGTAGGGTGAGGTGAACTTAGGGTCCTTCTACTCTCCAATCGTCCCTGGAAGTCCTCTAGGGAGAAAACAATAAAAAGTGTTATAAAAATGCCATAATCACTTAATTTAATTATTTATAAATTTTGTACAAGAATAAAAGATGCTACATGATCAAAGGTGAAGAATTGAGGTCAATTTACCTGAAATAGTACAGCCTAAGGAACATACTGAAATTCTAGTCAATTTGGACTTTCTGCCATTATACTTGCCTAACCCAGCTCTTCTGTTATCATCTTACAGAAGGAAATGGTCACTTCAAAAAATGTCCATGACTTCTGGGCTCAGGAAAAAGTGTTTTATTTTCTTATCTGATAAATACTTTGAAGGTATTCTGCACTTAACTTGTGGATAAAGCAAGTTTCTGCTGAGTGAATAAGAGTTTGTTTCTATTTCACTTTTTGCCTGGAATTCCAAGGTCCTAGAGGTAAGGTCAGCTACAAGCCAATGGGCACTGAAAGAAAAATTTGACTTTAATTGCTCTTATGTGGATTCCTTATTTCCTTTCCCTCTGAGGCTTGTTGGCTATAAAACTATCTTACACTGTCATGGGCCAATGTAGAGTTAACCTCTCTAGGCCTAAGGAACCAGTTTATAAATCTGAAAAAAAAATCTTGCCATTGGTTAATGTTTACCAAAAAGATATATGTTAAGTACAAAGAAGAAGCAGCTATTCAACATTGGAATTAGAAAACAAATACATGCCACATTAGTCTTTTGCCCACAATAAGCCCTACAAGTTTATTCTGAGAATTTCAAGGTAAGTAAGTCTTAAAGGGTAATTGAGGGAAATATTTCTAGCCTTCTCTGTGTCCCCAGAATCAAACTTTGGAGACATATAATTCCTACCAAGTAAGGAGTCCAAGTGAAATGACTGACTGTTAAAGCACAGAAGAACCTATAACCTTAATATAATTAAAAGACTAGAATAAGTTCACGTATAGGGTAAAGTAGAAAAGATGGAAGATATGGAGAATGTTCTTAGACAGTTTGAGATCCTGGAGGTTTAAGGCAACCTGCTGAGATGCCACCCATGGCTAAATGGAGTTGACATTATGCTTGAAGGGGCTGAGGAATTATGGGGACAGATATTAGCATGGCTATCATTCTGACATTGAAGTAACTGAATATAAAAGGGGCCTCTTATGGAGAGGAAGAAACTAACCCAAATGAAAATCAATGAAGCATGTATATCCAGATCATGGGATGTATTTATAGGAGAAAAGAAATTGATAACTAATAGTAAATGTCAAAATGGTAATGTTAATATAACCTTTGTACCCTATTTAGCTCTTTCTAACTCTGTGAAGTGGAGAGTAGGAAAAGGAAATGCCCTCTGAAAGTAGAGAAAATTCTAGTCACATTATGTCAACTTTTCTAATTGAAAGAATAGTCACACTGGCTATGCCATTTTATCTGGTAATGAGTAAAACCTAGTATATCTGAAAGAAACCAACAATCACAAGTTCTTTGATACCATATTGGACTCCTTTTATGAGTCCTTACAAAAAGAGTGTAATAGAATCTTTTTAATGAAATAAATATTCTGAAGTGCAGTACTATTCTGAAGATTCCATCAGGAGTCCACTGAGTTTACAGAATAGAGTTGGAATATTTTAGGTGTTAATTGACTGTACAGGGCATCCCAGAGATGTGTTCTATACCTATGGCTGCTTTGAAGTTTAGTTTTGACCTTATCAAAAATAGCTGGGACATTTCTAGATTTGTTTGTGGTATCATCACTCTCAGTGACTGGCAAGAAACTAGAGGAAGAAAAAAATGCCCAAAGTGCAATTGGATTCAGTCTTTTCTTGTGCTACAGCCTGACTGAGGTTCTACCATAAAGAAACTATCTTTAGGAGTGCCATTGGAATTTTCAAGAAGGGTCTATGTTATAAGAAACAAGTGTAATAAATTGTTCACATGCAGCAAATGTTCCATAATGACCTAACATCAATAATAAGTTCTTATTTCACAAAGTGGACATCTATTTTACATAGCTTGCCGTGAAAGAGATCATTTATCTACCAGAAACCAGTATGAAAAATTCACAATTCTTTTACATCAGTACTGTTGTTACTCTTTGTTTGTTGAGTTATGCTAGTCAAAATAACTCAACATTAGCCTCAACATTAAAGATACCTGCCTCTTTACAGTCTATGAAGAATCCTTTAATACTTTAATTTTTTTTAAAGTAGACCAATTTTCACATTTGTAGTGCTCCTTTCTGAGCCTATATGCATGTGTCTATACATGTGTCTCCATGCAAAGAATTTAATTGTCTTTTTATTACCATCCAAAGGTTAGTATATAGATATTTTGGCCTCAAGTTGTATCAGACCTCAAGGTGGTACTTACTGTTTCATTTGAAATGTTTCTCCCTTAAAATTGTTTTAATTTTGAGAAAATAATATAATAAGAGGCTGCTTTAGGCCTTTGATACTGTTCAGTTAGCTGAATGGTATTATTTCTGAAGGAATAATAATCAGCTGTATTTTTCTAGTAAAATGCAAATCTAGACTATAGGGGTTGGCCATAGTTCAGAATTAATTGAATATTTTCCTCTTTTTTATCTTTTTTTCAAGTATCTGGGATTTTTTTTTCCTTGTGGCTTAAAGTCAATTCAACATGGCTTTAATAATAACAGAATTTTATTGACTTACACAGTGGGAACTTTTAGGATCAGGATAGGCTCCATGCATGGCTAGATCCAGGGATTAAAAACTTGTCATGTAGATGGCATCTCTTTCCATCTCTTATCTCTGCTTTCCTATACTGGCTCTATTTTTAGATTGACCTTTCTCTAGGGACATTATTCTTACAGCTAGCAATTCCAGTGTATATTAGTTTTTTATTACTGTGTATCAAATTAACAAAAGCTTACTGGTTTTGAAGGCCTATTTATTAGCTCACAGTTATGTAGGTCATAAATCTGGGTGGATTCACTTGGATTCTCTGCTCAAGTTCTCATAAAACTGAAATGAAGCATTGGCTACAATAGGTTCTTATCTGGAGATTCTGAAGAAGTTTCCATGTCCAAGTTCATTCAGGTTGTTGCTTGAATTTACTTTTTCAGGGTTGTAGGATTATGGTCCCTGCTTCCATGCTAATCATCAGCTGAGGGCAGCTTTCAGATTTTAGAGGTTACCTGCATTCCTTCTCACATGACTGCCTTCATCACTGAGCCACCAACAGCAACAGCACACCAAATCCTTCTGTGCTTCAAATTTCTCTGATGTTGTCTTTTGCCGCCAGCTGGAAGAAACTACCTGCCTTAAAGGGCTCACCTGATTGGGTGATAATCTCTATATCTTTGGTCAACTGAGTTAAGATTTAATTAAATCTGCAAAATCCCTCATAGCAGCACCCAGATTAGTATTTGAATAATGAGGGTACATGAATCTTGGGCCATTCACAGAGTAAAAGGGTAGAAAGTCCTAACTTCAGTTTCATTTATGTAGGTTGGGGCATGGAGCTTCTGGCTGAACCAGTCACTATGACCTTGAGGTTTGGAATTAACTGATTGGCTAGATGTAGACTATATTTCCCACTTTAGATCTGGGAGTGCTGTCATCAGAAGGTGTATAAATGGATGCTGGAATGCATAATACTCGTCTCTGAAACATGGTATCCAATGTAATTTTCCTGTGTGCTGGATTACTTAAGGATGTCATTTGGAAATTTTTTGGTATGGTTTTCTGAGTTGAGATAAAGTGACCTTCCTTCCTTACCAAGGTTTCTTCCTCAGCTGGCACAGTGTCCTATTATCATTTAATTTCAGACAATTTCTTGTCAGTTGTCAATGAGGACATCCTGTAGCCAACATGTTCTTAGTTGCAGTTGCATGAACGACACAGCAAAGAAACTCAGAACAATTTCCAGGCTGGTTTAATCTGTCCTGCCATTCAGAGGCAACTATCCAGCCTGGCTTTTTGTTTCTGGGAGAATCAGATCTAAGGTCCTCATTCTCAGGAGAATCCTTAGATGCTGGCAGAAAAGGCAGAAGCTATGCCAACAATTGCCTATATCCTTCCTTATCTGAGAATTAGAAAAACTACAGAGGTGTTAAGCTGAGCAGAGGAGGTGTGGTAACCCCTACCATAGCTGATCGACCTGTGTTTGCCATTTTTCTACTGGCCTTCCCCATCTGCCACACTCCACTAGAGTTTTGTCCCATTGGCTCCTGCTCTTTCTTCTGCTATACTCTCATGATTCTTCTCCTTGTTGCTCATTCTTTTGTTTAATTCTCTTCATACTACTAGTTTTTTGCTCTCTCATGGAAAACTAGAGCAGGCTGTGTCTACTGCAGTGACTCTCAGGTGTGCTGTAGTTTTTACTGCTTCATAGAAAAAAAAAAAAGAAAGAAAAAAAAAAACCAAGAACAATGCAGTGAGTTTTTCCATAAAGCTGGATGCTTTTATTTAGAGAGTGGTCTTTTATTTAGAGATTGGTCTAAAATTTCCATTTTCTGATGAAATGATGGGAAGGGTTTATTTGTTTATTTGTTTTCCCACATGCTCTTACTTGGCAGGATATAAAGCTGACAGCTATATATATATATATATATATATATATATATATATATATATTCCCTTGACCCCTAATAGCTTTAAAAAATATTTCTGCTTGTTCTGAAATTTTGCCTTAAAGCTAAGACTTTTTGAATATTTTCTCTAAGGAGTAATTCTTTCTTTTAACAGTGTTTATTTAGAAGCAACTATGTACCCAGCTCTGGATCTGGTACTAGGATGGTGTGTGGGGCTGCAGTAGAAGAATGAAATTTGTAATCTCCACTTTCCAGGGAGATAGAAATACACATCAACTTAATATCCTATAGTCTGGCCTTGCTAGTATTGGTATATTTTGATTTTTTAAGATATTATTGGCTTTCTTAGGGCTATAAAAATCAGATTTTAAAACAGGTAGATGATTTTTTTTGGTTTTCTAAAAAAAATTCATATTTGAGGAAATAACTAATACTTTCCAGTGTGATCTGCCACCTTTAAGGCATAGATAGGTAGTGTATTTCATCTGACATGTGATTTTATGATTTTTGGTGGAATAGTTATTGATCTCTAATATTCATTGAATTTTAGAAATTGAAGTGGTTAAGGTAGTGGCATCAGGAAAAACAAGGGGCCTAAAGCCCAGCATAGTTGTATGGTTTGCCCAGGGACACAAAATAAGCCAGTGGTAGATTTATGATTAAAAGCTCCTATGGGGCCAGTACTGTGCCATGTTTTACTGAGTTTAGTTTTTCTTCTTTTTTTAAATTGAACTATAATGGACATACAGCATTATAGTAGTTTCAGATGTACAATGTAATTATTTGGCACTTGTACACCCTAAAAAATGTTCATCAGAAGCGATGTAGTCTGTTACCATAAAAAGTTACAAAAAATTTTTTCTTGTGATGACAATTTTCAGGATACATCTCCCAGCAACCTTCAAATATGCACTACAGTACAGTTGGCTACAGTCACTATGCTGCACACTGCATCTCCATAACCCATTAATTTCACAACTGGGAGTCTGTACCTTCTGATCCCCTTCAGCCATTTTGCTCACCCCTAAATCCCTCAACAGAGTGGCCACCACCACTCTGTTCTCCCTATCAATTAGTTTTGTTTTCTTTGTAGATTTCACATGTAAGTGAGATCATAAGGTATTTATCTGACTTATTTCACTTAGAATAATACTTTCAAGGGCTATCTATGTTGTTGCAATTTCATTTTCATTCATTCATTCATTTTTGTTTTAATTCCAGTGTAGTCAACAGACAGTGTAGTATTAGTTTCAGTTGTATAAAACAGTGATTCAACAATTTCATGTATTACCCAGAACTCATCAAGATAAGTGTATTCTTGATGGATATGTAGGCTCTTTCGATAATTTTACTATTGTTGAGAGTGCTGCTGTAAACATTAGGGTACATGTGCCCCTATGTATCATCACTCCTATATCCCTTGGGTAAATTCCTAGCAGTGAATGGGTAAAGAAGTGGTTTATATATACAATGGAATACTACTTGGCAATGAGAAAGAATGAAATCCTGCCATTTGCAGCAACGTGGATGGGACTGGAGGGTTCACTTATGCTAAGTGAAATAAATCACTGAGAGAAAGACAGATATATCATATGTTTTCATTCATATGTGGATCTTGAGAAACTTAACAGAAAACCATGGGGGAATGGAAGGGAGAATAAAAAGTTACAGAGAGGGAGGGAGGCAAATACAGAGAACAAACTGAGGGTTGATGCGGGGTGGGGGAAAGGGGAAAGTGGGTGATGAGCATTGAGGACGGCACTTGTTGGGATGAGCACTGGGTGTTGTATGGAAGCCAATTTGACAATTAAATAGATTAATATTAAATAGATGATAGATAGATAGATAGATAGATAGATAGATAGATAGATAGATGTGTTCTTAATTCTCAAGATTTTCTTTTTTATGTCTGAGTAGTATTCCATATTTGGTCTATACACATAACCATATCTCCTTTATCCTTTCATTTGTTGATAGAAACTTAGATTGTTTTCACACTTCAGCTATAAATTAATCCTGCAATGAATATAGGAGGTGCACATATCTTTTTGAATTGTGTTTTCATTATCTTTGAGTGAATACCTGGAAGTGGAATTTCTGGATCATATGGTATTTCTGTCTTTAATTTTTTGAGGAACCTGCTTATCATTTCCATAGTGAATTCACATTCTCACCAACAGTGCACGATGGTTCCCTTTTCTCCACATCCTCACCAAATGTTAGTTCTTGTCTTTTTGATAACAGGTATTCTAATGGGGTGAGGTGATATCTTATTGTGGTTTTGATTTGCATTTCCCTGATGATTAGTGATGTTCACCATGTTTTCATATGTCTGTTAGCCATCAGTATGTCTTATCTGGAAAAAAAAGTCTATTCAGATCTTCTGCTCATTTTTCAATTCGATTTTTTTTTGTAATTGAGTTTTATAAGTTCTTTATATATTTTAGATATTAACCCCTGATCAGATTTTATTTGCAAAGATTTTCTCCCATTCAGTAAGTTGCCTTTTTATGTTCACCAGAGTTACTGGCATATAGTTTTCTCTTTTTGTAGTGTCTTTTTCTGGCTTTGATATCAAGGTAATGCTGGCTTTGTTGGTTTCCTCTGCTCTGCAGAAGTGTTTCAGTTAGATATAATCTACTTGTTTATTTTTGCTTTCATTGCAGTGCATGAGGGCTCCTCTTTCTCTGTATCATTGTCAACACTTATTTCTTGTGACACTAGCCATACTAATTGTGGTTTTGATTTGCATTTCTCTGATGATTAGTGATGTCAATCATCTTTTCATGTGTCTGTTGGTCATCTGTATGTCTTCAGAAAAATGTCTATTAAGATCCTTTACTTATTTTTAATTGGATTATTTGGTTTTTTTGGTGTTGAGTTGTGTAAGTTTGTTATATATTTTGGATATATATATTAGATATATCATTTGCAAATATCTTCTCCCCATTCACTAGGTTGCCTTTTTGTTCTGTTGATTGTTTTATTTGCTGTGCAAAATCTTTTTATTTTGGTATAGTCACAATAGTTTGTTTTTGTGTTTTTCCCTATCATGAGAAGACATATCCATAATATGTTGCTAAGGCTGATGTCTAATAAATTACTGTTGCTTTTTGGAAGTTTTTTGATTACTGATTTAATTTCATTACTAGTAATCTATTCAGATTTTCTGTAGGTATTGTATGGTTTCAGGTCTCACAAAGAACTTTTAATCCATTTTCAGTTTATTTTTGTGTATGGTATATGAAAGCAGTCAATTTTCATTCTTTCGCATGTAGCTGCCCAATTTTTTCCAATACCATTTATTGAAAAGACTGTCTTTCCCCCATTACATATTTAATCCTTTGTTTTAAAATAATCGACAATATAGGTGTGGGGGGTTTTTTTTTTGTTTTTTTGTTTTGTTTTGTTTTGCTCTCTATCCTGTTCCTTTCATCTATGTGTCTATTTTTGTGCTAGTACCATACCATTTTGATTACTATAGCATTGAGTATACCTTGATATTTTGTATTGTGATACCTCCAGCCATGTTCTTTCTCAAGATTGCATTCATTATTTGATGTCTTTTATGGTTACATACAAATTTTAGGATAATTTTTTTTCCAGTTCTGTGAAAAATGCCATTGGAATTTTGATAGGGATTGCAATGAACCTGTAGATTGCTTTGGGTAGTATGGGCATTTTAATGATATTATTTCTTCCAATCCATGAGCTTGGTATATCTTTTCATTTGTTTGTGCCATCTTCAGATTCTCTCATCAGTGTCTTATAAGTTTTCTGGGTATAGATTTTTCACTTCCTTGGTTCAGTTTATTTCTAGGTACTTTATTCTTTATTGTGCAGTTGTGATGGAATTGTTTTCTTTATTTTCCTTTTTGCTACTTTGTTATCAGTGTATGGAAATGCAACAGATATCTGTATATTAATCTTGTATCCTACAATTTTGCTGAATTAATTTATCAGTTCTGAAAGTTTTTTGGTGGAGTATTCTGTATATATGCAGTATTATGTCATCTGTAAATAGTGATAATTTTCCTTACTGATTTAGATGCTTTTTATTTCTTTTCCTTGTCTAATTGCTGTGGCTAGAAATTTAAGTATGTTGTTGAATAAAACTGATAGGTAACCATGGACATTCTTGTCTTTTTCCTAATCTTAGAGGCAAAGCTTTCAGTTTTTCACCACTGAGTATGATGTTAGCTGTGATTTCTAAAAATAGGGCCTTTATTGTATTGAGGTATTTTCTTCTAAACTCACTTTGTGGAGTTTTTATCATGAATGGATATTGTATTTTGTCAAATGCTTTTTCTGTATCTATTAAGGTGATCATATGGTTTTTATTCTTTATCTTGTTAATGTGATTTATCACACTGATAGATTTCCAAATACCAAAGTACGTTTATAATCCTTTGTATTGCTGCAGCATCAGTTGTTATTTTTGCTTCATTTCTAATTTTATGTATTTGAGTCCTATTGCTCCTTCTCTCAATGGGTCTGGCTAATAGTTTACGAATTTTGCTTATCTTTTCAAAAACCAGTTCTTGGTATAATTGATCTTTTCTATTTTTTTGCCACTATTTCATTTATTTCGGCAGTAATCTTTATTATTTCCTTCTACCTGCTTTTAGCTTTGTTTTCATTTTTCTAGTTCTTTTAGGTATAAGGTTAGTTCATTTTTTTGAGATTTTTTTTTTTTGTTTTTTTGAGGTAGGTTATATTCCTATAGTCTTCCTCTTAGAACTGCTTTTGCTGTGTTCCAAAGATTTTGAACTATTGTTTTCATTTTTATTTTTCTTCATATAGATTTTGATTTCCTATTTGATTTCTTGGTTGATCCATTAGTTGTTTAGTAGCATGTTGTTTAGCCTCCATGTATTGTGGTTTTTCCACATTTTTTCTTGAAATGGATTTCCAATTGTATACCATTATGAATGGAATGATGCATGACATGATTTCAGTCTTCTTAAATTTACTGAGACTTTTTGGTTTGTGGCCTAACATGTTATCTATCATGGAGAATATTCCATGTGCACTTGAAAGCAATGTGTATTCTCCGACTTTTTGGTGGAATGTTTTGCATATATCTGTTAGGTTCATCTGGTGTAATATGTTGTTCAAAGTCACTGTTTACTTGTTTTATCCGCTGATGTAAGTGGAATGTTAAAGTTCCCTATTATCATTGTATTCCTGTCTATTTCTTCCTTTCTGTCTGTTAATATTTGCTTTATGTATTTAGGTGCTTCTATATTGGGTGCATATATATTTATATCCTCTTGTTTAATTAATCATTTTATCATTATGCAGTGCCCTTCTTTGTCTCTTGCTATAGTCTTTGTTTTAACACTTATTTTGTCTATAGAAGTATTGCTACTTGACATTTGTTTTTGCTTCATTTGCATGATATATTTTTTCCAACCTTTCACTTTCAGTCTTCATGTGTCTTCAGGTCTAAAGTGAGTCTCTTGTAGGAAGCATATAGATGGATATTTATTTATTTATTTATTTATTTTATTATTTTTATCTATACAGTCACCCTATGTCTTTTGATTGGAGCATTTAGTCCATTCACATTTAAAGTAATTATTGGTAGGTATATACTTATTGCCATCTTGTTCATTATTTTCCAGTTCTTTTTTGCTCTCTCCCCTTGTGGTTTGTTGGCTTCTTTTACTGTTATGTTTGGATTCCTTATTTCTTTTGTGTATCTGTTATAGGTTTTTGATTTGTGGTTACCACTGGGTTTCTATACATCTTATGTGTACAGCATATATATTAATTTGATGGTTGCATAAGTTTGAATGCTTTTTAAAAGCACTAAATTTTTACTCTTCCCTCTGCCTTTTATGTATATGATATAATATTTTACATATCTTTATTTTTTGTATTCTTGAACTATTTTTTATAGATATTATTGTTTTACTACTTTTATGTTTTAACCTCCATACTGGCTTTGTAAATGACTAATCTACTACCTTTACTATATGCTTGCTTCTACTCGTAAATTTTTTTTCCTTTTATAGTTTTCCTCTAGTGATGGCTTTTTTCTTTCCCCTTAAAGAATTTCCTTTAATATTTCTTGTAATGATAATTTAGTGGTAATGCACTTCAATCTTTGTCTGGGAAACTCTTTATATCTCCTTCTATTGGGAATGATAATCTTGCTGGGTACAGCATTCTTAGTTTTAGGTACTTTCCTTTCAGCACTTTGAATATATCATGCTGCTCCCTTCTGGCTTACAGTTTCTCCTCAAAAATCAGTTGATAGCCTTATGGGGTTTCCCTTGTCTTTGTCTTCCTTGTCTCCCTTCCCTTGTCTCCTTTGTCTTTCTGCTCTTAAAATTCTCTACTAATACTTTTAGCCATTTTAATTATCATGTGTCATGGTGGGACCTCTTTGGGCTCATCTTGATATGGGCTGTCTGTACTTCCTGGACCTGTTGTCTGTTTCATTTTCCAGATTAGGGAAAATTTTACCTACTATTTCTTCAAATAAGTCTTCTGTCTGCCTTTTCTGGGATTCCCATTATGCTAAATGCTCAATGATGTCACTGATGTTATTTCTTTTTGCTACTCAGTTTGATTGCTTTCCATTATCCTGTATTCTAGATCACTGGTTCATTCTTCTGCAACCTCTAATCTGCTGTTGATTCCCTTTGGTATATATTTTATTTTAGTTACTGAATTCTTCAGTTCTGACTGGTTCTTTTTTATGTTCTCTCTCTTTGTTGAAGGTCTCACTGAGTTCACCCACTCTTACTCAAGTGTAGTGAGTATCTTTATGACCATTACTTGGAATTCTTTACCAGGCATATTGCTTATCTCCATTTCATTTACCTCATTTACTGTGATTTTGTCTTGTTCGTTGACTTGGGACATATTCCTCTGTCTCTTCATTTTGTCTAACTCTCTGTGTTTCTATGCTTTGGGTAGGTCAGCTATGTCTCCTGGTCTTGAAAGTTGTGGCTTTATACAGAAGAGGTCTTTTGACCTGTCGTGAAATCCCCCCGGTAGCCAGAACTAGGCCCTACATGAGCTGTATGTCCCCTCCTGTTGTGTCTGAGCCCTGATTACCTTCAGCCCATCTGGCTGCAATTACCCACTTTACTTGCTGTGGATACACTGGGCAGGATTTGGTTTTCACACTGTTGAGAAGCCTGTATGAGGCTACTGCAGTCTTGTTGGTGGATAGGGCCAGCAGTCATCTCAGCTGTCTACAATTAGCTTCTCTGCCACAGTTGTGGGTACAAGGAAGGGCAGCACTTGTTCCCTGCTGGGCCAAGTGAGAGGTTCTCATTAAGAGATTGGGCTGCTGCAAATGTGGGCATACTAGTGTGTGAGGTTATCTCCTTCATTCCCTAGGGCAGGAGGAAGTTTGGAGTGATGGTGGTCCCCTCTGCCAGGGCTACCTGCAGGGTTCAGTGGAGCAGAAGCTGCTTAGGAGGGATGCCTGCTGAGGCAGGAAGGTTGTGTTGGGTGTGTCCACAGGGGAATTCTGGAGTTGGGTATGCTTTGCTAGAAAGGTAGCTAGAGAATGTTAGAACTGGCTCCTGCAAGCATCTGGCTATCTAGGCTGGGGAACTGTAAAATAAGTAGTGCCCACCAACACTTATATTCCCTAACAAACTTTCTGAAGTTCCCTGCCCCTCCATCACATGTGCTAAGATTTGTCAATAAATCTCCTTCACATATACCCCAGGTGCTCTTCAAACTGATACTTCTGTACTGTATCTTGGGCTTGAATTATTCATTGCGCTGGCTCTTATGCCGTTTCTTCCCACTCCTGACTCTCCTAGAGGTAAGCCTACTAATTTTTAAAACTATAAAAGTTAAGGCCCACTGTTTTTCAAAGCCAGATGTTATGGGGACTTGTCTTCCCAGTGTGGGTCCCCTGTGCCAGGGCACTTGGTGTGGAGTCTGCTCCTCTCACTTCTCCATACTTGTTATGTCTCTCTTATTTGTGGTTAGTCTCACCAGGGGTTTCCAACCATGTCTCTGCCCTCCTACCCTTTTCAATGTGAATTTCTCTCTATACTTAACTGTGGAATGTCTGTTCTGCCAGTCTTAGGGTCATTTTAAGAGTTAGTTTCATAGGTGCAGCTTTTATCTCAGTGGGTCTGTGGGATGAGGTAACTTTAGAATCTTCCTACTTCACCATCTTCATCACAGCTCTTAATTTTATTAATATTTTCTATTGATTTTTTCATCCCTGTTTATTTATGATCTGATTTTTATTATTTCTTTCCTCCTACTAATGTAAGGCTTTGCTCTTTTTTTTTTCTAGTTGCTCTAGGTGTAAGATTAGATAGTTTATTTGAGTCCCCAAATTTGTTGTTATTTCTTGAGATGGGCCTGTATCACTATAAACGTCCCTCTTAGACCTACTTTTGATGCATCCCATATTTTTGAGCATTGTGTTTTCATTTTCATATGTCTCAAGATGTTTTTGCTTTCCTCTTTGATTTTTTTCATTGACCCCATTGGCTGTCTTGTAACATATTGTTTAGTCTTTACAAGTTTGTGCTTTTCCAGTTTTCTTCTTGTAGTTGATTTCTAGTTTCATAGTGCTGTGGTCAGAAAAGTTAGTTAATGTGATTTCAGCCTTCTTAAACTTATTGAGACTTATTTTGGGGCTAACATTATCTGTCTTTGAGAATGTTCCATGTACATCCAAGAAGACAACATATTCTCTTGTTTTTGGAGAAATGCTTTGTATATATCTGTTATGCCCATTCAGTCTAATGTGTTGTTCAGTGTCAATGTTTCCTTATTGATTTCCTGTCTGGATGATTTATCCATTAATGTAAGTGGGTTGTTAAAGTTCCCTACTATTATTGTATTACTGTCAATTTTTCCCATTGCATTTGTTAATATTTGTCATATATATTTAGGTACTCCTATGTTGGGTGTATAAATATGTACAATATTGTATCTTTTATTATTAATCTCTTTATCATTATGTAATCTTCTTCTCTGTCTCTTGTTGCAAACTTTGTTTTAAAGTCTATTTTGTCTAACACAAATATTGTCACCCTAGCTTTTTGTTTGTTTGTTTACATTCACATGGAACATATTTCTATCCGTTCACGTTCAGTCTATTTGGATCTTTAGATCTAAAGTGAGTGGCTTGTAGGCAGCATATAGATGGGTATTGTTTTTTGTTTTTTTTTCCCCCTTCCATCTTCCATTCAGCTATCCTATGTCTTTTGATTGGAACATTTAGCCAATTTACATATAAATGAGTTATTGTTAAGAATATATTTACTGCCATTTTGCTAATTGTTTTCTGCTTGTTTTTGTAGCTCTTCTTTGTTCTTTTCTCTTTATTTGCTAGTGATTTGATGACTTTCTTTAGTGTTATGTTTGGATTCCTTTCTGTTTATTTTTTATGTATGTAGTATAGGTTTTTGGTTTGTGGTTACCATGAGTTTCATATATAACCACTTACGTATATAGCAGTCTATTTTAGTTGGTGGTTGTTTAGGTTCAAATGCATTCTGATAGGGCTACATTTTTATTTCTCCCCCAACACATTGTATGTTTTTGATGTCATATTTTACATATTTTTATTTAGTGTATCCTTTATATAATTATTGTAGATTTGATTTTACTGCTTTTGTCTTGTAACCCTCATACTAGTTTATAAGTGGTTGATCCACTTGCCTTTACCATTTCTGTATGTTTTCCTTTACCATTCAGATTTTCTCCTTCAAATATTTTCTTATTTCTAGTTATGACCTTTTCTTTTCTGCTTAAGGAAGTCCCTTTAATATTTCTTATAAAGACAGTTCAGTGGTGATGAACTCCTTTTTGCTCTTTATTTTCCCTTCAATTCTGAATGATAACCATGTCACATAGAGTGTCCTTGGTTGTAAGTTTTTGTTTTTTTTTTTTTTCAGCACTTTGAATATATTGTGCCATTCCTTTTTGGCCTGAAAACCTTCTGATGAAAAATCAGCTGAAAACCTTTTTGGGGAATGGATTCCCTTATATTTAACAACTTGCTTTGTCTTGCTGCTTTTAAGATTCTCATTATTTTTAATTTTTCGCATTTTAATTTTAATGCGTTTTGGTGTGGATTTCTTCGGGTTCACATTTTTTGGAACTCTCTGTGCTTCTTGTACCTTGATGTCTGTTACTTTCTCCAGGCTAGGGAAATTTTCAGCGGTTATTTTTTCAGGTAAGTTTTCTGCCTCTCTCTCTCTCTGTCTCTCTCTGTCTCTCTTTTCATTCTGTAATCCCCGTAATGATAACTTTAGTACCCTTGGTGTTGTCCCAGAGGTCCCTTAACCTATCCTCATTTCTTTAAAATCTTTTTTCTTTCTGTGCTCTTCAGTTTGAGTGATTGCTACTACCCTGTCTATCACATCACTAATCAGTTTTCTTTATCCTCTAATCTGCTGTTTATTCCCTTCAGTGTGTTTTTCATTCCTCTTATATTCTTCAGGTCTGTGACTTCTGTTTGGTACTTGCTTATATTCTTTATCTCTTTAGAGGTTGAAGTTCTCACTGGGTTCATCCATTCTTCTCCCAAGTTTGGTGAGCATCTTTGTGATCATTACTTTGAATCTTTATAATGTAGCTTACTTATCTACATTTTATTGGTTTTTTTCCTGAGGTTTTAGTTAGTTCTTTTATTTGGAACATGGTTCTTTGTTTTTCTATTTTGATTGACTCTCTGTGTCTGTTTCTATGTATTAGGGGAAACAGCTATCTCTCCGAATCTTGAAGGAGTGGCCTCATGTAGGAGATGAACCTTATCTTTCAAACTTGCCCTAGTCCTTGGTTGTCTCTAGAACTTTTGTGATTGTCTAAGCAGCCTCATTTATTCTTGGTAGGTCCCACTTTTTGAGAGTGTGCCAAGGCATGTAAGTGTCCCAAAGGGAGAAATCTCAGTCAACACCTAGTTTCAGGTGATTGGAAGCCAGATCCTCAGGCAGCAACTTTTAAAGTTTGCAAATATATATACTCATGAAGGACTGCAATTATAGTTTCCAGACAGGTCATCTGGAGGTGTCCCCTGAATGATGGTTGCAAAAATCAGAACTTCAGATGAGTGCATTCTTTTCTGGGAGGTACCAGCTTGTGTGGTAGTGAGGTCAAAGGAGAACACAATGATGGTGTTCCCACTTAGGTTCCTTGAGAACACTTCCATAGCCCCTAGATGTTTGGCAAACCTGAAGTCTATCCCTCATGCTGAAGGTCCAGAATAAGTAAATATGCCTTTTTAGCAGAAAGACTGGGGGTGTCTTTCAGTCTGGGGTGGTAGTAGTCTGCCAAGAAACATTTCCAATTGTCATAGTCCTATGGAACTCAGGAATATAATCCTACTTATCCAGAAGAGTGAAATTATCAAGGAGTGTTCCCTATATGGACTGTGCATGCCCACTGGCCTTAGTAAGGCAATGGGAGAACATGGGGCTGGAGTGTGCTGGCAGGCCATACCAGGACAGTGGGAGACTGCAGGGCAAGGGTTCATCTGCCAACTTTGGCAAAGCAGTGGGAAAATTCAGGGCTGGGGCACACATGCTTGCACTATCAAGTTAGAGGAAGAGTACAAAAGTGGCACCTGCCAGTGCCTCTTTCCCCACAGAGTCCTAATAGACTCCTGCACCTTCAGCAGATGGTTTAAGATTAGCCTTAAATACAGAGAACAATCTGAGGGTTGGTGGGGGTGTGGGGGAGAGGGGAAAATGGGTGATGAGCATTGAGGAGGGCATTTACTGGGATGAGCACTGAATGATGTATGTAAGCGATGAATCATGGGAATCTACCCCCAAAACCAAGAGCACACTTTACACACTGTATGTTAGCCAATTTGACAATAGATTATATTTAAAAAAAAAGATTAGCAAATGAATCTTCTTTACATGTAGTTTAGGCACTTTTCAAACTGCTGCTTCTGCTCTAGTCCTCAGGGTTAGTTAGTCTGCATATAAGGCCTCAAGTATCTCAGTTCTGTGCAGTCCCCTGGGTTTTATGGACATGAGTCCCACTGTTTTTCAACGTCAGATGTTTTGGGGGTTTGTATATCCACTGTAGGCTCCAGGGATGGGATGCCTGATGTAGGGCATGAAACCCTCCTCTCACTTCTCAGGGGGCTTTGTATTTGTGAGATTCCTCCTGATTGTGGATCACCATGCTGGGGGTGGGGGTTTTTGGCAAGATTGTGTGTCTGCTTCTCCTATCCTTTTCAATGTAGCCCTTTTATTCTTTGTTGCAGAATAGCTGTTCAGCTAGTTTTCAAGGTTTTTTTTCAGAGAAGATCATTACATATGTAGCCATATAAATTTGGTACATCCACAGATGTAGGGGAGTTCCGGATTTTCTTGCATTTTCATTGTAGATCATCCTATCTTACTGAGTTTATTTTTTAAACAGAATATTTTTCAGAGCTAAAAGAAATTAGAACAGAAATACCAGTAAGAATTAATGTATGGGTTACAACACAGACTACACTTGTGGACTTCAGCCCTTGGGTTATAACTGATGTTTTGGAAAGTATGAATTTTTTTTGGGGGGGAGGTAGCTATTCACTTTCATACTTGTCCTTTTAATAGGACCTTAATAGCTCCAAAGACAAAGTATTGAAATCCACACTATAAATTGAAAATGAGACACATTGTAGTTTTAGAAAATCAATGTCTTATCATCTAGAAAAGTTCAGAGTCCTGAATTAAAATATGAGTTCATAAAACTGTAGTATTCTCTTCCAAACATCTCATTTTCATATTTATTCACTAAGGTGAACATAACAAGGACACCACAACAGAGATGAAATGAAGTACAGGACTCCCCCTTCCCAGGTTGAAATCATCCATCTAAAAGGAAATTTGGTTTGGGTTATTGTGTGTTGTGGTGATGTTGTCCTTGTTTAAAAAGAAATCCTGGTAACATCAGACTATGACCTAGATCCTCCTGTCAACAAAGGGCCCCTAGAAGTGAATAGTTTGTTCCCTTGCATTGAATTTCTCCATAGGGGATTGTGGGGGTGATAGCTGATCATCTGGAGCAGAGGGAGGCTGAGCTGAGTTGTGTCATCCTTCATTTAGACCTGGCTGAAAAACGTGCTGGGATATAAGCAACACAGGCCCCAAAGAAATTAGCCAAAAGCCCAGTCTTTCTTGGGCCAGGGTCAATTTGGCATTTTCTTATAGACATTACTATTGGGGGAAGTCCCACTTCTTTGGCAGGAACATTCAGAGATCCGCAACAACAATTCAGGAGGCAACATTGCCTTGCTTCTGAGCACTTCATACTTTATGTGTCTTGGTATGTGTGTGGAGGTGGGGGGGAGGGGGCGGCAGAGCGGCAGCCATCAAGGGGAGTCCAGGGCAGGAGAATAATGAGGGTATCAGAGGGCAAGGAGTCATGGAAAAGCTATTGTCCCAGGGACAGGGACTCAGGCAAGTAAGACAGCATTTAGAGTGAGCCAAATCCTGAGGGAATAGGAACTATATCTTTAAAGTATAGATCTTGGACCTCCTGTATCTAAATGACCCTGTCCTGGACCACAGAATCTGAATCTCTGGGGTAGTCCCTGAGTGAATGCACATCTTCAGTAAATTCCCTAGTGATTTGTAATGATTTTAAATTTTCTGGACCAGGGCAACAGGGCAGCTTGAAATTGGTACTCAGAAGGGCCTAAAGAGTCCAGGAAATCAAAATTAATATGCAATGGCAGTGTTTTTATTGGTTGTCTCCTGTGATACTCATTGTGCTAGGTATGGTAGTGAAAAATGGAAGCATATTGCCAGCCCATTTGGAGCTAGAAAGAGCCAATAAACAAGTAAGGAAATGAATGAATTTACATATTATATCAAGTATTAGAAAGAAAATAAATGAGATGCTAACAGAGAAATTGAGGGGCTCTACTTAGGTAAGGTAATCAAAACTGGCTCAAGAAATTTATAGAAATTTGACTGTGAAGCAACTATAGCTAAATCAGGCCTGGGGAGGTGGGGTCAGGAAGCAAATGCAAAGAGGGGATATTATGTGTGTGCCTATGTGTGTATGTGTGTGTGTTAGGGAGGTGGGTAATTGAGGAAATATGCATAGAAAACATTAAAATCATGGAAGAATAGTGGTAAGTAGAACTGAGGATGTTCAGAGACCCAGTTGTATCCCCAACTTTTAGCAAATTTCCAGTTCGATCTTCACATCACTATGGAGAATCTGTATACAGTTCTTAGATAAAGGGATGTGAGAGGACAACTAAATCTCTTCACAGAAATTAAAAGTAAGCTGTCCCTACTCTGCCACTGGTGAATTGCAGACAAAGGCACCTTAAAATAGTATTTAACTATCCAGCCTGTGTGGGTGTTCTCCATTCCAACCAAACTAAAGAGAGATTTGGTAATTGCATAGGAGAGAAAAGTGAGTATAGTATTTTCTAAAACAAGTAGCATGTTTTCCATTATGTAAAAGAGAGAAATTAGCTTTTAGAAAGCCACACCTAGGTTTCACTGACTTGTCTTTGTTTTTTTTCATACCCAGATGCAAGAGGTGGAAAAGAGAGGTAGTCATTTTTCTTTAGAGGATCCATCAGCCTTTGTTCAATTTTCCTGCAGATCCTAGAGACCCATTCACGCAGACTTGGAATATAAACATGGAAAAGTGCTAGCAGCCCACCCCTGAGGGATGGGCTGGGGGCAGCTTCACAGAGGGTGGGGGTCCTAGTTAGAGAAGGGTTTCATTGAGGTAGCACAAAGACACTGGGAATTTACTGCCCTTAATTTTTCTGTAGAGCAAAAGCATGTTCCTACATTAAAGATCACAAAGTCAAGGATAATCAGAGTGAAATAGGTGTTTACTCTTTCCTTGGGCTTATGGTTTCTTTCCTCCATCACCCTATGACAGTAGAAACTGACATTATTGTTTGATTTGTTTCCTTGTTTTATGGCTGTCTCCCCAGTAGAGAGGAAGCCTCATTAGGAAGGGTCTGATATCAGTCTCACCAGAGCCTAGTGCATCTCTCTGTGCATTTAAAGCTGCTAGAGCTTAGGAGCTGCATGTGTGCTGTGACATTTATGTAGAAGTATGACCCTTGTTTGTGCAGTTTGAGTTGTCCATGGGCCTTCTCAAGGGTGGCTCTGTGGGACTCAGCCCTGATGGCTGGCCAGATGTCTTCTGTTGCCCACTGGAAGGACATGTGACAGTGGCATAGATTGTTCACAGGTAAAGTCCCCACTCTCATCCCTGTCCTGGGTTTCCTAGTCATCAGGACAGGTATTCCTTTATGGACCTGTTCCACACATGGTGTCCAAGTTCCCACTTTCTGTTCTTATATTGGGGAGCAGCAGGTCATCTTCAGGTAAAGGGTCAGTTTGGGGGTGGGGAAGGGATATAGTTGATGACAGCTGGTCTGCATAGTTTCTTCCATTCTGCTTTCTTATTCTCAGTTATAGCAGCTTATTTTTTCCCCTTCTACTTGTCCATTGAGACCTTCATCTTCTCTCTCCTGTTTCATTTGTCACTTGTTTTCTCCTCCATTCCTTTAATCTTACACTTATCTGGTTTCTCAGAAAGGAATAAATCAGCCAAGCAGATGGATCTCCTTTGGCAAACTTAATCAAGCAAGTTTTGATTTTGCTTCAGTATGAGTACAAGGGAGGAAGTGGGAGAGGAAGATGGATGACAACCCAGTTACCACTTCTAGCCACAATTGGGTCTCAGCATCATATCTCACTCCCTGTGGGAGTTCAGTGGCCTTTGAATGTGAATGTGAGCTGATAGTCCTATGCATTGAAATTCTTTGCTATTTACACTTTATTCAGTTCCAGAAACATTGTCTAAGCACCTACTTTGTGACATTCTGTGCACCATCCTCAGTATATGCATGTTTGCTTTCCTTTCATTTAAAGTTGGAAAGGAGGGCACCTGGGTGGCTCAGTCTTGGTTAAGTATCCGACTTGGGCTCAGGTCATGATTTCACAGTTCATGGGTTCGAGCCCCATGTTGGGCTCTGTGCTGATAGCTCACAGCCTGAAGCCTGCTTCAGATTCTGTGTTTCCCTCTCTCTCTCTGTCTCTCCCCATTCACATGCACTCTCTCTCTCCAAAATAAATAAACATTAAAAAAAAATAAAAAATAAAGCTGGAAAGGAACTTAGAAGTCATCCAGTCTCAGGACCTTTATAGGCAGATGCAGACAGTCGGGCCCTGGGAGATGAAGTTATGAGTCAAGGCCTTAGAATTGGTATAGAGTTTGGCCTTGCACATGACAAGAGCTCTACCCAGCAGCCTCTGGGGTGTAGAGATAATTCATAATAAACCCAGTGTTCAGTCCTTGAGTGTTTACTATATGCTGGTGCTGTGCAAAGTGCATTTCATGTGTTCTTCCATTTAATTCTTACAACAGCTGTCATTGTTAGTGTTATTATTGCCTTTTTTTTACAGATGAAGAAACCAAGGTTTAGAATAGCCCAGATGCTTGCCCAAAGTCAGATGAATAGGATGTAGCAGAGCTGACATGTCCTCCTCTGCTTTGTAGAATATACAAGAAAACATGGAATCTGCAAGAAGCTGCTGGTTCTACATCCTCCCTCTAAATGGAGGGGAGGAATTTCTCTTTCTTTCTTTCTTTCTTTCTTTCTTTCTTTCTTTCTCTTACCTTTATTTCTTTCTTCTTTCTTTCTCTTCACTTTTACTTTTTAAATTATAGTAATATATATATATAACATTTACTACTTTAACCATTTTCAAACATACAGTTCATTGGTATTAAGTACACTCACATTGTTGTGAAACTATCACCACCATCCATCTCCAGAACTTTATTCATCTTTCCTATCTGAGATTTTGTACCCATTAAACCTAACCTCCTTTCCCTCACCACCAACCCCTGGCAACCACCATTTTCTATTTCTATTAATTTTATTACCCTAGATATTGTCCTTTTGTGAATGTCTTATTTCACTTAGCAAAATGTCATCAGGCTTCATGTTTGTTGTAACATGTGTCAGAATTTTCTTCCTTTTCAAGGCTAAATAATACTCCATTGTATGTATATCACATTTTATCAATTCATCTGTCAATGGACGCTTGTGTTGGTTCTACCTTGTATTAGTCTGCCAATACTCTGTTAAAGTTGCCATTAAAAAAAAGACTGGGTGGCTGAAACAACAAACGTTTATTTTCTCACAGTTCTGGAGGCTGAATGTCAAGGTGCTGGCAGAGTTGGGTTTCTCCTGAAGACTTTCTCCTTGGCTGGCAAATAGCCACCTTCTCACGTGGGCTTTCCTCTGTGTGTGCATCCCTGGTGTCTCTTTCTCTCTGTAATTATAATTATACCAATCATATTGAATTTGGACTACACCCTTATACCTCATTTTACCCTTAAAATCTCCAAATACAGTTACATTGGGGTTAGGTCTTCAACATATAAATTTGGGGGAGACACAATTCATCCCATAATATACCTCTTGTCTATTGTAAATATTGCTATGAATATAGGTATACAAATATCTGTTTGAGTCCCTGCTCTCAATCCTTTTAGGGTATATACACAGTCGCAGAATTGCTGGATCATATGGTAGTCCTTTTTTAATTTTTTGAGGAAATGTTATTCTGTTTTCTATAGCAGCTGTACCACTTTACCTTCTCATGGTGTCATTTCTTAATCTTCAGAATAGTTTTGCTCTTTTTTAAAGGTTGTGCTCATTTCCAAGGTCCTTCAGTAGGAAGCTTGCCTGGAATTATTCTTTTTGCTTCCCAGATGGTTGGAATTCTTTTCAGAAACTTGGTGTCCTTATTCCTCTATACCTCCTGTCAGTAACCTCAGGCTCTGACTTCCACACTCAGCTTCTGGGAGAGCATCCCAGAAAGGAGGAGAGAGCAGTAAAAAAGTGATCTGGTCTCAGGTAGATGTCTCATCTGAACTGTGTGGTCTCAATCAGCAACCCCTGAGCACAAAGGAGGTTTGTACCTTCATCTCTGAGCACAGCACAGGAGGTATCTGGAGCCCACTTAACAGTGAACAACTTTGAAAACACTGCTTTGGGCTCATATTTGCTCACATAAACAGCATGGATGAGGGTATGGGTGTGGGAGTGGGTATTGTATAAGGGGAGGAGTTCAGTGTGAGGAGATGTTGGGGGTAGGTGCTTATGTGAGGTAAGGTATAAGGGTGTATATGGGGGTAGGTGTGTGTGTGTACTGAATAGATGTGAGAGTGGGAGTTGAGTATGAGGGTGTATGTAGGGTGTAAGGTAGGGTGCTTCCGTGTGCATGTGTGTGTGTGTGTGTGTGTGTGTGTGTGTGTAGTAGGGGATATAAGGGATGAGTGTGAAGGGTAGGAACGAGAGTTTATATGTGGTTATTTGTGGGTTACATTGTATGTGCAAAGTAGTGCGAAGGTAGGGGGTTGGACATGAGGGTGTGGAGAACAGGAGGTGAAGGTATATATGAGGTAGGGTGTGAGAGTATGTGTGGGATAGGAATGGGGGTATGTGTATGGAGTAGGGTGTGATGGTTGGGTATGAAGGTGTATGGGGAGTAGACTGTCAATAGAGTGTGTGTGTGTGTATGGGAGAGTCATAGTAGGCACAGGATCACTGGCTCCACTGCAGGTAGCCACCCCTGCCAGGAGCTCTGTGGGTGGAGGAGCTGCTGAGGCCTGCAGAGCTTTCCTGTTGCAGGGGAGTGGCTCCTGGCCAAGGCCTCAGGCGTGACTCACTTTCACCTGGTCAGGGGAATTAATTTGCTGGGTATCTGCATCATGGCAGGATACATGCATCAGTCTGTATGACTCTATTCTTATTAAGAACCATGAGAGAAATTTAAAATGGGAAATGAAGGGGGTGGGGTAGGGTTGTTCTGGGAGCTCAGAAATTGCTTCTCCCTCAGTGGCTGGGTCACACTCAGTGACCAGAGCCCTCTGCCTTGCTTCTTCCACTCTGCTCCTGATAAAGGCAGTGATAGCCATTCCATGTGAGAAGAACAACTTCAGAAGACACACACACACACACACACACACACACATGCATGCATACACCCCCCCCCACACACACACACACACATACAGATGTAGATCAGGGAGCCCAGAAGCAGCTCCCAGATGCTAGGCAGTCTCTGCAGCAGTAACTCTTTATGCACTGCAGTCTGCTGCAGTGTTCAGAGGTTAAGGGATGCTGGCTTTTATGAATGGTAGCCTGGGAGGGGCCTAATATCACTTGCTCCTGATGTCAGCACAATGAATGAAACACTTGCAAAGCGTAAAGCCTCAAGCACCCGGGAAGCAGATACCGTCTCAGATTGGTTCTCTTGGTGCAGCGTCTCTTGCTGACGAAATCACCAGTCCCGTGTGTGACATATAAAGCCAAATACGCTAGGATTGAAATGAGGCAGAAACTGAGGTTGCATGTGGAATAATGTGTACCTGATTCTGGTACAATCAGCTCTGCCTGAAGCAGCTGTGGTTGAGATCCTCCTCCTGCCAGGCGCTGGAGGAAGGTGTTCTGCAGGAACTGCGGACTTACTGTTGTGTATTAGGCAGTTACTTAGCTAGCCTGATGTTCTGCTTTTGCTGGCAGAATTCCTTGCTCAAGCTCCAAGCCCTAGAAACTGATCTGTGCTCTGCATTTTTGACAAACCAGGAAGAAGCTGCTCAGGTGCATGGACTCAAGGACCCAGACCCAGTGTCGACCCAGAGTGTGCTTGCAGAAGGCGCAGATGTTGCAGGTAAGAGGCTGAGGTGGGGGAATGTCCTCACATGTACCATCAGGATAGTTCAGGCTCTTGCTGCTTTCTCCTAAACCTGGCCTCTTGTGGGAAACCATGCCTGGTGCAACAGAAAAGCTGAAGAGGTGCAGTGGGGGAGCTGAGACGGTGCAGGAAGAATTAAGGTGTGTTCTGATACAGAGAATTCTCTCCAGCTGGGGGCCAAGCATCAGACTATGCATAAATAGGTGTCAGGTGAAAAACATCCACCACTACTCCTGGTCCTAATGAATGCCTGATTGGCCTCCTGTGACAAACAAGTAGTGTGCTTATTTTCTATCACTGCATGTAGATAATCTGTACTGTCGATTGTCATGGTATTTTTGAGGTATTCAGTGATGGGATAGTTTTAACATTACTACTTCCTTTCTTCTATTACCTGCTTGTAAGATGATTCATCAACATAGGAAAGTGGAGGTGAGTGGTGTAGCTCATTCTGATCCTATATTGTCTTTTTTTGTCTCAATTTTTTTTTAGCATTAACGTCTGTGTTGAAAAGTCTCAAAATTGTTTCTCATTTGTCTGATAATTTCTCTGGTTTTAATCCCAGGAATGGTAGATTGACTAGTAAGCAGAAGGCAAACTAATGCTCCCTGAAAGATTTAGATAGAAAAGAAACACTAATTTATATGAGTAGAAATGAGAGCACAGCTTATCTTTTGTAACACAAATAGATCAGGGGTTTGTAAACTGGTTTCTAGATAGGTGGTAAAATTGGCTTAAGTGAGCTTGCTTCATGAGATGCCCTTTAGTTTCAAGAATTGAAGGAAGAGATTTAAGAAGGTAGAGTGTTTCAGTATGATTATTAATAGTTCATTTAAAACATTACTGTTTAAAACAGATCCATATGGTCTAAGTAGGCAAAACTTCTAGTGTTTATTAAGAATATTAACAACTAAGCATATTAATAATAGTGGCCAATAATAAAGCTATTAATGGTAGCTACTGTTATTGAAGACTTTTGTGATCCAGACACTGTCCTAAGTACTTTGTATATTTTATATTAAATCTTTAAACAAACCTGTGAAATAATACACTTCACAGTAAGGACACTGAGGCCAGGTGCAAACCTGCTGTTAAGTGATAAATTATTTCCTCATGGATGCAGGTGGCTAGTTGGGTGTCATTATTGTCTGGTGAGCTACCCTTGTTCTGTTGGCCATTGTGTTTGGATGGGAGGCAAGTAAAATGGGCAGAGCCCAATGTCGATCTAATTAGAGGTTTAAGTCAGATTATTAGACACACTCTTCTTCTTCTACCAACCCCAACAAACCACATACAAAACACATAAAGAAATCTTAAGCCAGATATAAATTAACTTTTGAGTTATTTGATGTTTTGTGTAGCTACACAAGTATCTGGCAGAATTGTACAATATTTGCATGTTGGATATGGATATATATATTTTTTTAATTTTACATGATGACTTTTAAGTGCATGTATTGTCTTATATTCTCCAAAGATCAGGAGTAGTTTTGCATTTTCTCATCCTGGATGGACAGGATTTGGACAACTTTATTAACACTCCTTGTGTAATGGAAATACATACTGAGTTCATGTAGGAATTGCCCATACAAAGGAACCATCAATACATTTCATGTTAAGTGTTAAATGGCAGAAATGGTCAGAAGGTTCCTTACAAAGGAGACTTGTAGGTTGGGTACTGAATTTTCCAAAATGTAGGTGAATCTGAGATGTTCCAGAGCCCTTCCAAGAGAGTCTATGAAAAAGAGACGTTTTCACTATGTGTGTACTAGTCAAGATTTCTCACAAGTTTTCAAAAACCCATCTTGATGTTTTTCACCTTTGTAGTCTTTGTGAATAAGGAGTCTCATTTAGCTAAAATGACTGCATGAAACTTGATATGGGGAAAGTGAAGAAGCTCCAGCCCTTATATTGAAACTTGTAATATTTATTTGACACCTTTCTTCTCTAATTTTCCAATAACCCTTTGACACAATCTGGAAACCACCTGCTAGATGTTTTTAGGAACCTAAAAAGTCTCTTCATTTGGCAGGAATATTGCCAAATTGGCAAGCATTTAGACTAGGTTTTCACAGATTAATTTATGGGATCGTTTAGTCTCATTGGCTTCCAAGATAAGTGTTTATAGGAAGGTCCTATATTTCTATTCCATGTGTCACTCAGAAGGAAGAAATGTTTGCTCATTTAGAGTCTTAGGCCCTGTGAAGGGATTTCTAGAGTGATCTTTGAACATCTCGAAGCTAGTTTTTATGTGTGTATAAATCTCTTTTGAGAGTGTGATCACATAATAGTACAAATGGCCATAAGTCTATAAAGGAATATAGTAATTTAAAATTTTGTCCTTTCCCAAAGTATAACATCTAGCCCTGAGCCTTACATGTATATAAATATTCAATTACTTATTTTTGATATCAATAATTGCTATAACAAAGACAAAGCCCAAGGGGTGATTTTTACAGGAATTTCTGGACATAATATGCTACCAGTTCACTATTAAAAGCAAACATTTATAAATATAAATTGGTATGACATAAATAGGTTTCAAGCTTTCTTTAGACTCAATTAGGACCTGACCAGTAAAGTAAAACTTTTTCAGTAGGCATTTGAAATGATGATCTTAGCAAAGCATTATACTCTCTACATCTTGAGATCAAAGTATTGGGTTTTAACTTGGGTTTATGTATTGCAAAGATCAGTCCTACCTAGTAAAATACCTGAAATGTGTCTCCACTCTGGCAATGCAATTATGAACTGCACTTGCAGCAAAAACACATTTCATGGTACCCCTGGAGGAGCACTGTGTTCTAAATAGTGTTTGTGAGACTTCCTGCACATCACAATTACCAGGAAGCTTTGCAAGCTTCTGCAAGGATTCTTAGTCCTTATCTTTAGACAGTCTGGGGTAGAAGTCTTGTAATATTTATATTTCATAAACACTCCCAAATGGTGGGAACCATTATTTAAGTGTCTTGAATTATGAGAGAGAAGACCAGGTTCTCTCAGGTTCTCTTTGACTCTGCTTCACCTCAGTTTCATGGACAACATGGACTTACAACTCAGGGTCAGTGACCAGTTGGCTCAGTCATTTACTTCAGAAGGAGGAAGGTGCTTGAGCACCCAAGTCCTCAGGCTAGAAAAGGGTGGGATGGGACATGGACAAGGGACAGGGACAGATTTGAGGGGTGTGGATATAGAGGCCCTTAGAAAAAAATGACACCTGGTAGATAACTTCAAGACTGTACATAGGGTAACCAATTGTCATGGAATGTCCAATTTGCCCAGGAATGTCCCAGTTTTATCATTAAAAGTCACACATGCTTGGAATTCTTAGTCCTAGGCAATCTGTGACAACTAGTCACCCTACTTGTAGGTTGCAAATTGCCTAATTTGATATGGAAACCCCGAAAGCACTTAGGCTCAAAAATCCGAACTACATCAATAGCCTCTTACAGTTGAAGCAAATGCTTCCTCTGTTGCATTAGTAAGGATCTATTCTGGTGTTGTTGAACAGAAAATGGAATGAAAATTTCTTTTCAACTGCTTGTCATTTTCTAAGTTTGCAGAAGGACTGTTTGTTCCACATGACTAAGCATAGTAACCCCTGTTCTGTGTGACCACAGGTGATTGAATAGTTTGGAGTTTGTGGCAAAAGCTGTCACCAGTGATAACTAAAGACTTATTACTAGAAATAATAATGCCACAGCAGTTTCTAATTAATTCTTTTACTGTAAAATCTTGATTTTCAAATCTAACTATTTGGGTAAGAGCCTTGTTCCTAATGTTGATTATTACAAAAAACTAATACAGGCTATAATTATTCCCATAAAGAATTCTTCATGGTTTGTAGGTCTTTTCCTGATGTTGAAGTTAGGATGGGGCAGAGTTAAAGAGGACCTGGCCTTCTCTCTCACATTTCAAGACACTGTCCACTTGACCAGAAGTTCCCAATTACTTGGGAGTGATTATTACACTTCCAGATGTCTGAGCTCTCTATCTTAAAAGGAAAAATTTTAATGTAGGTTGAAGCCTGAAAAATCTCCATGTTTGAAAATCTCCCCCTCATAATTCTGAGGGGCAGGTAGATTTAGGAACACTTTCTAGAGCACAGTACTCCAGAGCTTCTCTAGAGAGTACCATGCAATGCGTTCTTGCTGCAGGTGGAGTTTATAATTGGCCTTCTGGAAAAGGGGACATCTCAAGTATCCCACTAGGTGGGGCATCTACATAACTTGGTGTTTCATCCTATCTGGCAGTAGTCCAGACACTGTTTGAAAGTTGGTAAGAGGGGGTCCATTACTTCAACCTTGTAAGTGCACAGAATTCCAAATATTCTTTAGAAACTTTGTTTATTATGGGTCAATGTGTATGTATATGTATTATTTCTAAGTCCTTCCTGAACCTTTTTATATTTTCAGTATGTACCACCTGTTGCTTTAACATTAAGAAATGGCTACCACTGTAGAAAGTAGTACTTCATCTTTTCAGTTTCTTTAAAGTAGTGGTTTTCAGTCAGGGTTGATTTTTTTTTTTTTTTTCATCTCTCTACCTTCCTCTCTCCCTACCTTGGGGATATTTGGCATTATCTAGGGACATTTTCAGTATCGCAGCTTGAAGGTGAGTGCCACATTTAATGAGTAGAGGCCAAGGATGCTTCTGAACATCCTGCAATGTAAGGAACCCCCAATGTCCACCCCACCACCCCAATAAAGAATTATCTGGTCCAAGATGTCAATAGTGCCAAGATTTAGAAACACCCTTTTAAAAGCTTTTAAATGCATGCCATCAGTATTATTAACAGCACTAACAATGACATTTTCATTTGTGTCAGACATTGTTACATGGGTTTCCCTGTTTTATGTTCACAGTCCTGAATGAGGTAGGTGCCATTATTATCCCCAGATGGAAGATGAGGAAATAAGCTTGGAGAGTTAGTGTAACTTGCTGAAGGTCCCACAGCTACTGAGTGGTAGAGGTTGGGAGGAAATGGGAGGAAGGGAGGGTTTCCCAGTCAGACTCCATAGTTTAGTGCTTCACACTATACTATTAGCTATCCAGTCTAAATATTAAGTCCCCATGGTTCTAATATTCTAGAATTTGAAATTAAGCCCATAGCCAACCTATATACTCTATTAATGTGTTATGAAAGTCATATTTTCTTTATCCACTCCTGAGTTTGTTTTGTCAACCTGAAGGGACCTAGATTTATAGTTGAATAACCTGTTATAACCCCTCTTCACATATTTATTTCAGGTTCTATGATCTAAACCATCTCTAGAACCCTGTACCTTTCTTAATATGCATTTACCTGACCTGCATAATGTATTCCAGATGGAGTCAAATAGAATTTTATTTGTAGATATGATACCATTAGGGGAAATTGGCAACATGGACAAGGGATCCTTCTATTATTTCTTGTAACTACATGTGAAGCTACAATGATCTCAACAAAAAATGAATTAATATCTAAAAAATATGGGCATGGGGGTGTTTTATTAATTACAAAATATTATGCTTGTTATATTGTTTTCGAAACTCTTCCTAGAGATGCATGTTCTTTTCTTGGCCTTTTTGTCATAGAACTGTATTCCATTAGAGCTCCCAAAATTCCATTCCCTACCAAACTAATAGTTTAGTGCTTATTATTAAGAGTACATGGATTAGTTTTCTCCAGCTGCATTGCCTACTGGCCCACATTGAAGGTCGTCTGTCACTGTTGAGCTTCCTCATGCTTTGCGAGCTGCTTTTGTAGTAGCTTAGCATTTTATTCTTTGAAAAATATCAATATCATCTGCAAATTCAGACTCGCAATGCTACTATCTCTTCTATGTCATTTTTGAAATGTAAAATAAGGTTAACCCAGGATCCATTTGCAAGGATTAGTACTGATATTTCCATCATAAAGATACTAATTCATCTCTGTTCTTTGGTGCATATTGTTAAGTGGATTTTGTAATCCACTGCAAAACATTTAGCTCAATCACCATTTGGTTTTGTTTTTAAACAATTTCTCATTTAAAAACCATGCCATGCACTTCTTGAAAGCCCAAATAAATTATGTTCATTGGCTCTACCTTGTTTGGAAACATAATTCTTTGCAGAACTTGATGAGCAGGTTGGGTGATCTTGGACAAGTGATTTGTTCTCTCTATGCATCAGCTTCCTTTTCTTTAATATGGGAAAAAAGAATAGTATTTACTTCTTAGATTATTGTGAAACTATTGTAGCATAATACATATGAGGCACTTAGCACATCCCTCTTAGTAAATGGTCAATAAATGTCAGCTATAATTTTTTAAAAACCTGGGAATTCTTGCTGTCATCAGAGCTTATGTTGCCTTTTTTCCAATTGATAATGTTTACCCTTGTCTTTATCTACTCTCATAATTCTAGCTACTTTCAAGGTGTTGAAATGCCATTAGTACTGTTCATTTCCTAGGTTCCCTCTAGAACATTGCATATGATTGACATTACACTAATTCTCTTCAGCAAAAAGTATTTATAACAGCAATAATCTACAGAGCTGATGGTTGAATAATTACCTCCTATTAAAGTTGAAACTACATTTGTTACCATAAACCTATCCTGTGCTAAACCTATGACATAACTTGGCTGGAAATTATCTTTACTGTTAGTGATTTTTCCCTGGTACTTTTATTACCATCTTCATAGTGTCTGAAATAGGGGGCTTCACATTAGCCCCTTGTTTTTCAAAGAAAGTTTTTTTTAATGATTTCAAAATTCATAGATGACAGTATATTCTCTGAGTCTGTTTCTGTAACTGCTTTATAGGGAAAGGGAAAAAAAAACAGTCCTATAGCCTAAACTGCTAGGTGATTATTTTTAACAAGATTTTTAAATTCAGTTTTTAAGGCAGGTCAAGGACTGTGGTAACATTTGTCCTTGCTATAACTCTTTATAAATGAGGACTCTGACTTAGGAGAGCCTTACCTGGCCAAGGACATAATAATTGTGTGCAAGTGGCATCTCAGACTTTTGGCTAAGATCAAGTATAGTGTCAGACCAAGTTTGGGGCTCTGACTCGAGAGTCCAGGCTTTTAACTTGTAGATTTATAGTCGTGTTTTTTTAAATTAATTTTTTAAGAAGTGTTAGGTTTATAGAAAATTGAGCAGACAGTACAGAGAGTTTTCATATACCCCCTTTCTCTTTCACATAGTTACCCATATATCATGCCCAGATACTTGGTGTCTAACACTGTTCTGGATGCCCCAACCCTACCATCCCCAAGCTCAGCGTGAACAACCTTTACTGTCTCTTCCAGTTCCATGAGGATCATACTTTTTTGTGGCTCTATGTGGAGCTTTGGGACTAACTTCTCTGACCAAATTTTCCTAACTAACATTGGATGAGGCTCATAAAGATACAGACCCCAGTTGAAGATTAGAATTTCCTTTGATAGCCTTCCTGTTTGCTTTGTATATTCAATTTTCCTTCTGCTTTGCAAAGTACATCTGCTTATGAATGTGAATGCTAACAAAGATTGCTTGTTATCTTAATAGAATTTTTTTCCGCTGTACCACTGAGGCGGTCAATTGTGCAGGAGTTGACTAGAGGACCTGGAGAGTCTTTTAGCCTGAAAAATAACCAGAACACAGTATCCAGCTTTCTCTATATATCAAGAGGGTGCTTCCAAATCTTGGACATTATTGTGGATAGTGATAGATGCTTGCTCTTTCCCTGGTTCCACAGTTCAAGCAGAGCTCTGTAATCTGAGCATTTGGCTCCACTTTTGTGACACGGGGAGGGAAAAAGTTGTTCATTGGCCTTGGCCATTTCCCTTGTTAATTTCTCAACTGTTCTTTGGTAGTATGCATATAGGCAAAAGAATAAGTCTTGGATAATCAGAGAATAAGGTACAAAGCTTCATTTAGCCACCTGGTAGATTTGTCTAGAAGATTTGCTTCTTTCCTTACCAAGTTGGACATTTGGTTTGGTCCTGTGTAGAAACTGCCTCCAAAAATATTAATTATTCCCACTTCAAATGTTCTACTCTAAAACAATGCAAAAAATGGATTTCTTCCCTTTCTCATTGTGACAGGATCTGGAGATCTCACATCTGTCCTCAGCATAGGTCATGTTACTATAGCCCATGGGTAGAATTTACTTTGATTTAGGTTAGAAGTCATTAATGTCTGAAGACCTCAGTCTTTCATGGACTAGAAGCTTATGTTCACTCCATGTTTCCTGGGTATAAACTCAACCTTTGTCACTTGCCTCTCCTTCCTTCTCACCCATCCCCACCACCATGCTATCACTTTGTTTCTATTCTTCTTTTTTTTTTTTCCCACAGCTTTCTGGCTGCTTCTCTTTCTCAGCCATGACCTTGCCACTTTGTCTTCCTCTGTCTCTATTCATTCTAGTTGTCTTTACTGCCTCTTTTCTTTTACTTTGTGACCTTATTTTGCTAAGCTAGTTATGGTATGGAATTAAAATGTATTTAAGATACTTAATTTTGTCTGGACACTTAAATTTATTGAACATTATTATTCTGAAAATTTGGGTGATTTCAAACTGTTTTCTTTTCCCCAAATGATACTAAAAGGTTAGCATAATAGTATATAGGATAAACAACATGTTAGCCAAATGGCAATGTGATTCCTTTGGTTGAGCCTTTGTGGATACTGTTTTGTTTTGTTTTGTTTTGTTTTGTTTTCTAACTAGAAGTCATTTATTCCTTATTCTTACCATTGAGACCATAAAAATACTAGAAAAGAACTATTTTATTTTATTTTATTTTATTTTATTTTATTTTATTTTATTTTATTTTATTTTAATTTTATGTCATTCCAAGGCTTTTTAAAAATTTAAATCCAAGTTAGTTAATATATAGTGTAGTAATGATTTCGGGAGTAGAATTTAGTGATTTATCACTTATATATAACACCGAGTGCTCATCCCAACAAGTGCCCTCCTCAATACCCATCACTCACTTAGCTCATGCCCACACCCAATATCCCTCCAGCAACCCTCAGTTTGTTCTTGGTATTTAAGAGTCTCTTAAGGATTGTCTCCCTCTCTGTTTCTATCTTATTTTTCCTTCCCTTCCCCTATATTCATCTGTTTTGTTTCTTAAATTGCACATATAAATGAATTCATATGATATTTGTCTTTTTCTGACTTATTTCACTTAGCATAGTACATACACTGTAGTTCCATCCATGTCATTGAAAATGGCAAGATTTCATTCTTTTTGATTGCTGAGTAATATTCCATTGTATATATCACATCTTCCTTATTGTCTATTATGAAACTGCATATAAGTTATGATTGGACTTGTAAAATAGTCAGTGACAATATACCCTGAAGATTTATGTATTTGGGTATTTCTATGATTTATATATGTTATGTTTCCTTGGTAAAAGTATTGCTTATGTTAGATATAATCACAACTCAAGAAAAAAATATTCTGAAATCGTCCTCTTATAATTTTCTAGGAAACAAGAGGTATGAAGTTAAATTTAACTTAAGAACTATTCACAAGGGTGCCTGGCTGGCTCAGTCAGTAGAGCATGCAACTCTTGATTTCAAGGTCATGAGTTCAAGCCCCACATTGGGTGTAGAGCTTACTTAAATAATGTACTTGACCTTACAATAATCATGCAGTAAAAAAAAATACCAAAAAGAAAAACAAAACTACTCAAAAACCTAAAACGTGGTTCTGTATTTACTGATGGAAGTTTAATTAGAAGATAGTATTTAAAAATGCAGATGAAAGGAAAATGTTTAGATCTGAGCTGAGGCTTCTTGATCCATGTAGTTTTCTGGGTTTTAGGGAGAAATTTGGGATTTTTCATTATTCAGCTAACCCAATGCCCTCACCTATTAGCCATTCATTTTAATTGTAATCAGTACATTGACTCCTTCAAAATGAAAATGAGGCAGACGGCTCTGCCTCCTCCTGCAGATGACAGATTTGGGGAAGTACATGCTGAGATCAAACCCAGCTGGACTCTGTCTCCTGAGCTCCATACCTACACATATCCAGGGCCTCCTGGGCACCGGCACTGGATGGCCAAAACTGCCTGTTAACTCAGGGTATCTAGAACTGAATTTATCTTCCTTTCCCCCAGCCAACTCTTCTACCAAGTTTCTTAACTAGGTAAAAGATACCACCATAAATACAAAACAACAGCAAGTAACATTTATTGATGGGTTATATCCCCTCCCCTGGGGCACTGTCTTAAGCACTTGAGATTCCTTGTCTTCTTTTCAATTCTCCAACAATTTATGAGGTAGATACTGTTTTGTCATCCTTCCCTGAAACAGGGCTCTGGCATGCAGTAGATGGCTAATAAACATTTGCTGAATGAATGAATTCCCATTATATAGATGGGAAAACTGGGAATGTAAAGAATGAATAATGTGTCCCAGGTCACATACATGACAAAACTGGGGCAACAATCTAGGTGTTTCTGAGCTTATGAAAAATCCTCTGTGAGGGGCGCCCAGGTGGCTCAGTTGGTTAAGCGTCCAACTTCAGCTCCAGTCATGAACCGACTTCAGCTCAGGTTATGATCTCGCGGTTTGTGAGTTCTGCCCCATATTGGGCTCTGTGCTGAGAGCTCAGAGCCTGGAGCTGCTTCAGTTCTGTGTTTCCCTCTCTCTTTGCCCCTCCCCTACTCATGCTCTGCCTCTCTCAAAAATAAATAATAAAATATTAACAAACATTTTTAACCTCTGTGCTTTTTTTAAAATCCTGTGCTTTTAACCATGATGGCAAAGTGGCTCTTAGAACTGCAGAGTGCCTTCCATAAGGCCCAGCCCTGCTTTCACAGTGACAAATTTCACACCCTTCTACCTCACTGATGTTTCTGGTGGTTGTCCACAGACTGGCACTAAGAAGCCTCCTTGGAATGCCACCCACACCCCATTTGGTGACTCAGCCAGCATTACCAATGAGGAATCTCTCTTCCATCTGTCCTTATGCTTACCCCCACCCAATCTAGCCTTGGAGATACTGCTGCTCACCTCTTGGTAGGTAGTCTCTGAGCAAGCAATCTCACCTGTGTCCCCAGATTTAGTTACTGGGATGACTTCAAGATTACCCATGTACTTTCTGTTGTAACCCCATAGCTAACCTGCTAAGTGCCTTCAGGTGCTAAAATTCAACATACCTAAAACTGAACCCACTGTGTATCCTTCAGTTGTTTTGGAGAGGCTGGCTGAGAACTCTAATGCTTGTACCTTGTTAGAATTATGGACATACTTTTGGCTTATCTAGCTTTTAAAACCAATAAAGGCTGACATTTGGCATTTTGGAATATACCTCAATGCTACCTATAAAAGCCCACCATGAAGGCTAAACCCAAGAGTGCAAATTAACAAATCCACAAGACTATGGCTAATTTATTACTCAATTATATTTCTTTTTTTTTAATATATGAAATTTATTGTCAAATTGGTTTCCATACAACACCCAGTGCTCATCCCAAAAGGTGCCCTCCTCAATACCCATCACCCACCCTCCCCTCCCTCCCACCCCCCATCAACCTCAGTTTGTTCTCAGTTTTTAACAGTCTCTTATGCTTTGGCTTTCTCCCACTCTACCTCTTTTTTTTTCCTTCCCCTCCCCCATGGGTTTCTGTTAAGTTTCTCAGGATCCACATAAGAGTGAAACCATATGGTATCTGTCTTTCTCTGTATGGCTTATTTCACTTAGCATCACACTCTCCAGTTCCATCCACGTTGCTACAAAAGGCCATATTTCATTCTTTCTCATTGCCATGTAGTATTCCATTGTGTATATAAACCACAATTTCTTTATCCATTCATCAGTTGATGGACATTTAGGCTCTTTCCATAATTTGGCTATTGTTGAGAGTGCTGCTATAAACATTGGGGTACAAGTGCCCCTATGCGTCAGTACTCCTGTATCCCTTGGATAAATTCCTAGCAGTGCTATTGCTGGATCATAGGGTAGGTCTATTTTTAATTTCCTGAGGAACCTCCACACTGCTTTCCAGAGCGGCTGCACCAATTTGCATTCCCACCAACAGTGCAAGAGGGTTCCCGTTTCTCCACATCCTTGCCAGCATCTATAGTCTCCTGATTTGCTCATTTTGGACACTCTGACTGGCGTGAAGTGATATCTGAGTGTGGTTTTGATTTGTATTTCCCTGATAAGGACCGATGTTGAACATCTTTTCATGTGACTGTTGGCCATCTGGATGTCTTCTTTAGACAAGTGTCTATTCATGTTTTGTACCCATTTCTTCACTGGGTTGTTTTTCAGGTGTGGAGTTTGGTGAGCTCTTTATAGATTTTGGATACTAGCCCTTTGTCCGATATGTCATTTGAAATTATCTTTTCCCATTCCGTTGGTTGCCTTTTAGTTTTGTTGGTTGTTTCCTTTGCTGTGCAGAAGCTTTTTACCTTTATAAGGTCCCAGTAATTCACTTTTGCTTTTAATTCCCTTGCCTTTGGGGATGTGTCGAGTAAGAGATAGCTACGGCTGAGGTCAGAGAGGTCTTTTCCTGCTTTCTCCTCTAGTGTTTTGATGGTTTCCTGTCCCACATTCAGGTCCTTTATCCATTTTGAGTTTATTTTTGTGAATGGTGTGAGAAAGTGGTCTAGTTGCAACCTTCTGCATGTTGCTGTCCAGTTCTCCCAGCACCATTTGTTAAAGAGACTGTCTTTTTTCCATTGGATGTTCTTTCCTGCTTTGTCAAAGATGAGTTGGCCATACGTTTGTGGGTCTAGTTCTGGGGTTTCTATTCTATTCCATTGGTCTATGTGTCTGTTTTTGTGCCAATACCATGCTGTCTTGATGATGACAGCTTTGTAGTAGAGGCTAAAGTCTGGGATTGTGATGCCTCCTGCTTTGGTCTTCTTCTTCAAAATTACTTTGGCTATTCGGGGCCTTTTGTGGTTCCATATGAATTTTAGGATGGCTTCTTCTAGTTTCGAGAAGAATGCTGGTGCAATTTTGATTGGGATTGCATTGAATGTGTAGATAGCTCTGGGTAGTATTGACATTTTGACAATATTTATTCTTCCAATCCATGAGCACGGAATGTCTTTCCATTTCTTTATATCTTCTTCAATTACCTTCATAAGCTTTCTATAGTTTTCAGCATACAGATCTTTTACATCTTTGGTTAGGTTTATTCCTAGGTGTTTTATGCTTCTTGGTGCAATTGTGAATGGGATCAGTTTCTTTATTTGTCTTTCTGTTGCTTCATTGTTAGTGTATAAGAATGCAACTGATTTCTGTACATTGATTTTGTATCCTGCAACTTTGCTGAATTCATGTATCAGTTCTAGCAGACTTTTGGTGGAGTCTATTGGATTTTCCATGTATAATATCATGTCATCTGCAAAAAGCGAAAGCTTGACTTCATCTTTGCCAATTTGGATGCCTTTGATTTCCTTTTGTTGTCTGATTGCTGATGCTAGAACTTCCAGCACTATGTTAAACAACAGCAGTGAGAGTGGGCATCCTTGTCGTGTTCCTGATCTCAGGGAAAAAGCTCTCAGTTTTTCCCCGTTGAGGATGATGTTAGCTGTGGGCTTTTCATAAATGGCTTTTATGATCTTTAAGTATGTTCTTTCTATCCCGACTTTTTCAAGGGTTTTTATTAAGAAAGGGTGCTGAATTTTGTCAAAGGCCTTTTCTGCATCGATTGACAGGATCATATGGTTCTTCTCTTTTTTTTTTGTTAATGTGATATATCACGTTGATTGATTTGCGAATGTTGAACCAGCCCTGCATCCCAGGAATGAATCCCACTTGATCATGGTGAATAATTCTTTTTATATGCTGTTGAATTCGATTTGCCAGTATCTTATTGAGAATTTTTGCATCCATATTCATCAGGGATATTGGCCTGTAGTTCTCTTTTTTTACTGGGTCTCTGTCTGGTTTAGGAATCAAAGTAATACTGGCTTCATAGAATGAGTCTGGAAGTTTTCCTTCCCTTTCTATTTCTTGGAATAGCTTGAGAAGGATAGGTATTATCTCTGCTTTCAACATCTGGTAGAACTCCCCTGGGAAGCCATCTTGTCCTGGACTCTTATTTGTTGGGAGATTTTTGATAACCGATTCAATTTCTTCGCTGGTGATGGGTCTGTTCAAGCTTTCTATTTCCTCCTGATTGAGTTTTGGAAGCATGTGGGTGTTTAGGAACTTGTCCATTTCTTCCAGGTTGTCCAGTTTGTTGGCATATAATTTTTCATAGTATTCCCTGATAATTGCTTGTATCTCTGAGGGATTGGTTGTAATAATTCCATTTTCATTCATGATTTTATCTATTTGGGTCATCTCCCTTTTCTTTTTGAGAAGCCTGTCTAGAGGTTTGTCAATTTTGTTTATTTTTTCAAAAAACCAACTCTTGGTTTCGTTGATCTGCTCTACGGTTTTTTTAGATTCTATATTGTTTATTTCTGCTCTGATCTTTATGATTTCTCTTCTTCTGCTGGGTTTAGGCTGCCTTTGCTGTTCTGCTTCTATTTCCTTTAGGTGTGCTGTTAGATTTTGTATTTGGGATTTTTCTTGTTTCTTGAGATAGGCCTGGATTGCAATGTATTTTCCTCTCAGGACTGCCTTCGCTGCGTCCCAAAGCGTTTAGATTGTTGTATTTTCATTTTCATTTGTTTCCATATATTTGTTAATTTCTTCTCTAATTGCCTGGTTGACCCACTCATTTGTTAGTAGGGTGTTCTTTAACCTCCATGCTTTTGGAGGTTTTCCAGACTTTTTCCTGTGGTTGATTTCAAGCTTCATAGCATTGTGGTCTGAAAGTATGCATGGTATAATTTCAATTCTTGTAAACTTATGAAGGGCTGTTTTGTGACCCAGTATATGATCTATCTTGGAGAATGTTCCATGTGCACTCGAGAAGAAAGTATATTGTGTTGCTTTGGGATGCAGAGTTCTAAATATATCTGTCAAGTCCATCTGATCCAATGTGTCATTCAGGGCCCTTGTTTCTTTATTGACCGTGTGTCTAGATGATCTATCCATTTCTGTAAGTGGGGTGTTAAACTCCCCTGCAATTACCACATTCTTATCAATAAGGTTGCTTATGTTTATGAGTAATTGTTTTATATATTTGGGGGCTCTGGTATTCGGCGCATAGACATTTATAATTGTTAGCCTTTCCTGATAGATAGACCCTGTAATTATTATATAATGCCCTTCTTCATCTCTTGTTACAGCCCTTAATTGAAAGGCTAGTTTGTCTGATATAAGTATGGCTACTCCAGCTTTCTTTTGGCTTCCAGTAGCATGATAAATAGTTCTCCATCCCCTCACTTTCAATCTAAAGGTGTCCTCAGATCTAAAATGAGTCTCTTGTAGACAGCAAATAGATGGGTCTTGTTTTTTTATCCATTCTGATGCCCTATGTCTTTTGGTTGGCGCATTTAATCCATTTACATTCAGTGTTATTATAGAAAGATACGGGTTTAGAGTCATTGTGATGTCTGTATGTTTTATGCTTGTAGTGATGTCTCTGGTACTTTGTCTCACAGGATCCCCCTTAGGATCTCTTGTAGGGCTGGTTTCGTGGTGACAAATTCCTTCAGTTTTTGTTTGTTTGGGAAGACCTTTATCTCTCCTTCTATTCTAAATGACACACTTGCTGGATAAAGGATTCTCGGCTGCATGTTTTTTCTGTTTAGCACACTGAAGATATCGTGCCAATCCTTTCCGGCCTGCCAAGTTTCAAAGAGAGATCAGTCATGAGTCTTATAGGTCTCCCTTTGTATGTGAGGGCATGTTTATCCCTCGCTGCTTTCAGAATTTTCTCTTTATCCTTGTATTTTGCCAGTTTCACTATGATATGTCGTGCAGAAAATCGATTCAAGTTACGTCTGAAGGGAGTTCTCTGTGCCTCTTGGATTTCAATGCCTTTTTCCTTCCCCAGTTCAGGGAAGTTCTCAGCTATTATTTCTTCAAGTACCCCTTCAGCACCTTTCCCTCTCTCTTCCTCCTCTGGGATACCAATTATGCGTATATTATTTCTTTTTAGTGTATCACTTAGTTCTCTAATTTTCCCCTCATACTCCTTGATTTTTTTATCTCTCTTTCTCTCAGCTTCCTCTTTTTCCATAACTTTATCTTCTAGTTCACCTATTCTCTCCTCTGCCTCTTCAATCCGAGCTGTCATCGTTTCCATTTTATTTTGCATTTCTTTTAAAGTGCTTTTCAGCTCCTTGTCGCTGTTCCTTAGTCCCTTGATCTCTGTAGCAAGAGATTCTCTGCTGTCCTCTATACTGTTTTCAAGCCCAGCGATTAATTTTATGACTATTATTCTAAATTCCCTTTCTGTTATATTATTTAAATCCTTTTTGATCAGTTCATTAGCTGTTGTTCTTTCCTGGAGATTCTTCTGAGGGGAATTCTTCCGTTTGGTCATTTTGGATAGTCCCTGGAGTGGTGAGGACCTGCAGGGCACTTCCCCTGTGCTGTGGTGTATAACTGGAGTTGGTGGGCGGGGCCGCAGTCCGACCTGATGTCTGCCCCCAGCCCACCGCTGGGGCCACAGTCAGACTGGTGTGTGCCTTCTCTTCCCCTCTCCTAGGGGCGGGATTCACTGTGGGGTGGTGTGGCCCGTCTGGGCTACTTGCACACTGCCAGGCTTGTGGTGCTGGGGATCTGGCGTATTAGCTGGGGTGGGTAGGCAAGGTGCACGGGGGCAGGAGGGGCAGGCTTAGCTCACTTCTCCTTAGGTGATCCACTTCAGGAGGGGCCCTGTGGTAGCGGGAGGGAGTCAGATCCGCTGCCGGAGGTTTGGCTCCGCAGAAGCACAGAGTTGGGTGTTTGCGCAGAGCGAGCAAGTTCCCTGGCAGGAACTGGTTCCCTTTGGGATTTTGGCTGGGGGATGGGCGGGGGAGATGGCGCTGCCAAGCACCGTTGTTCCCCACCAAACTGAGCTCTGTTGTCCGGGGGCTCAGCAGCTCTCCCTCCCTTTGTCCTCCAGCCTTCCCGCTTTCTGAGCAGAGCTGTTAACTTATGACCTCCCAGACACTAAGTTGTGCTTGCTGTCCAAACACAGTCCGTCAGGCCCCTCCGCTTATGCCAGCCAGACTCAGGGGCTCTGCTTGGCCGGCGAGCCGCCCCTCCACCCCAGCTCTCTCCTGCCAGTCCGTGGAGCGTGCACCACCTCGCCGCCCTTCCTACCCTCTTCTGTGGGCCTCTGGTCTGCGCTTGGCTCCAGAGACTCCGTTCTGCTAATCCTCTGGTGGTTTTCTGGGTTATTTAGGCAGGTGTCGGTGGAATCTACGTGATCAGCAGGATGCGTGGTGAGCCCAGCGTCCACTACACCGCCATCTTCCCTCTCTCTACTCAATTATATTTCAACAGTACATCTCAAATGGTTCCAGATAGAGATTTATTTGAATTTTTAATTGCTTAAAAATTCATAGTAGATATATTTTTAAATCTGACTGATTTATTAAACAGCTATAATACATCTGTTTCTCTCTGGGGTTTCAGCAAGATCAGAAGTGGTCTCTTGGCCTTCACGCACTGATGATAATTATTTCTCTTCTTTGTTCCTTACTGCTCAATACGTGGGCCACCGGAAACATCCGTTGGCTCCCAGGGTCAGAGATGTGGAGTCTTCTACCATGGACACTGGTCAAACCCTCCCTGGAACTAACATAGTTTATATCACCCCGCATACTGAATTTAAAATGGGGATCATATTAGTATCAGCCTCATGTGGTTGTTTTGAAGATTAAATACATGTAAAAACTCTTACAGGTTTGAAGAAATAAGTGAGTTACTCCAGAAATATTACATATGATTATCTTATTTATAACTAAGAACTGATAGGAGGGACTATATGTTGAGGGGTATATTGGTTCTCATTTCTCTTATTAACCCCACAGGGATTCTGATTATAATTCATGTTCAATAAGAGAAGATAATATTCAGTTCCTTATTCTGATGATGATAATTACTATAAAATGATGGTTCTCATGGTTACTATGTTTAGCAGCTTCTATGCCTTATCTCAGTGTTTCACTAAATATGCTAGACAAAGGTCCATGGGCAAATATTGTTAGTTTTACTAGAAATTTATTTTAATGTGTATTAGTAAGAAAAATAGTAACTAGCACATCAAATTCATTATTTCTTGACCACCATAACTTAAGATGAAGCCAAAATTAAAAAATAAAAACAATTATAGGTTGAAATTTTATCTATCCATTTAAAATACATAGTAAATATATTAATTTATATAAAATATGTACTCTTTTGTACATATTCTACTCTATATCTATATACAGATCTTCAGATTTTCTTTGACTTATAATAGGGTTGCATCCAGGTAACACACTGTAAGCTGAAAATATTGTAAATCAAAAATTCACAGAGGGGCACCTGGGTGTCTCAGTAGGTTAAATGTCTGCCTCTGGATTTTGTCTCGGGTCATAATCTCAGGGTTTGTGAGTTTGAGCCCCATGTTGGGCTCTGCACTGACAACGCAGAGCCTGCTTGGGATTCTTTCTCTCCCTCTGTCTCCGCCACCATACTCTGTTCTTTCTGTCTCTCTCTCGAAATAAATAAAAAAAAAACATTAAAAAAAATCCATGAAATACACCTAGACTACTAAGCAATCTAACTTAGCCTAGCCTACATGAATAGGTTCTCAGAACACTTACATTAGCCTACAGTTGAGCAAAATTATCTAACATAAAGCCTATTTTATGAAGTTGAATATCTCATGTAATTTATTGAACACTGTACCAAAAGTGGAAACAAAAATGGCTGTATAGAGAATGGTTTTAAGTGTATTGGTGGTTTACCCTTGTGACTGCATGGCTGACTGTGAGCTGTGGCTCACTGCCACTGCCCAGCATCACAAGAGAGTATCGTACCACACAAAGCTATCCCAGGAGAAGATCCAATTTCAAAATTCAAAGTATGGTTTCTACTGAATGTTATCACTTTCACACCATCGTAACATCAAAAAATCATAAATTGAACCATCATAAGTTTGGTGTGTGTGTGTGTGTGTGTGTGTGTGTGTGTGCGCACGCGCGCAGAGAGAGAGAGAGAGGGACAGGGAGTAAACATATGTTTATGTGGATATGGCAACAATTTTGTAGAATATATAGTTTTATTTCATTTCATCTTCATCCTCACTTAGTCTTGTGAGGCAGGTACCATCATTCTCTCCATTTTACAAGTGAAAAAAAAATCTATGTTTAAAAAGGCCCAACATTTCTGAAGTCTTTCTAAACAAATGGGAGACCTGAGGCTCCAACTCATAATCTTTGCTCTCTGTTGTGGCATCCCTGGGGTTGTTTCTCACATTCTCAGGAATGCTCATTTTCTTTCAAACTTTTTTTAAATATTAACTTTTATTGTTTTTTCCTCCTATAAAATTAAGATTTATTCATTATAGAAATTTTAGAAAATAAGATTTCTTTTAGAAAAGAAAAGAAGAAATAGTTTTGTTTTTTAAATTGTGGTAAGAACACGAGATCTACACTTTTTTTTTACCTGAAGATCTGTTTTTTTGACATAGATATATACTCTTAACAACTTTTTAAGTGTACGGCACAATACTGTTAACTCCAGGCACAATGTGCAGCAACCTCTTTGTACTTTCCTGTCACAGCTCTGTAAGATGGGCCAAACAAAGACACTGAGAGAGATCAGAAAGTCCCTGGAACTTCACAAGAAAGTATAAGCACACCAAAATTCCTGGTTCCTAGGCCCCTTCCTTTAAATCACACTGCATCACATGAGGGGCCCTATAGCAAGCAGCCCTGTCCTTCAGAAGACAAAGTAACATACTCAACTGAGAAGCATCAGAAACCGCAGTAAGCTTTTCCCTGTTGGGGAGCAGGGTCTGTAAGAGCTGACCTGGGCTCTATTCCCAAGATGATAGCAGCAATGGCTGCCTCAGAATCTGTGCTGGCCTCTTCTGAGCAAGGAGCTCAATAATTCTGTGTGTGCAAGTGCCCACACACATGCACCATCTGATTTAATTAAGCCACTTCTCAATTCAAATAATGAGTTTGAACATATAACTGAAGCACTACCAAATTACCAATTTTTGACTTTTTGTTGGTTTTCAGCTTGGTGCTTCTAGGTCTTTGTGGCTCTCTGCTTCCTCTAGTGGTAAATCTAGGGCAGGGGGTTTGGTATGTTAAGTAGGCAGCAAATGACATGAGTGCCCACAGAAGCACACACCATATAAATGGAGGTTTATGGATTTAATTGTAATGCAATTCAAAAGGAGCCATTCAGAGTGATCTGTGATCTTATGAAGTTCCATCATAGGACCCTGTGGGTTTCAGAAGCTAAGCTCTCTTCTTGCCTCCACTTCAGTAAAATGGCTAGGAGCCCAAGTGCCTCCATTTGGCATTACAAAGCAGCACCAAGAGACTCATGTTCATTTTGACCCTAGGGCCACAGCTGAGCTGAAGGGCTGAATGCCTCAGACCTTTCCCATTTCAACAAAAATGCACTGGTCCCAGGTGCTTGCTAAAAATTCTCTTCTTCCCCGTCATTATTACCAAAATATTCTGTCCAGAAACAGGTAATATGAATAAAATGCATTTCTTTTTGGGTCCTGATGGTTTATTGAAAGGATTTGGTAAGCACCTGTATACCTCCTGGTGGGCTTTGAAGGTGATTGTTAGCATATGTTGTTGATTAATAACATTTATTGATTAGTAACTCTTACTCCTGTTACTCTTTAAGGCTCCTGCCAAACTGTGTTTTCTGGGTAAATTATTCTTAGCAAGGGTGTTGCCTGTGGTGAGTTGTCAGACACACCTTGTCTTTCAGACCTGGGCACTGGTGTTCATCTGGCCCCACCTCTTCACCAGCCCTCATCTCATGCACTTCTGGCCAGCTCAGCCACTGATAGAATGCTGTTAGTGAGCTTCACAGGCACATTGGAGGCATTATCCAGGCTCCCAGTCTGAAACCCAACAGGGAAGAAGCCAATTGAAAGCACACAAGGGATCAGACCTTTGATGTTGCACAAAGCAAATTGCATTTCAAGCTCTGGAGAACATGAGCCATTCTAAACCTGATTAAGAGTCATCCGGTACCAAATTGTGATAAATGTTTATTTTGGAAAAGTGGATTATCAGTGTTTTCAGATTCTGCTTATTCACCCAGAAAGCATTTGTTTTTCTCTTTATTTGGGGTAAGAATAAAAGAAAGCCTTGAATTGTCCTGAGTTGTTTGCTGGGCAAAATTGAGAAGGAGTTTGTTTTGGCTGTTGCTCAAATAACTGTCTAGAGCCCCTGATGTAGAGAGTCTCACCTGGCCACTCTGACTCAGTGTCTTCATATTCCTCACTTATCTGCCCTTCCTCTAGAGCGCAGGTGTGCCCACTCTCTGGACTGGCCCTGAGGTGGGAAGTTAATGAGTTCATTTAAAGGGAGAGTGATCTGGGCCCCTGGGTGGCTCAGTAGGTTAAGCATCGGACTTTGGCTCAGGTCATGATCTCACAGTTCAACAGTTTGAGCCCTGTGTTGGTCTCTGTTCTGACAGCTCAGAGCCTGGAGCCTGCTTTGGATTCTGGGTCTCCTTCTCTCTTTGCCCCTCCTGCTTGCTCGCTCTCTTTCTCTCTCTCTCTCTCTCAAAAATAAACATTTAAAAAAATAAAAGGGGAGTGATCATAGAATTCAGACACAGACGTAGCTGGAGACAGGATTTGGAATCTGTTTTGTCCTTGTTTTTTTAATTTTTGTCAAAAATAAAATGCTACAAAAATTTTTGGAGGAGAAAAAGAATCATTCCTAATTCTTCCATGCTTTGTAGTTGCTAAGTAGCTTCTTTGGTATTTTAGTGCACTTACTTGTACACATAAATGTATGCTTTTTACATAAAATGGAATCATTACTGAATCATTACTTTAAATTTATACCAAAATAATTTGTATTTCCATTTTTTTTGTTAGTGGCTTTGTAATATTTTCTATCCAGTTTCTCTGAGAATAAACATACCTTTCATATCCCCAGAAAGAAGAAATGACAAAGAAGCCAGACATTATAACGAATGTTTATGATCTTTACTTAGGAACATGACAGTCTCAAGGCCTCTGTCATTTCTGAATCTTGATGATTTATCTTGTTTCCTCAGACCCTCCACCAGCCCACAAAGATGGGCAGAATGAAGCAGACAGTGCACCAGAAGACCTCCAGTCTGTTGGGACTAGCAGGCTTCTCTATCACATCACTGACGGTGATAACCCACTGCTGTCACCACGATGCTCCATCTTCAGCCAAAGCCAGAGATTCAACTTAGACCCTGAATCAGCCCCTTCTCCACCCAGCACTCAGCCGTTTATGATGTAAGAAAACCTTATCTTCATTTCATCCACTTTTTCAAATACATTTATAACCTATAATGAAGTGTGTGTCTGAAATAGTGCAGACATGCCTATCAAATACAACTTCAAGACCTGAGCAATGAATGGCAAGAATCAGTGTACTTTCTATTTGGGAATACTGTGTCAGGTCTTGCCATCTCAGGAGGAAATGGTCATGAGATGCAGGAATACCCCAGGGCTTACATGTTTGAACATTTTTGGTCAAATGACCAGAGTTCTAAGTAAGAATATGTCTATGCAAATATCAGGAGTATCCTTGGTAAGCTCAATATTCTTTGCATGCCCAACAGTGGCTTCAAGGGATAGCTTGTGGCAGTGTTTGGGAGGTGTCTACCTCAATTTCTTCTTAGATTCCACAAGAGTAGCAGCTTACAATAGCTGCCCTCCACTCCCCCCAAAAAGTGTGAAACTATGCATTCTTTTTTTTAAAAAAATCTACAAATAATTTGGATTCAAAACTAAAATGAGTGTCCCTTGACTGAAAATATGTACAGAGAATCCTAGTTTCTCCTTAGTAACTTCTGCTGTCATTAATGAATTTTCCAAATCTGACCTTGCAGGCTGTCTATTGATGGATTTGAGGGAGTTAGTGGATTATTGCTATTGTAAACTGTGGGCTATGTGAGAGGGTCAATGCATTTTCTGGAGGTGGGGGTCCATTCTTATTAGATTCACAAGGCTCTGTTGTGTCAAGAAAATTAACTATTTATCTATATCTTCTTTAAAAATGTTATTAGGTGCAACCTGTTTGGATAATTCCACAGCAGGCTATTTCTTTTTGTCTTAAATTGGCCTCTTCCAAACTTTAGGAAATGCACTTCCTAGAATAATATTCTGACATTTCTGCACTAAATTCCCTGATAGCATTGTCCCATAATGGAATTCCTTGATCAGTGATCTCTATTAATAAGTAAATGCCACAATGGTAGACTCATTAAAAATGGCCTATCCTCTCTGATAATCCAGGAAGCTTCGTTTGTAGACCAGCAGCAATGTTTATGGGAAGACCATGGTTTTTGATGATTCTCTCCCTCCCTGCAATCATTACAGGCCACGAAGTTCTTCACGGTGTGGCTGTGGTGATGGCAAGGAGCCACAGACCATTACCCAGCTCACCAAGCACATCCAGAGCCTCAAGCGAAAAATTAGGAAATTTGAAGAAAAATTTGAACAAGAAAAGAAATACCGGGTAAGGACCCTGTGGCTTGAAATAAGGGTTGATTGTGTCTGAGGTGTGTGGGCTTTTCTGTCCTTCCTTTTTGGGTACTCCTCTGTGCCAGGGGACAGCCGTTTTCATTTGCCAACACAGGATCTATCATAAATAGAGTTCCTATCCTGGATCTGTCCTATTCTCACAGGCTGTCAGTTGCTCTCTAAAAAGATATTTTCTGGTAATGGATTATAACTCTTTTTTAAATCTTTTTTGTTATTTATTCTTTAATATAATTTATTGTCAAATTGGTTTCTATAAAACACCCAGTGCTCATTCCAACAGGTGCCCTCCTCAATGCCCATCACCCACTTTCCCCTCTCCGCCAACCCCCATCAACCCTCAGTCTGTTCTCAGTATTTAAGGGTCTGTTATGGTTTGCCTCCTTCACTCTCTGTAACTTTTTTTCCCCTTCCCCTCCCCCATGGCCTTCTGTTAATATTCTCAAGAGACACATATGAGTGAAAATATATGGTATCTTTCTCTGCCTGAATTATTTCACTTAGCAAAATACCCTCCAGTTCCATCCACATTGCTACAGATGGCCAGATTTCATTCTTTCTCATTGCCAAGTGGTATTCCATTGTATATATAAACCACTTCTTCTTTATCCATTCGTCATTTGATGGACATTTAGGCTCTTTCCATAATTTGCCTATTGTTGAAAGTGCTGCTATAAACATTGGAGTACAAGTGCCCCTATGCATCAGCACTCCTGTATCCCTTGGGTAAATTCCTAGCAGTGCTATTCCTGGGTCATAGGGTAGATCTGTTTTTAATTTTTTGAGGAACCTGCACACTGTTTTCCAGAGCGGCTGCCCCAGTTTGCATTCCCACCAGCAGTACAAGAAGGTTCCCATTTCTCCACATCCTCACCAGCATCTGTAGTCTCCCGATTTGTTCATTTTAGCCACTCTGGCGTGAGGTGGTATCTCAGTGTGGTTTTGATTTTTATTTCCCTGATGATGAGTGACATTGAGGCATCTTTTCATGTACCTGTTGGCCATCTGAATGTCTTCTTTAGAAAAGTGTCTGTTCATGTTTTCTGCCCATTTCTTCACTGGATTTTTTTGGGGGGGTGTGGAGTTTGGTTAGTTCTTTGTAGATTTTGGATACTATCCCTTTGTCTGATATGTCATTTGCAAATATCTTTTCCCATTTCATTGGTTGCCTTTTAGTTTTGTTGATTGTTTCCTTTGCTGTGCAGAAGCTTTTTATCTTCATGAGGTCCCAATAGTTCATTTTTGCTTTTAATTCCTTTGCCTTTGGAGATGTGTTGAGTAAGAAATTGCTGCGGCTGAGGTCAGAGAGGTTTTTTCCTGCTTTCTCCTCTAGGGCTTTGATAGTTTCCTATCTCACATTCAGTTCCTTCATCCATTTTGAGTTTATTTTTGTGAATGATGTAAGAAAGTGGTTTAGTTTCATTCTTCTGCAGGTTGCTGTCCAGTTCTCCCAGCACCATTTGTTAAAGAGACTGCCTTTTTTCCGTTGGATATTCTTTCCTGCTTTGTCAAAGATTAGTTGGCCATACAATGGAAGAATAAATATTGTTAAAATGTCAATACTACCCAAAGCAATCTACACATTCCATGGAATCCCAATCAAAATTGTAACCAGCATTCTTCTCGAAGCTAGAACAAGCAATCCTAAAATTTTATGGAACCACAAAAGACCCCAAATAGCCAAGGTAATATTGAAGAAGAAAACCAAAGAGGGAGGCATCACAGTCCCAGACTTTAGCCTCTACTAAAAAGCTGTGATCATCAAGACAGTACGGTATTGGCACAAAAACAGACACAGACCAATGGAATAGAGACTCCAGATTTGGATTATAATTCTTATTTCCAAACTGATTTGATTATCTATTCTCCTCTTTCCCCCCTAAGGAGCATTACTATCACTAATAGTCTAGGACTGAAATTTAGAAAACTTTTGAATTATGATCTTATTTTTTTCTTTAACTCTTTACCATTTACGTGTTTGTAAGAACCTATTAAGGACACAAAGGACAGAATCTCTACTTGTATAACAGAATGAGGGAGAGTTTTCTTTGACATAAAAATATCTCCTGGTTGATAGATAGGGACCTATCAAGTAACATCTGTTCAGGCCACTCATAATAACAACCCCCAATCTATCTTTTCCAGTCCAAGAGACACCAGTCTTCATGCTGGTGTTGCAGTGTTGTAATGATGAGCTTTTTCTTTCATTATATAAGAAACAATAGAAAGGTAAGTGTCCTCATTGCCAATGTTAGTTTTATTTATCTTCCCTAATGGTGACCATGGCATAGAGAAAAATCATATTCATGTAGAACTGCACAAAGATATTGGGTCTTTGGCAGAGGGCCCAGACAGCTTGTTATCAGAATAAAAGAGAACAGGGGATAATGTCTCATACATCTTGAAATATTTAAAGGCTCACTAAACCTTGGTACAAAGGCAATTGGCACATCACCGTGAGTAAAATAAGATTGGGGGAGGGAGGTGAAAATGGATGATATCCCACTCTCCCATTCTTTCTGACCTGTTTCGCACAGTGGCTTCAAATTCACTAAAAGAGGGGTGTAAAGAGTGATTTTTAGCTTTGCACAATAGAAAAAAAAATCAGACAGCTTTTCAAGACAAACTTTTCTTTCTCAAAGCTACTTACTGTCTTTTACCTTTTTAGCACAGGAGGGCACCCTACAAATAATGAATACAAGCCTTTATTTTACAGATAAGGAAATTGAGGCCCAGAAAAGACCTGTAACTTGCCTTAGGTGGTTGCGTTCTATCAGCTCAGACTTAGGATGGTAGAATAAATATGAGTAGGTTTTGCAATGGAGGAATAGAAGTAAGATTTGTAAGTGTCCACATTTTGAAAGTTCTAGATATCTTGAGAGAAACTGATTTTTTCTGTTTGCAGCTGGAGTGTTATTGGATCTGTGATGCCCTCACTTTGGGGACTGTAGAATAACAACTATAAGCTCCATAACCGGAGCCTGTTAATACTTATTACCTGCCAATTTTTTTATTTCAAGTTTTTATTTAAATTCTAATTAGTTAACACATATAGTAAAATTGGGTGCAGGTGTAGGCTTTAGTGATTCATCACTTAAATACAACACTCAGTGGTCATCACAAGTACTCTCCTTAATCCCCATCATCAATTTAGCCCAACACCTTCCATTAACAGTTTGTTCTCTATTGTTAAGAGTCTCTTGTGGTTTGCTTCCCTCTTTTCCCCCCTTCCCCTATGTTCATTTGTCTTGTTTCTTAAACTCCACATATGAGTGAAATCATATGGTATTTGTCTTTCTCTAATTTTGTGTAGCATAACGTATTCTAACTCCATCCATGTTATTGCAAATGGCAAGATTTCATTCTTTTTAATGGCTGAGTAATATTCCACTGTATATATACACCTGGCAATTCTTTTTTTGGGGGGAAGGGGGCATATCTTTTTTTAAATTTATATCCAAGTTAATTAGCATATAGTGCAATAATGATTTCAGGAATAGAATCCAGTGATTCATATAACCACCAATGTTTATCCCAAGTGTCGTCCTTAATGCCCCTTGCCCGTTTAACCCATCGCCCTACCCACAACCCCTCCAGCAACCCTCAGTTTGTTCTCAGTTTGTATTTAAGAGTCTCTTATGTCTTGTCCCCCTCCCTGTTTTTATACTATTTTTGCTACGCTTACCTTATATTCATCTGTTTTATATCTTAAATTCCACATGAGTGAAGTCATGTATTTGTCTTTCTCTGACTAATTTTGCTTAGCATAATACACTCTAGTTCCATCCACATTGTTGCAAATGGCAAGATTTCATTTGTTTTGATTGCCCATTAATATTACATTGCATATATATACCACATCTTCTTTATGCATTCATCAGTCAATGGACATTTGGGCTCTTTCCATACTTTGGCTATTGTTGATAGTGTTGTTATAAATATAGGGGTGGGTGGATGTGCCCCTTCAAAACAGCACTCCTGTATCCTTTGGATAAATACCTAGTAGTCCAATGCTGGGTCGTAGGGTAGTTCTATTTTTAATTTTTTGAGAAACTTCCATACTGTTTCCCAGAGTGGCTGCACCAGTATGCATTCCCACCAATGGTGCAAAAGAGTTCCTCTTTCCTCACATCATTGCCAACTCTGTTGTTGCTTCAGTTGTTAATTTTAGCCATCTGACAGGTGTGAGGTGGTATCTCATTGTGGTTTTGATTTGCATTTCTCTGATGATGAGGGATGTTGAGCATTTTTTCATGTGTCTGTTAGCCATCTGTATGTTTTCTTTGGAAAATTGTCTACTCATGTCGTTTGCCCATTTCTTCACTGGATTATTTGTTTTTTGGGTGTTGAGTTTGGTAAGTTCTTTATAGATTTTGGATACTAACCCTTTATCTGATATGTCCTTTGCAAATATCTTCCCACATTCCATCACTTGCCTTTTAGTTATGTTGATTCCTTCACTGTGCAGAAGCTTTTTATCTTGATGAGGTCCCAATAGTTCATTTTTGCTTTTGTTTCCCTTGCTTCCGGAGATATGTTGAGTAAGAAGTTGCCATGACTGAGGTCAAAGAGGTTTTTGCCTGCTTTTTCCTCTAGGATTTTGATGGCTTCCTGTCTTATGTTTAGGTATTTCATTCATTTCAAGTTTATTTTTGTGTATGTATAAGATAGTGGTCCAGGTTCATTCTTCTGTATGTTAGTTTCCTGTTTTACCAACACCATTTGCTGAAGAAACTGCCTTTTTCCATTGGATATCCTTTCCTGCTTTGTCAAAGATTAGTTGGCCATACGTTTGTTGGTCAATTTCTGGGTTCTCTATTCTGTTCCATTGATCTATGTGTCTGGTTTTGTGCCAGGGCCACACTGTCTTGATGATTAGAGCTTTGTAATACATCTTAAAGCCTGGAATTGTGATGCCTCCAGCTTTGGTTTTCTTTTTCAGGATTACTTTAGCTATTCGGAGTCTTTCTGGTTCCATACAAATTTTAGAATTGTTTATTCTAGCTCTGTGAAGAATGCTGGTGCTATTTTGATAGGGATTGCATTGAAGATATAGATTACTTTGGGTAGTATTGACATTTTAACAATATTTTTTCTTCCAATCCATGAGTATGGAATACTTTTCCGTGTGTGTGTGTGTGTGTGTGTGTGTGTGTGTGTGTGTGTTCTTTGATTTCTTTTATAAGCTTTCTATAGTTTTCAGTGTATAGATTTTTCACCTCTTTGGTTAGGTTTATTCCTAGGTGTTTTACGGTTTTTGGTGCAATTGTAAATGGGATAAATTCCTTGATTTCTCTTTCTGCTGCTTCATTATTCGTATATAGAAATGAAATTGATATCTGTACATTGATTTTATATCCAGCAACTTTGCTGAATTCATGGATCAGTTCTAGCAGTTTTTTGGTAGAATCTTTTGGGTTTTCCATATAGAGTATCATGTCATCTGCGAAGACTCAGAGTTTGGCTTCCTCCTTGCTGATTTGGATGCCTTTTATTTCTTTGTGTTGTCTGACTGCTGAGGCTAGGGCTTCTAACACTATGTTGAGTAATAGTGGTGAGAGTGGATATCCTTGTCGTGTTCCTGACCTTAGGGAGAAAACTCTCAGTTTTCCCTATTGAGGATGATTTTCGTGGTGGGTCTTTCATATATGGTTTTTATGATCTTAAGGTATGATCTTTCTATCCCTACTTTCTTGATGTTTTTTTTTTTTATCAAGAAAGGATGATGTATTTTGTTAAATGCTTTCTCTCCATGTATTGAGAGGATCGTATAGTTCTTATTCTTTAATGTGTTACTATTATTATTAATGTGATGTATCAAATTGATTTAATTGCACATATTAAACAAGGCTTGCATCCCAGAAATAAATCCACTTGATCATGATGAATATTTTTTTAATGTATTCTTGGATCCTGTTGGTTAGTAACTTGTTGAGGATTTTTGTGTCAATATTCATCAGGGAAATTGGTCTGTAGATCTCCTTTTTAGTGGGGTCTTTGTCTGGTTTTGGAATCAAGGTAATGCTGACCTCATAGAATGAGTTTGGAAGATTTCCTTCCATTTCTATTTTTGCAACAGCTTCAAAAGAATAGATATTAACTCTTCTTTATTTTTTTTTTGTTTTTATTTTATTTATTTATTTTTTAATATATGAAATTTATTGTTAAATTGGTTTCCATACAACACCCAGTGCTCAAACCAAAAGGTGCCCTCTTCAATGCCCATCACCTACACCCCCTCCCTCCCACCCACCATCAACCCTCAGTTTGTTCTCAGTTTTTAAGACTCTCTTATGCTTTGGCTGTCTCCCACTCTAACCTCTTTTATTTTTCCTTCCCCTCCCCCATGGTTTCTGTTAAGTTTCTCAGGATCCATATAACAGTGAAAACATATGCTATCTGTCTTTCTCTGTATGGCTTATTTCACTTAGCATCACACTCTCCAGTTCCATCCACGTTGCTACAAAGGGCCATATTTCATTCTTTTTCATTGCCACGTAGTACTCCATTGTGTGTATAAACCACAATTTCTTTATCCATTCATCAGTTGATGGACATTTAGGCTCTTTCCACAATTTGGCTCTTGTTGAGAGTGCTGCTATAAACATTGGGGCACAAGTGCCCCTATGCATCAGTACTCCTGTATCCTTTGAGTAATTTCCTAGCAGTGCTATTGCTGGGTCATAGGGTAGGTCTATTATTAATTTTTTAAGGAAACTCCACACTGTTTTCCAGAGTGGCTGCACCAGTTTGCATTCCCACCAACAGTGCAAGAGGATTCCCATTTCTCCACATCATCTCCAGCATCTATAGTCTCCTGATTTGTTCATTTTGGCCACTCTGACTGGCGTGAGGTGATATCTGAGTGTAGTTTTGATTGGTAATTCCCTGATGAGGAGCGACATTGAGCATCTTTTCATGTGCCTGTTGGCCATCCGGATGTCTTCTTTAGACAAGTGTCTATTCATGTTTTCTGCCCATTTCTTCACTGGGTTATTTGTTTTTTGGGTGTGGAGTTTGGTGAGCTCTTTACAGATTTTGGATACTAGCCCTTTGTCCAATATGTCATTTACAAATGTCTTTTCCCATTCCATTGGTTGCCTTTTAGTTTTGTTGATTGTTTCCTTTGCTGTGCAGAAGCTTTTTATCTTCATGAGGTCCCAATAGTTGATTTTTGCTTTTAATTCCCTTGCCATTGGGGATGTGTCAAGTAAGAAATTGCTGCGGCTGAGGTCAGAGAGGTCTTTCCTTGCTTTCTCCTCTAGTGTTTTGATGGTTTCCTGTCTCACATTCAGGCCCTTTATCCATTTTGAGTTTGTTTTTGTGAATGGTGTGAGAAAGTGGTCTAGTTTCAACCTTCTGCATGTTGCTGTCCAGTTCTCCCAGCACCATTTGTTAAAGAGACTGTCTTTTTTCCATTGGATGTTCTTTCCTGCTTTGTCAAAGATGAGTTGGCCATACGTTTGTGGGTCTAGTTCTGGGGTTTCTATTCTATTCCATTGGTCTATGTGTCTGTTTTTGTGCCAATACCATGTTGTCTTGATGATGACAGCTTTGTAGTAGAGGCTAAAGTCTGGGATTGTGATGCCTCCTGCTTTGGTCTTCTTCTTCAAAATTACTTTGGCTATTCGGGGCCTTTTGTGGTTCCATATGAATTTTAGAATTGCTTGTTCTAGTTTCGAGAAGAATGCTGGTGCAATTTTGATTGGGATTGCATTGAATGTGTAGATAGCTCTGGGTAGTATTGACATTTTGACAATATTTATTCTTCCAATCCATGAGCATGGAATGTCTTTCCATTTCTTTATATCTTCTTCAATTACCCTCATAAGCTTTCTATAGTTTTCAGCATACAGATCTTTTACATCTTTGGTTAGGTTTATTCCTAGGTGTTTTATGCTTCTTGGTGCAATTGTGAATGGGATCAGTTTCTTTATTCGTCTTTCTGTTGCTTCATTGTTAGTGTATAAGAATGCAACTGATTTCTGTACATTGATTTTGTATCCTGCAACTTTGCTGAATTCATGTATCAGTTCTAGCAGACTTTGGGTGGAGTCTATCGGATTTTCCATGTATAATATCATGTCATCTGCAAAAAGCGAAAGCTTGACTTCATCTTTGCCAATTTGGATGCCTTTGATTTCCTTTTGTTGTCTGATTGCTGATGCTAACACTTCCAACACTATGTTAAAGAACAGCAGTGAGAGTGGACATTCCTGTCGTGTTCCTGATCTCAGGGGGAAAGCTCTCAGTTTTTCCCCACTGAGGATGATATTAGCTGTGGGCTTTTCAAAAATGGCTTTTATGATGTTTAAGTATGTTCCTTCAATCCCAACTTTCTCGAGGGTTTTTATTCAGAAAGAGTGCTGAATTTTGTCAAATGCCTTTTCTGCATCGATTGACAGGATCATATGGTTCTTCTCTTTTCTTTTATTAATGTGATGTATCACGTTGATTGATTTGCAAATGTTGAACTAGCCCTGCATCCCAGGAATGAATCCCACTTGGTCATGGTGAATCATTCTTTTTATATGCTGTTGAATTCAATTTGCTACTATCTTATTGAGAATTTTTACATCCATATTCATCAGAGATATTGGCCTGTAGTTCTCTTTTTTTACTGGGTCTCTGCCTGGTTTAGGAATCAAAGTAATACTGGCTTCATAGAATGAGTCTGGAAGTTTTCCTTCCCTTTCTATTTCTTGGAATAGCTTGAGAAGGATAGGTATTATCTCTGCTTTAAATGTCTGGTAGAACTCCCCTGGGAAGCCATCTGGCCCTGGACTCTTATTTGTTGGGAGATTTTTGATAACTGATTCAATTTCTTCGCTGGTTATGGGTCTGTTCAAGCTTTCTATTTCCTCCTGATTGAGTTTTGGAAGTGTGTGGGAGCTTAGGAATTTGTCCATTTCTTCCAGGTTGTCCAATTTGTTGGCACACAATTTTTCATAGTATTCCCTGATAATTGCTTGTATCTCTGAGGGGTTGGTTATAATAATTCCATTTTCATTCATGATTTTATCTATTTGGGTCATCTCCCTTTTCTTTTTGAGAAGCCTGGCTAGAGGTTTGTCAATTTTGTTTATTTTTTCAAAAAACCAACTCTTGGTTTCATTGATATGCTCTACAGTGTTTTTAGATTCTATATTGTTTATTTCTACTCTGCTCTTTATTATTTCTCTTCTTCTGCTGGGTTTGTGGTGTCTTTGCTGCTTTGCTTCTATTTCCTTTAGGTGTGCTGTTAGTTTTTGTATTTGGGATTTTTCTTGTTTCTTGAGATAGGCCTGGATTGCAATGTATTTTCCTCTCAGGACTGCCTTTGCTGCATTCCAAAGCATTTGGATTGTTGTATTTTCATTTTTGTTTGTTTCCATATATTTGTTAATTTCTTCTCTAATTGCCTGGTTGACCCACTCATTTGTTAGTAGGGTGTTCTTTAACCTCCATGCTTTTGGAGGTTTTCCAGACTTTTTCCTGTGGTTGATTTCAAGCTTCATGGCATTGTGGACTGAAAGTATGCATGGTATAATTTCAATTCTTGTATACTTATAAAGGGCTGTTTTGTGACCCAGTATGTGATCTATCTTGGAGAATGTTCCATGTGCACTTGAGAAGAAAGTATATTCTGTTGCTTTGGGATGCAGAATTCTAAATATATCTGTCCAGTCCATGTGATCCAATGTATCATCCAGGGCCCTTGTTTCTTTATTGACAATGTGTCTAGATGATCTATCCATTTCTGTAAGTGGGGTGTTAAAGTCCCCTGCAATACCACATTCTTGTCAATAAGGTTGTTTATGTTTGTGAGTAATTGTTTCATATATTTGGGGGCTCCTGTATTCGGCACATAGACATTTATAATTTTTAGTTCTTCTTGATGGATAGACCCTGTAATTATTATATAATGTCCTTCTTTATCTCTTGTTACAGCCTTTAATTTAAGGTCTAGTTTGTCTGATATAAGTATGGCTACTCCAGCTTTCTTTTGACCTCTAGTAGCATGATAAATAGTTCTCCATCCCCTCACTTTCAATCTGAAGGTGTCCTCAGACCTAAAATGAGTCTCTTGTAGACAGCAAATAGATGGGTCCTGTTTTTTTATCCATTCTGATACCCTATGTCTTTTGGTTGGTGCATTTAATCCATTTACATTCAGTGTTATTATAGAAAGATATGGGTTTAGAGTCATTGTGATGTCTACAGGTTTCATGGTTGTAGTGATGTCTCTGGTACTTTGTCTCACAGGATTCTCCTTAGGATCTCTTGTAGGGCTGGTTTAGTGGTGATGAATTCCTTCAGTTTTTGTTTGTTTGGGAAGACCTTTATCTCTCCTTCTAGTCTAAATGACAGACTTGCTGGATAAAGGATTCTCGGCTGCATATTTTTTTCTGTTCATCACATTGAAGATTTCCTGCCATTCCTTTCTGCCCTGCCGAGTTTCAGTAGAGAGATCTGTCACAATTCTTATAGGTCTCCCTTTATATCTTAGAGCACATTTATCCCTCGCTGTTTTCAGAATTTTCTCTTTATCCTTGTATTTTGCCAGTTTGACTATGATATATCATGCAGAAGATTGATTCAAGTTACGTCTGAAGGGAGTTCTCTGTGCCTCTTGGATTTCAATGCCTTTTTCCTTCCCCAGTTCAGGGAAGTTCTCAGCTATGATTTCTTCAAGTACACCTTCAGCACCTTTCCCTCTCTCTTCCTCCTCTGGAATACCAATTATGGGTAGATTATTTCTCTTAGTGCATCACTTAGTTTTCTAATTTTCCCCTCATACTCTTGGATTATTTTATCTCTCTTTTTCTCAGCTTCTTCTTTTTCCATAATTTTATCTTCTAGTTCACCTATTCTCTCCTCTGCCTCTTCAATCCGAGCTGTCGTCGTTTCCATTTTATTTTGCATTTCTTTTAAAGCGCTTTTCAGCTCCTTGTGGCTGTTTCTTAGTCCCTTGATCTCTGTAGCAATAGATTCTCCGCTGTCCTTTATACTGTTTTCAAGCCCAGCAATTAATTTTATGACTATTATTCTAACTTCACTTTCTGTTTATATTGTTTAAATCGTTTTTGATCAGTTCGTTAGCTGTCGTTATTTGCTGGAGGTTTTTTTAAGGGGAATTCTTCTGTTTGGTCATTTTGGATAGTCCCTGGAGTGGTGTGGAACGGCAGGGCACTTCCCCTGTGCTGTCTTGAATAACTCGCGTTGGTGGGCGGGGCTGCAGTCAGACCTGATGTCTGCTCCCAGCTCACCGCTGGGGCCACAGTCAGACTGGTGCCTACCTTCTCTTTCCCTCTTGTAGGGGCGGGATTCACTGTGGGGTGGCGTGGCCCATCTGGGCTACTTGCACACTGCCAGGCTTGTGGTGCTGGGAATCTGGCGTATTAGCTGGGGTGGATCGGCAAGGTGCACAGGGGCAGGAGGGGCAGGCTCAGTTTGCTTTTCCTTGGTGATCTGGTCGGGAGGGGCCCTGTGGCACCGGGAGGGAGTCAGACCCGCCAGAGGGATGGATCCGCAGAAGCACAGCATTGGGTGTTTTCGAGGTGCAAGCAAGTTCCCTGACAGGAACTGGTTCCCTTTGGGATTTGGGCTGGGGGATGGATGAGGGAGATAGCGCTGGTGAGCACCTTTGTTCCCCGCCAAGCTGCGCTCTGTTGTCTGTGGCTCAACAACTCTCCCTCCCGTTGTCCTTCAGCCCTCCCGTTCATGAGCAGATCTGTTAACTTATAACATTCCAGATGTTAAGTCCCACTTGCTGTCAGAACACACTCCGTCCGCCCCCTCCATTTTTGCAAGCCAGACTTGGGGCCTCTGCTTTGCCAGCGGACTGCCCCTCCATCCCGACTCCCTCCCTCCAGTCCGTGTAGCGCGCACCGCCTCTCCACCCTTCCTACCCTCTTCCGTGGACCGTATATGCTTGGCTCTGGAGAATCCATTCTGCTAGTCTTCTGGTGATTTTCTGGGTTATTTAGGCAGGTGTGGGCGGAATCTAAGTGATCCGCAGGACGTGGTGAGCCCAGCGTCCTCCTACACTGTCATTTTCCCCTATTAACTCTTCTTTAAAAGTTTGGTACAATTCCTCTGGAAAGCCATCTGGCCCTGGACCCTTGTTTGTTGTTTGTTGGGAGATTTTGATGACTAATTAAATTTCTTTACTGGTTATGGGTCTGTTCACATTTTCTGTTTCTTCATGTTTCAGTTTTGGTAATATATGTTTCTAGGAATTTGTCCATTTCTTCCAGATTGCCCTATTTGTTGACATAATTTCTCATAATATTCTCTTATTATTTGTTTTTATGCAGTGGTGGTTATGATCTCTCCTCTTTCATTCTTGATTTTATTTATTTTGGGTCCTTTTTTTTTTTTTCTTTTTGATCAATCTGACTAGGGGTTTTCAATTTTGTTAATTCTTTGAAAGAACCAGCTCCTGGTTTCATTGATCTGTTCTACTCCTTTATTATTATTATTATTATTATTATTATTATTATTATTATTATTATTTTAATTTTGATAGCACTGATTTATGCTCTAATCTTTATTATTTCCTGTCTTCTGCTGGATTTGGGCTTTATTTGCTGTTATTTTTCAAGCTCTTTAAGGTGTATGGTTAGGTTGTGTACCTGAGACTTTCTTTCTTCATTAGGAAGGCCTGGATTGTTATATACTTCCCTCTTATGACTGTCTTTCCTGCATCCCAGAGGTTTTGGGCTGTCATGTTATCATTTTCATTGGTTTCCATTTACTTCTTAATTTCCTCTTTAACTTCTTAGTTAACTCATTAATTCTTTAGTAGAATGTTCTTTCATCTCCAAGTATTCATTGTCTTTCCAAATTTTTTCTTGTGGTTGATTTTGAGTTTCATAGCATTGTGGTATGAAAATATTCAGTGTCATCTCAATCTGTTTGTACTTGTTGAAGGCTGATATGCGTCCCAGTATGTGATCTATTCTGGAGAATGTTCTATGTGCAGTTGAGAAAAAATGTGCATTCTGCTGCTTTAGAATGAAATGTTCTGAATATATCTGTTAACCATCCAGTCCAGTGTGTCAGTTAAAGCCATTGTTTCCTTGTTGATTTTATGCTTAGATGATCTGTCCATTGCTGTAAGTGGGGTGGTGAAATCCCCTAATATTATGGTATTATTATCAATGAGTTTCTTTATGTTTGTGATTAATTGATATATATTTGAGAACCTCCACGTTGGGGCATAAAAGTTTACAATTGTTAGATCTTCTTTATGGATAGACCCCTTAATTATGATATAATGCCCTATTCATCTCTTGTTACATCCTTTATTCTAAAATCTAGATTGTCTGATATAATTATGGCTGCTCCAGCTTTCTTTTGGTGACCATTAGCATGGTAGATGTTTCTCCATCCCCTGACTTTCAATCTGAAGGTGTCTTTAGGTCTAAAGTGGGTCTCTTGTAAACAGCATATAGATCAATCTTGTTTTCTTATCCATTCTGTTACCCTACGTCTTTTGATTGGAGCATTTAGTCCATTAACATTTAGAGTAAGTACTGAAAGATATGAATATAGTGCCAATGTGTTGCCTATAGAGTTGGAGTTTCTGGTGGTGTTCTCTGGTCCTTTCTAGTCTTTGTTGCCTTTGGTCTTTTTTGTTTTGTTTCTTCTTTTCTCCACTCAGAGAGTCCCCCTTCAAATTTCTTGCAGGAATGGTTTCGTGGTCATGAACTCCTTTAGTTTTTGTTTGTCAGGAATCTCTTTATCTCTCCTTCAGTTTTGAACGACAGCCTTGCTGGATAAAGAGTTCTTAGCTGCATATTTTTCCAATCCCGCGCGTTGAATATATCCTGCCACTTCTTTTTGGCCTGCCAGGTTCCTGTGGATAGGTCTGCTGCAACCCTGTTCTGTCTTCCCTTATAGGGTAAGGACTTTTTTTTCCCCATTGCTGCTTTCATAATTCTTTCCTTGTTTGTGTATTTTGTGAATTTGACTATGATATGCCTTGTTGATGGTCAGTTTTTGTTGAATCTATTGGGAGTTCTCTGTGCTTCCTGGATTTTGATATCTATGTCTTTCCCCAGAGTAGGAAAATTTTCCAGAATAATTTGCTGACATAAACCTTCTACCCCTTTTTCTCTCTCTTCATCTTCTTGGACTCCTATGATTCAGATGTTATTCCTTCTTAATAAGTCACTGAGTTATCTAATTCTTGTACCATGCTCTTTTACCTTAGTTACTCTCTTTTTTTCTGATTCATTATTCTCCATAATTTGTCTTCTCTTATCACTGATTTGCTGCTCTCTTCATCCATCCTTGCCACTGTTGCATCCATTCAATATTTCCTCTTGGTTATAGCATTTTAAGTTTCATACTGACTAGATTTTACTTCTTTTATCTATTCAGAAAGAGATTCTATGCTTTTTTCAACTCCAGCTAATATTCTTATTATTGTGACTCTAAATTCCAGTTCAGACATCTTGCTTATATCTGTGTTGATTAAGCCCCTGGCTGTCATTTCTTTGTGTTCTTTCTTTTGGGGTGAATTCCTTCATTTTGCCATTTTGGAGGAAGAAAAAGGATAACTTAAATAAAATAAAAAGTAAAAAAAATTAAAAACAACACAGAAAATCAAATAAAAGAAGCTAGATCCTCTGTCTAGGTGAGTTTTGGTCTGGTTGTTGAAACTTGATAGAATAGAGAAAAAAAGGGAAAGAAAAGAAAAAGAAAGAAAAAGAAAAAAAGTAAGAAAGTTTAAAAATTAAAAATATGTATAGAATAAAATAGAATAAAATGTAATGAAGAAAGTGAAATAGAATAAAATACTTAGAAAAAAATAAAAAACATAGTAAAAAGAATTAAAAAAAAATTTTAAAGGAAACTATGGGCGCCTGGGTGGCTCAGTGGGTTAAGCATCCAACTTCAGCTCAGGTCATGATCTTGCAGTCTGTGAGTCTGAGCCCCAAGTTGGGCTCTGTGCTGACAGCTCAGAGCCTGGAGTCTGCTTCAGATTATGTGTCTCCTTTTCTCTCTGCCCCTCCCCAACTCACACTCTGTCTCTCTCTGTCTCTCAAAAATAAATAAATGTTAAAAATTTTTAAAAAATAAAATAAAAAGAAAAAAATAAAATTTTCTTTTTCTGTAACCAAGAAAAATAAATGAAAGGAGAAAAAGAAAATAAAAGAAATAAAAAAAAATAGATGAACCAGCAAACAGAGTGAAACTCGAATGAAGTTACATCCAGTTTCCCCTAGAACTCAAACAATGAAGCACTCTATAGTCTGTACACTAAGAAAATGGAGAAACTTGTGGTTCTCTAGGGCATGTGCTTGGAGGGCGGAGTTGGGCGTGGCTTGGTGTAATGGCTCTGTTCTCCACTAGGTGGCAGTGCTTAGCTTACTAGGATGGATTGTTGTGGTATATGTGTGCATGTGCATGTAGGTGAACGTGCAGGAGAGGTGAAAATGGCATCACCCAGCTTCCTAGTTTCAGGCACAGGAACTTTGTGTTCTCACCTACCCAACAAGCAATCAAGGATCCCTCCTTTGTCTCAGTCTTCTTCTGTCCATTCCCCACTTCTACACTGTGTCTGTGTCCAGGCTGTCAGCCTGCCATACACCTGGAAATTCTTAAATCAGACTGATCTGGATTTGAATCTGGCACAGCCAGTTAGGAACTCTGTGACTTTGGACTTGTTATTTTATCTTTCTGAGTCTCCGTTTATCCATCTGTGCAGTAGAGTTAATATTAGTAGTGACTTCTTAAGTTTGTATTAGATGAGTGAATATTATACTGTAATATAATGCTTATCACAGTGTTTCACACAAGGGAAGTAAGTGGTCCTAGATATTATTACATTTTTAATCTATTTTAGTGATATTCGACCAGGCTATCCCCTGACAGTCCCTGCCTTGTCCAAAGAGGGAGAAGCATTTGACACATTAATTCTTCACTAAATTTTTCAGCCTGCAGCCACAGGACTCTGGATTACTTCTTTCTATTGTAAGAGCCACCCAGCAGGCTGCCTATTTTAATAGAATTTCTCCTGGCACCTCCTGTTTTTGGCTAGAGAAGTTTTAGAGCTGGTGCAGGCACATGCTCACACAACACACTTCAACATCACAAATGCGGATGAATGCATTTGGGAATAGTAGAGGAGGGCGTCATGGTCACCACTGCTTCAGTGTGTACAAAAGTCTCTGATGTAATCAGAACCTTTGATGTCTCAGGGAACAGAGCTTCCCCTCACCCTTCCTGTCAAGGTGCCAGGCTGTGGTTAGAGGTTTGACATGTCATTGGGCTTTATTTGGTTGCTGTGTGTAAGGCTTTCCTTCCTGTCATGCGTACTGTGGAATTAATAGCACCCACAGCTAATATTTTAGTCTGAGCTCTTGCTCCGCCTCCATGTTAGTCTGATGCCCTGGTACAACATGCATCTTTCCTTCTATGTTGAATGTGACCATTTTATATTCCTATCCAAACCCTGTTTATTTCTACAATTAATTTCACATTTAACTATCATTAGACTCATGGACTTAGAAAAGGCTATTTCAGCCAGATGTTCACTATTTGTGAAATTAGAGAATGTTAGAATTAGAAGGGATCAGCCAGTCTTATTTCTCATTTGACCTTTGAAGGAACAGGCTCAGAGAAGGGAAGTAACTTCCCCAGGATCACCCAGCAAAGAATTGACCTAGCCAGGAAACTCAGGTCTTTTTATTCCTAATCAGATCTCTTTCCAAAGTGTCTTTTGAACTGTGTTTGATAGAGCACAGATTTGGTCCAGTGATACCCTCAGTCATGTGCCTTGGAGATCCCATTTTAGTTGCATTGAACAAAATATACACTGTAATTTCTGGGCTTATAGCCTCTTGGGGTCTATTAAACTGAAGTATTTCAATTTATAAGTTAGAAGGCTTGAAGATCCACAGCTTGTTAATGAAAACTTTCCATGCGATTTTAAAGCTGCCGTCCTTGTGAGCTTGATTTAACCTCTTTTGAAAGCTCCCCCAGGAGTAAAGAAATAAAAAAAAATCATTTCAGAAAATGATTCCAGGCTTTAAAATATTTTGTCAGAAGAAAAAATCAGCCTTAAATTTTTCCTACGTCCTGTTTGCAGTAGTGAGAGCTCATTTCTTTAGTAGTCCTTGTTTCTAGGGTTTTAGGCTTTTGTTCTTAACATTACTTCAAAAGATGATTGGGGCCAGGGAGTGTGTTAAATGGGTGATGGGCATTAAGGAGGGCACTTTTTGGGGTGAGCACTGGGTGTCATATGTAAGAGATGAGCCACTGGGTTCTATTCCTGAAGTCAAGTCTACACTATATGTTAACTAACTCGAATTAACTAACTTGAAAGGTGGTAACTGTGTAGAGCATATCCAGTGACAAAGATGTTTTCCAGGTGAATAAGATGTGTTTACAGATCAGAGGGTAGAACTCTGTGAGGATTTTGTGAAACTAAATGTAAAACATTGGCTGTCCATATAACCAGGCTGTTACCCAAAGCCAGCATACTAATCTGTGTATCAGGGAAGAGGTACAGTGCATCATCCTAGCACATCATGGGTAGCACCAGGCTAAGCTGTTTGGGAGGTGTGTCCTTGTGTCACTGTCCAAGGTACTGAAACCAGGCCTTCACTCATAGAAAGCATCTATGCTATCCCATCTGAGCTCCCGTAGGAAAAAAACACTGTTGTTTTCCTTCAATCGTTTCCATCTTGATTCAGACATATGTGGTTTTTACATCACTCTAGAAGTGACAGAACTGTACCTTGTGTTTCACTATTAATATATTTATTTTCCCATGTACATTTGATGACTATGTCAAAACAAGCACTGTTTTTTCCTTTGAACCTAGGAGAGACACATTTCTCTCCCGATGCCTTTCTCTCACCAGAAACTTGCTAACGTTATACAGACTTAGTGGATGCTTTAAAAAAAATATGGCACAGCCCCTAGACTTAGCCAATGTACATATTTACTTATCAATGTACATATTTCTAGCAATATTATAATTATGATCAAGTCATTGTAAACATTCCTATATAGTCTTGTATATATTCAATTTAAAGTAACCATTAATTTTCTTGAGTCTGCATTGAAGTTATCAGGTGGCTCTGATTTGTTTAAGAATGATCTCACTGATCTATGGGGATGGAGACTAAGTATGTCTATCTTTCTTTCCTAGTTTCTCTCCTGTAGAAAATCCACTTTCATGCTCTGAGAAGAAACCCAGAAATCAAAGTGAATGATTTGTATTAACAGAATCATTTCCTTCCAAAATCAAAAATAATTTTTATTGCCACATCCAACTTTGATTAGCTACTTGGCAAGAGATACATACCCCTACATGTATGTTTGTTGGTGAAAACATATCCAGAATTCCCATGAAAGTCTGATAGTAACACTATTACTATTGTCACCACCAGTAATAATAATAATAATAACATTTGTAATTATAGCTAACACACCTGTAGGGTATAGCATATTCCAGTAACTACTTTCACTGTTTTACATACATCAACTAATTTATCCCTCACAGCAACCCTATGAGGCAGATGTTGGTGTAATCCTCATTTGGCAGATGAAACTGAGGCTAAGTAATTTGACCAAGGTCAGACACATATAATTAAGTTTGACTTTAGTGCTAGCCTAGTAGGATATTGAGTGTATAAACAGTGAGATGATTAGAAATCTGGGTATCCCCCTGAAGTACTGATTTCCCAGACTATTGTCGGGTGTTAGACATCCTGGGGTCTCCTTTCTTGAGCTTGGTGGAAATGACTGATAGGAAATCTTCGAGTTTGTTAGTATAAACCAGACAAGTTGTGGTCATAAACCTTGTTTGTAAGTACAGGCAAGGGAGTAAGCACTGGTTTGTATCAGTGCAGTCATTTGCGCTGATATGAAGAATGGCCTAGCAACCACATGTGGGGTGTGAGTGGACCACAGGGTGATTGATGGTCAGACTGTAGGGGACACTGGCATGGACAGGCTATATGAAAAGTGATGAGTGACCAGGCATGTTTAGGAACAATGCCCATGGAAAGGACAAAAGTGTGGAGGAGTTCAAGAATGTTTGCTTTGTTTTTCAGAACTAACTCTATCATCTGGAAGTTGTCATACATGAATTTCTCTCCCAGATTTATGTTTCTGAACCATCTCTGTGTGTCTTGGCTGTCTAAAAATTTTGATTTTCCTTTCTTACCTTTCTTTCCCTCCCTCCCTCCCTTCCACCCACACTTTCTCCTCCTTTGTAGCCTTCACATGGTGACAAGACTTCTAATCCTGAAGTCCTGAAATGGATGAATGATTTGGCTAAAGGTCGTAAACAACTTAAAGGTAAGTTCCAGCCAAGAGTCTCTTTTTCCATAAAGGAAGCAGTTAAAATAGATAATTTGCTCCAAGGTATTTTTTATTCTTTTCCACCTGTGCCCTCTTTAACCTCATCTCTCACGTAGATTGGAGGCTCCATTTTGAAATAAATGGTCCTGGGTCCCTTTCATTATTTGGCCCCATCTAATAATTCTCCTTACAAAGAGATTGAAGAACTCCAGACTCCAAAGAGAAATGATTCACTTCAGTGCCAGGAACATTTCAACACGTGGAGTATTAACTTCCCCCTAGGTTACTGGATTCTTGGATGTTAGAAAAAGGCCTGAACAATCATTTACTCCGCATAACGCATTGTACATATGAAGACATTTATGTCCAGAGATAGAGACAATTTATGTAGCTGGGAGGTAGTGCGCTAGATATAAAACTCAGTGCTCTTACCTCCTAATCCAGTGTTCTTCATTCTTCTTTCTCTGGAGATTATGATGATGATATGAGTGTTAATTAACTCTAAAATCCATTTAAAAGGACTATGGTATTTACCAATAAAAATTTATTTGCCTCCTCTGGGGTGCCTGGGTGGCTGGCTCAGTCGGTTAAGCATCTGACTTTGGCTCAGGTCATGATATCACATTTCATGAGTCTGAACCCCACATCCAGTTCTGTGCTGACAATGCAGAGCCTGCTTGGGATTCTCTCTCTCTCTCTCTCTCTCTCTCTCTCTCTCTCTCTCTCTCAAAATAAACTTTAAAAAATTATAAAAAAATTAATTTTCCTTCTCTTTCCACATTCTTATTTCAATACTTAGATGTGGAAATTTTTCCAAATTTGTAAATTTTCCAAAGGTGATAAGGAACTGGAAGGGAATCTGAATTCAGTGGTATTAAACTGTAATGATGTTGCAGGTTTATAAAATATGCAATGTTTAAACATCACACCAGAGTATAACTAAAAAACAAACACCAAACAAAGAAAATGAGCTCTGTAATTGAGAAATCAATATAAGTGGCCACCTTTAGCATATTCTGAAATTTAATTCCATGATAATTCCCAAGTTGCTTTTTTACTTTGTTATTTAGGTTTATATAAAAACACATTGCAATAATGGTGAATCCTGGATTTTAAAAGATGACATTAGACAAAATTGTCAAGTTGGGACTGCACTCCCATCTCTCATATCCTATCCCTCCTGTATTTCCTCAGATGTCTGCATGTGTAAAGCCTTACAGAAGTGCTTGCATTTACACAGGGGCTCTTAATGACACAAAACTTTCAAAACTCAAGTAAATGAACCAGTGAGTACAGAATTCCAGGTGTTGTGGTAGGTATTGGATGAAATATTTGAGGGCCTGGTACCATCTTCCTCTAGATCTCATCCTCTGAAATTTAAACCACTGACTTACTTCTACACATAACCCTCAACTTCCATAAGATCCCAGTCTCTAGAGCCCTTTGTTTTCACACCTGAGTAGGAGATATGCTGTTTGTTCTAGTTATTAAGGCTGCCCTTGCCCTGTGGAAAGCTATCAGCAATAGTGTCCATTTCCACTGACTTCACATCAGTGGTGGGAATTTCTGAAAGGCTCTCTGCTTTTAAGCCCAGTGAGTCCTCCTTGCTCATGGTAACTCATGGCATTTCTCTTAGAACTAAAGCTGAAATTGTCAGAAGAACAAGGGAGTGCTCCCAAAGACCTACCTAGAAACCTGTCCTGTGAGCAACCTGCAGTCCCCAGAGAGAATGGGAAGCCAGAAGCTGTGGGCCCTGAGCCAAGCTCCTCTGGAGAGGACACTCCTGATACTGTGCTGACATGCCTAAAGGAGAAGACAGAGCAACTTCCTGCTCAGGAGGATTCTAAGGTACCTCACCATATCCTCACAGGTCCCAACATTCAATAGGATTCCAGAGAGATTATGGTTTTGACCAATTTGTACGAGCACTTGGCACTACATAAACATCTTTAGGAGAGTGGTTCTGAATTTCAGTCAGGTGACCTAGCAAGTTATTGACCATGACCTATAGGTGTTGCCACTTAATTCCAGAATGTTATTCTGGAAGTTATACTATTGCATGCTGGTAGGAAGCAAATAGCAAAGATATTAGGGTGTATCATATCTACTTTCTCCATTATTCCCCCAATAAATTAGCAAATTAACCCAAGACTAGTATTACAATCCCATTTTACCATATATTTTATTTAAAAAATAATGCAGCTGGGATGAGGTATACATAGTAAGGAAAATGGTTTAGTATCTTATAAGATAGATAGGTAGGCTTTTTAAGAGAGTGTTAGGTAAAAAGATGTCTAAAGACCTCAGTTTTAGTCTTTAGACTGAAGTCTTTAGACATCTTAGTTTTGAAATCTTTGTGAAAGATTTCACATCCTGCACATCTTCTCATCCTGCACATCTATGCTTACATTTCATTTATGACCAGGAACCTTCCTTGTAGTCCTTTCTGTATCAACTCTAAAAGTGGTATGATTGCCTTTAATTTCTTGAGTAAGAGTTGTAGCTTGCATATCATAGCCCTAACTATGCTGTATGACATTTTCTATCTCTCATTTTATACTTTAGACCTCTTGAGTAGAATAGCTATTTGTAGCTCATGATCCTACAGTGTCTGTACATAGTAGGTATTGAATAAATGTTTGCTGAATGAATGGACAGATGAATGAACGAACTAACATATTTAACTTTGGAATCAAGTATTATTGATAAGAATGGTGACTTTACCTGTTCTATTGCACATTATATGGTCTTAATCATAGGTGACAACATATGCCAAATCCCAAAAGGCTCACCATATGCCCCTGGACTTGTTCTTTACATGGAGACTTGTGATGTACAAGCAGAAATGGGCCCTTGGCCACCTCTATTTTTATGAAATACTTTTAGATTAAAAAAAAACAATTCTATGTTGTAAGAAGTGAATAGGTTTTTATCCACTTGGCCAACTCATTCCACCCCACCAAAGATTCTGGATTTTTATGATAGCCAGCGGATAAGTGGGTAACACACACACACACACACACACACACCTAATTCTATGTTCTACTTGATTAGGGCAGTGAGGGATGAGTTAGGATTGGTAGAGTAGACTTAGATCAGGACTCAATGCTTCAATAAGCCACTTTCTAGCTATGTATACTTAGTAAGTGAATTAGTTCTCTGAGATTCAATTTACTCATCTATAAAATACAGATAATACCTACTTACGTAATTATTGTGACAATAAGGAAAGATGCCTGGTGACTGGTGGGCAATCATTAATTTGAAAAAATATTTGAGTGCCATAATAGGCACAACAATGTGTTGTGAGGTATGATACATATTGGATATAATAAGATAGAGAAGCTATGAGGGTTACTGCCCTCATGAAACTCATGTAATTCTGAAAATTGGGATACAACAACAAATAAACAGCTCAATAAGTAAAATTATTAAAGATTTTGATAAGTAGTGTGCAAAGAATTAGATAGTATAGAAAATAATGGGTATGCTTTCTACTTTATATAATGTGACTAGGAAGGCCAATAGGTGACATTTAATGAAGAATCAGCAGGCCAAGAGAGCAGCAAAAATCATTTTAGGCAGATGGAACTGCCAATATGAAGGCCTTGAGGGAAGAGATTGTGTGTACTTAGAATTCTTGGGTCTGAGGGCTAGAGCACAGGATGGCAAGAGATGTCAGAAAGTCAGGCTGGGGCCCCTGACATAGTACCTTTTAAGTTACTACCTAAAGTATTGGAAAACTGTTGAGTCGTTGAAAGCAGGAAAGTGACATGGTGTGATTTACATTTAAAAGATACTTCTGAAATTTTTAAAAATATTTATTCTTAGAGAGAGAGAGAGAGAGCAGGAGAAGGGCAGAGAGAGGGGTGTGTGTGTGTGTGTGTGTGTGTGTGTGTGTGTGTGTGACAGAATCTGAAGCAGGCTCCAGTCTCAGCTATCAGCACAGAACCCGACGGGGGGCTTGAACTCATGAACTGTGAGATCATGACCTGAGCTGAAGTTGAACACTTAACGGACTGAGCCACCCAGGTGCCCCTAAAAGATCTTTGTGATTGCTGCATGGAGAACAAATCACAGGGGAAAATTCTGGATAGAGAAAGATGAAATGGGTGGTTTGGACTAGCATGAAAGCCTTGGGGACGGAAAGAAATAGACATACTCAAAGTATATTTTGGATGTATAATCAAAAGGATGTGCTGAATCATTGGATGGTAGGAGGGAAGGAAAGGAAGAATCCAAGATGGTGACAGGTCCATTTACTGAGATAGGGAAAACTACAGAAGGAACAGATTCAGGATGAGAGTGAAAAATTAAGAGGTTCTGTTTTTAACACGTTCACTTTAATATTTTTGAGGAATACAGTGACCAACCATCCCTGGTTTCCTTGGATTTTCCTGGATGCTAAAAATTTCACGTCTTTCAAAATGCCCCATCCTGGAAAAATGGGGATGGTTGGTCACCCTACTGAGACATCTAAGTCTAATAGGCACATGCACAGAGAGTCTAAAGATCAGAGAAACATATTTGAGTTGTTTGGAAGTTATCTTTGCTTAAATGGCAATTTATTTCTATTATTTTAAATGAAGTATCTGTTAAACTGTATAATAAGTGTCAGAAGCCCCTTCAGATAAAGCTAGCATCTCTGCAGTAAGCTAAAGTGAGGCCCTTTAAATAGAAAGCATCTGTAGTGGAATATGTAGCTCTCAATATCTAAAGCTGTAGTATTGTTCCTGGGGGAGGGGGGGGAGTTAAAATAGCAAACCTGATAGTGGCTAGTCAGCTATCAGGTGGTTCCTACAGGAGAGTCCAAAAACCACAGAAGCAGCCAAGGGAGGATTGCAAATTTCCACAGTAGCTATATTATTCCTGGATCCTCAGTGAACTCATTAGCACTTGAGATTATCTGATTAGGTTCTATTTCTTTACACTCAAATTGACAGATTATTTTCATCTGGGGTCCTTGCTTTACTGTTGAAAATACTGTAAATATTAAAATTTCCAAGATGAAGAATTATTTCTTTTCTAGAGAGAACTTTATGAAATTTTTACATTTGGTGTTTAGTCAGAGTCCATACTAAAGCTGATAAATTCCACAGCATTGCCTTGTCAGTTCAGATACTGCTATAGGGTAATTTTCTTCCTCTTTTATTTATAGATGATTTTTGGAGGTAATAACTTCTGGGTCACAGGGTATCTATTCATTGAGCACTGTAAGTGATGAATCATCCCTTAAGTATGACTGTGGTGCCTATTTATGTCCATTTCTTGTGAGAATCTTGAATTGGTGCTGGCACATCATACCCATTTTATTGCCCTTTCTCAGAACTGTAGGGTGGTATCAGGTGCATGGCACAAATTGAGCACTGTAAGTGAATGAGTCATCCCTGAGATCTGACTGTGGTGCCTATTTATGTCCATTTCTTGTAAAAATCCTGAATTGGTGCTGGCATGTTATACCCATTTTATTGCCCTTTCCCAGAACTGTAGGTGGTATCAGGTGCATGGCACAACTTACTAACTGGATGAGTAATGGCAGTTACTTCTGGCCCTTCACTAACTGCACCATCTTTGAGGAGGAAAGCAGGTTTTTAAAAATATATATAACTCATTTTATTTTAAAAAATAAAATGAAAATATAGTGATTAGTAGGTTGTTATACCCACTGGTTGTTATACCTTGCAGAGAGGGCAACTTAAAAGTAAAGGGCACAAAAAAGTAAGATCCCATCAAGTTATTTTGCCTACTTGTCATTTTAAATAATAAAACAATTTTTAAAATTGGTAATACTATCTCACATAGTTCAAAAGAAAATACAAATGGCCACACATTAAATAGATTCTTTGCCACTCCATCTGCTAGCTCTAGAGGTCTCCCATCCCCAAGCAGGTAATGTTTGCGGCTAATGTTTTATGTGTACTTTTGGAGTTTCTATATAAAGCATATACAAGGGATTGCTTTGGTAATTATTCTAAGAGTAAAATCAACTAATCAGAGTGAAAGATGAGTGCATACATTGTACATGGACCCTGATTTTCATCTGGCATCTTTGGATGATATTCTTCTATAATGGCATTTATCATCCTAAGCTGCTCTTTGGTCACTATTTTCCTCTTTTAGGACAAAATTTAGCTTTTCTAGAATCCAAAGAATTTAGTAAAAATAAATAAAATTACAAAAATCAAACTGCTGTACAGAGATGCTAATAATAGTTAAATGCATCATTTTTCTGAAGTTGCTTTCTATGAAATATAAGTCCCAATGAGATACTGAATAAAAAACATTGTTCATGTTTTCTGAACTTGGATTGAGATTTTTTTCTTTATTACCTATTAAAACCCCATAAGATAGATAAAAGGTTTGTTTTTTTCATGGCAAGATGTATCATGACTAAGAAAATATTTAAGAAATTATTAGGCTGGAAAACGAAAGGGTCTTGTGGTTACTTAACCAATACTTAAATGGCTTCTACAGAGAGAGGTGATCTATCTTTCTACTGAAAATGAAAGTTCTTAGGTTATAGCCTATGGAATTTGTATGAAGATTGTTAAAAATTAGGGTACTTTTGTTTTTAAACCTGAGTTGATATATTTATAGCAGGGAATGGGGATGTGTTGAGTACTGTGAGAATTTTTTAAAATATCTGATATAATTTTTGTCCTCAAGAAACTTCTAACTCATTTGGGCAGACAAATCTGAAACACAGTACATAGTTAAGGCCCAGATAATCAGATAGAAAAGTTCAGAGAAAAGGGAGCTAAATGTGGGCCAGAACGGTTCTCAACTGGGACAGGGGTAGGGTAACATGTGAATAACTAGGAAGTTTGAAAAATACACATACTTAAGTCATGTTCTTTTCCTTCAGGATCCCTTTGTGGGATCTGGAAGGCAGAGATCCAGAGAGCACCTTGGGTATGTGTACTTTGACAAAAGATACCTGGGTAATTTGCTCTGTGCTATTTCTCCTGTTTCCTTCCTGCTAGTCGCTTAGTGAGAACCATCTGACCAGAGTGAAAAAATTGTGTGTAGTAAACATATAGCAAATTAGAAGGGAGGAAAACCAAGGCAAGCAGAGGTTTGGTCATTTTGGATGGTCACTTTGGATGGAGAGAAGGATTATAGTGGTGGTGGGTAGGTAAATAGAGGATTGATAGATAAATAGGAAGCTATTTAAATTTTTATGCGCAGTGTGACCTGTTAAAAATAGTGCTTAGGAGAATACATATTTGGACCAAGAGTTTATGAAATCTTTCAGTTGGAAGGAACTTTGTAATTCCAACCTCCTTATTGTACAGGTAAGATAAGGATTCAAATAAGTTAATTGTCATATCAAAAATAGTTTGTGGCAGAGCTAGCCAGTAACCTAGTATATACTCCAAGCTTGTGATGAAGACCCGTACAAAGTTTGTGTTTGTGAATATAATCATGAAGATCCATATAAAATACATGTTTCAGAAGAAAAATCAATAGGTCTACATATTGTTTTTTAAGAATGAAGAAGTAAAATGACAGGCTTCTTACCATTACATATTTAGGATTCCTTCAGAAGCTTTAAAAACATCTTTCTAAACTTGGACCTATCCTTTAAGAAACTTTTGCTGGAAGAAAATTGGCATGTGCTTTAAACAGTATCTTATAATTGTCTTCCCTTTTTCTAATTACTGTTGCATTATAGTATTATTAATCCCTTACTTTGAGGCTTCAAAACTGTTGTTTTTTTTTTTTTTTTTTTTTTGCCTGCTAAAAATACTGACATGCTTTCATTCTTGCCTGAGAAAGGAACAATAATTAATTTCATGTTTTTCAGGTAGCTAAGCAAGACAAGAACCTCATAAAGCCTCTTTATGACCGATACAGAATTATCAAGCAAATCTTGTCAACACCTTCCCTTATTCCAACAATTGTAAGTCAGGATGCTTGCATTAACTAGAAACCTGTACTTGTGCTTGGTATTGTTTAAGTAGGGAGGCAGCACTATGACAGTTATAAAGAAGCCTTTTTGGCAGTATATGCTGCTAAAAAGGTCAGTTGTTATTTCACACAGTAGAAATGTGGTCTCCTTTGAGCCAAATATCATACTTAACAGGTGGATGATAATTAAAACTATTATGAAACAGGAATATATAGCAACTGCATTTTTTAGTTTATTTTGTGAGAGAGCACACATGGGAGGGGTGGTAAGAGAGGGGAAGAGAGAGAATCCCAAGTAGGCTCTGCACTGTAAGCATAGAGTCCAATGTGGGGCTCAAACTCACAAAACATGAGAACATGAACTGAGTTGAAATCAAGAGTTAGACACTTAATCAACTGAGCCACCCAGGTGCCCAGCAATTGCATTTTTGAAGCCAGTTTTAATATTTGCTTTAATTTCTTGGATGAGGAGAACAACTGATGAATTTCAATTTCATCATCTAATTTACAACACAGCTAAACCACACAGAGTCTTTCTATTCCGTGTGTTAATTTTTCTTCTTTAATAAGAAAATTGACTACATGTTCCTTGATACAAATGCAACATTTGTTTTTGGTACCATTTGACCATCACTGAATAAGACATAAGATTTATTTCAATAGAAAACATGGCTACTAAAATTGAGCTAGACTGTTTTTAATAAAGAATGAATTATGGGAATACAGAACTAGAAAGGCACCACAAATCCTACTCCATTAATATTAAAACAGTCACTTGCTCAAGATATCAGTATAAAAAGGAATAAACATTAACAAATATACATTTAAGTATACTGGACTACATTTATAATTTCACAATTTTCAAGACAAACACAACAGTGATTCATAATCTCTAAAATGTTCCTATTAAAGAAGCATGGTTTAAAATGGGGTATGATTTTCAGATTTCCTTGCAAAAAATTCTTTTGGTTGTGGTAAGTATTAGCAGAACTCCATTTTGCTTTGGCCTTCATAGAGCTCTTCCCTGAATTTGTCAATTTTCTGACTATCCTCTATATCTGAATGTGGCCCACACCAGGATCTGATTTGGGGTATTTCTGAATAACAAAAGGTGTCTGAAGTCCATTTCATCCTAACCCATGTAACTGTTGTGAAGCTGGGGTCCAGGTCTGAGTGAAAGGGAGGAACTAGTAGGCAGTGCAGCCAAGAATGGGACCATATCCTAGATTCTGTGCCTTCTTTGGTCCAGCAAAAAGACGAACTTGCTGAGCATTTTAGCCCAGCAGTGGGTGGGGATGGGGTGCTTCTTTGATCATTAACTTCTGTAAGTTTTTTGATACAACTGAGGAAGAGTCACTCTTGTTTGTTTCCTTCTGGGTTTTCAGTGGTACAGGGATCACCTACTCTTTTCATGGTGTCTATTTATGGTTTCTCTTCCTGTTTTTGCTTCAAGAGTCACTTAGCATTTTTGTGACTTTATTTAACTCTGCTTGTGATAAGCAGGAGGAAGAAGACTCTGATGAAGACTGTCCACAGGGAAGCCAGCAACCTTCTCTGCCAGATCCAGCATCTCACCTGCCTATTGGCGACCACCTCACCTTCTCTAATGAGACGGAACCTATTAGGGTCCTGCTGTCAGATGAAAAAAAAGAAACCAAACAACCAGCCCTATCCATGTCCAATTTACATGAGGCCACTATGTGAGTGTGAATCTTAAATATGGAGTTTCTTTTTAACTCTTTATAGTCTGAGATACCTTACATGTGCCTACAAAATTCACAAGAGCTGTTAGATTCTCTAAAAAATGCAACCTACCAGAGAGCAGCCTAAAAGCATAATCTGGTTGTTCTCTTTATTGGAGAATTGAGAAGACAAAGCCATGAGGAACCAACACTCTCAATAAGGTCCTAAAGATGCCAAAAATGTTAATGTTCAATTTCCTCTAGTTGCATACCTTTTCAGCAGGTTCTGGCACCAGTCTAATTCTTAGCAGTGTGTGAAGCAGAGCTGGCTTTTGAAAATGCTAGACCAAAAGGAATTGGGGTCCCATGTGGTTCAACATTTGTCAGGGCCTTTAGATAAGATGGTTTCTCTAGCCTGGAAATCACCTTGGGTTTCAGTAAATGAGCTGCCCTTTTTCTCCTAATGGCCCTTCAGGAGCTATTTGTATTTTCATTAGTATTATCATTATTGTTATCATTACCATTATTTAGTAGTTGGCATTTCTCTTCATCATTTCACCTTCTTTGGTTTGTATGTTATAGGCCAGATTATGAGATTTCCTTTAACATGTATTACAGTGTGGTGAGTGTATACCTCAAGATAGGTATAGAACCCACCCACATATATGAGGTGAGACTAATGACTAAGTTGTAAATTGGGATTTTAGTGTGTTTGTAGAATCAGTTGGTACCACAACTTTGGCTCAGAGAAGTAACCCATTTGGAAGCAGAAAATCCATCTTCCTTCCGCTCTTGTTTTCTTTCTTTTTTCTCTCCTCTCTTTCCTTTCCTTCATTTATTTGTTGGTTGTTTGGTTCTTAAGCAGCTTTTGAGGGGTGTTAGAATATTTTTTTAATGTCAATATATAATTTCAGGGCGTTCAGTCTCTGAAACCATGCACAAGTTCCCTAGATAAAAATTCCTGCTCTAAAAGTATATGCTTTGTCTTAGTAGAATGAAGTGAGTAGAATTTTCAGTGTAACTCTATCTTCACTTTGGGTCTAATTTCATTCCCAAGGTTTTTGCCATTTTCCCCATACTCTACATTAAGGATGGAACTTGTTTTAAACTCTCTTCCTCTTGTGCCTCTTAAGTCTAGTCTATCACCAAATACCAGTGAGTATTCTTTTAAAATGTCTCCTTTTCCCTCATCCATTCATATGGTCATTACCCTCATCACACTTCATTTTTTTTTTTAAGATTTTATTTTTAAGTAATCTCTACACCCAATGCGGGGCTTGAATTTACAACCCTGAGATCAAGAGTCACATGCTCTACTGACTGAGCTAGACAGGTGCCTCACCCTAACCACATTTTGTAATGGACTTACGTCACTCAGTCGGCTTGCCTTTTTTCTCCTCTCCTTTCTCCTTTTGTTCTTTCTCTTCTCCTATGACATTGTTTTCATTCTCTGCTTATGTGCTTCCCTATGATTAGGTTCTACATGTACTATATTTATTCAAAAGATACTTTTAGGCAGAACCCTTCTGTATCATAGTATGATTTGCTGAATAGATAAATCATTTTATGATGTCTCAATTATGCCAGAGTTTAGTAATGGCAAATCCATATTTTACTTGGTATAGGCCTGTACTTCTTGACCATCTCCGAGAAACTAGGGCTGACAAGAAGAGACTTCGGAAAGCCTTAAGAGAATTTGAAGAACAATTTTTTAAACAAACGGGAAGGTAAGTTGGGCAAAGATTTTTTTAAGCAAGTATTTCCTAGGGAACTATCATTAAGAATGAGCTGGAGTTTTTAGCAGGAACGTGAATTTATAAAAGATATAAATAATTTCAATAGTGACTGAGATCTAATGCAACATTCTAATAGTGCCATTATTAGGTATGTTTTATGGGAGGCTGTAGCCATCAAGTATGACATAAGCCTTTAAAAAAATAAAGATGAATTCCAAAAATTCCTAACTTTGCCTTATAAATCTCTTTATAATTATTGAATTTATCTAAAACTTTAAGAAATCTATTTGATTTTTTAACCCATATAATTTATTTGTTCTTGATTAGTTTCACAAATTATTCCCTACTTCATTAATTCTTCCTTTGCTTTAAATACATCTTTTAAAGTTTAGGATCTATCCTTAATTATTTATTTTCAGGATTTGGTCAAAAGTTCATAGCTATTCTCTCCATCCTTTAAATAAATGTTTAGCTGTATCCTCTAGTTGTCTATTTTTGTCAACCCAAGTCTCCATATGCACTCCATCAGTTTCCTCTAAATTTGGCTATATTGTCAATGTATATATAACTTTTATATGTACTATATATATATATGTATTATATATGTGCATGCATATATATATATATATATATATAATTATGAGATTAAGGATTATGTGTGTGTATGTATGTACATATATCATGAGATTAAGGATTATTGATCTATGTAAGAGAAAGAAGAAAAATCATTTGCCTATCCTCAGCCTGTTTCCATGGTTGTACGATGAAATGACTGGACTTCCTGGAATACTTTGGGAAGGTATAGTTGTCATGTGGGATGTCAGTATTAAAAATAATAAGGTGTAACTTTCCCAAAGTCACAAAGTTATTAAGGTGGCAGAGGTGGGAGTCAGTGATACACTGGCCCCTTGATATTCCTCTCCATGTACATATCTGCCTCTCGTGATTTCTTCCATTTCAGCAGACTGAGGGTTGACCTAATGGACAAGGGACTATTTTCTAAAACACCCTGAAAGAGGTCTACTCACCTCTTAGCAGTTTCTTCATTTCAGTCCTCCAGAGCTGTGTACTAGGACTTGACCTATTAAGTCAGAAACTTATTGTACTTAGCAAATACAGATGTAATTCACTTTGTTTTCTGCCTGGACTCCAAATTTACCTTTCTGCTGTTGTTAACTAATCTACTGAAAAATGTTATGTGGCTGTTAAATTTAGAATATAAAACATAATTTTTCATTTTCTTTTTTCATTTCCATTATTTTTCCTTTACAGAATTTCCATACAGCTTTTACATTTACATTTTTTTTTTACCTATATGAACCCAGGAGTCTAAAAAGTTTGAGAATCCCCCTCACCCACCAGTATGCTAATAGTCCTGCCTAATGGAGGACTACCACTAGAGAGTGGTACTTGTCATGCCTTCTGATATACAGAGAAGTTAGTGATGTTCTATGTATAGTACTCTACTGCACCTTTGAGTCCTAATCCCACTTCAGATATGCCTATATTTGACTGAAATTTTAGGCCCTCTTGTGGTAATATACTTAAACTAAATGCCAAAGTGGTAGTAGATTACAACTAAAATCAAAGGGTTAAATGGGTAGGAGATATGGATCTTAATCTTTTCTCCTAAAACATTTTATTAGGAAGTTCTAATCCTATCCATATGGTAAAATAACCATGCAAATGGAGTACTAAAAAGTTTAAGTTACTATAAATGTTCTTGGTAATATTTGCCAAGCAAGAAGATTAATCATATAGATATGACATTAATATTTTTGAGCCAGGAACTGTATTAAGCACATTAGCATGTTTTACATAACGGGAAAACTGCTTCAGGAAATACTTAGCAAAATTTTTCATTCTGGCCAATGCACTCTTCTTTATTAGCCAAAATGGAGTATGCAGGACCAGGGAAAAGTTACATGATGGATTACTAGTGTTTCCCTATAAATTAGACCATTTCTTCACTTATATATGTTTATACAAGTTAAGGTGGTATTAAATTCCTAGATAAAAGGTTGGTCCATAACACAGAATGGAGGCAAAGGAATTGTTAAATAACTTAGGCAATATTTAATAGAAACCCTGTCTTTAGGTTTGTGTACTCTTCTGAGTTCTGTACTAGAAATTCCAGGGCAATGTATAGTGATGTGTCACAAGTAGATAACTACATTCTTAGGAAATCTTTATACTTTCACTATTTTTTTTTATTTGTGAGAGATATTTCTTTTATCAGTACTAGGAAAATAGAAGGGACTATAGGTAAAACATCAAGTGCTTGCGATTTACCTATATTCAGCCATACTAATATTAGTGTTTATTTTCAGTAGCAACTGTGGTACTGCATCTGTTTTCCACACCTTATATTTCAAAGTCATGAGTGAAAATGTTCTAAAAGCAATTGGTCATCTTATCAACCAAGGAGACAAGGGCCATCTAAGATCCTGAATCAATTACTGCCCTTTAGAAAACATATCCTGGCAACATGTTTTTGTGGGAAGGAATGGTTTTAACTCCAGATGTTACCCAAACATTCTTCAAAGTAAATGGCAAGAACACATAGTAGTTAGAACACAGATGTATAAACTGTGCTTAGATGTGTAGCCTTAGAATTAGTGTGCAAAGAGAACCACTGCAATTCAGACTCCCATAAATAAATTCAATCCATAAACATCTCCTTGATTCTACTACACATTGGCAGAGATAGGTATTATAATTTTAAAAACTTGGAAATATTTTGTATTTACAAGATAGCCAATGAGCTTTTTTCCCCCTATAACAATAAATTTATACATTCTTTTAATTTATGTAGTTTTTTAGGTTGAATTTTGAACAATTCTGACTGTCAGGGCTGGACATTCTGCACAGGTATGGGGCTTTGGCATGAGTAACAGTAGAATAACTAAAGAATGCCTTGAGTTGTGGTTTTTGTTTTATTCCTCAGACCTTTTTACTTGCTCCATTGATATATGTCTGAGCATTGGATCATAAATCTGCAAAACACCTATGACATTCTCTATTATATAAAAATCCAATAACACATGAAAGAGGGAGAGTGTGAAGGTGGAAGGGAAGGTAAAAAAGACATGATGCGAAAGCCAAGTGGAAACATCCACCCTGTACTTTCTCATGTAAAAATTATAAAAGGATTTTTAATGACTTGATTTATTATGAGCTAATAGTCTTTCCTGTTTTGCAGAAGTCCACAAAAGGAAGATAGGATACCGATGGCAGATGAGTACTATGAATACAAGCACATAAAAGCCAAACTGAGACTATTAGAGGTCCTCATCAGCAAGCAAGATGTGGCCAAAACCATCTGAGGTTCAGGAAATATTTGTTTGTGCTCACTTTCAACCAGGATAAGGCCAAGTTTCTTTACCTCTGACATTCTTGCTAAGTAGTTTTGACATACTGAGAATCAAAGCACTTTAGTGGTAGTATTAGCTGTTTTTAAGAAGGGATGGCAAATGTAATTATAAATGAGGATGGAAGAGTTAAATGGGGGAAATATACTAACAATATAATTGGAAAAATTGCTCCATGCCAAGGAGAAAACACATGGTCAGTATAATTATTTCAAAAAACATCTTAATATTTTATCAAATCTAAATAATACTTGTTCAGTGGGCCACTTTTTAGGAAAAGTCTATTTTGTGTCCAAAACCTGCTTATGTTAAAGTGTGGAAAAGAGCATGATTTTTAAAAAATCAATAAGGAGGAAAAGAAACTTTTCTTTTTATGTAGGAAGCAATATGGCTAGTAAGAATTTAATATATTTAAAACTTCTAATAGATTTTTAAGTGATAAAAAAATCTACCTTGTCCCTTAAGTCTGCTAGGCTATCAGTAAAGCATACTAGAATGTGTCACTGCTAATTTTTTATTTCTATATAAAAATAGCAGATTTTACCTGTTATTTGAGATTTTACATTTCTGGTTACCAAAGTTCATTCTGATAGCATGTACTTTGTGAATTAACTTTGTCTATAATGACAGATGTTTATATTAAAGTAAACTATTGTATTAAAATTTAAAAATAGGTTATTTTGGGATAGATTCGTGGTCTGCAGTATATAATTCTAATGTGATCATAGTTATGATTGCTAATCTTTTTGTTTACTATAAGAGTATATAACTATTTTTCCATTGGGAATATGCATTTTTCTTAATGTTCCAAAGTCTGTACTTTGTATAGTCACAAAGCTTTCTCATGAGTTGTAGGTATTCTTCATCTTGCACAAAATTTGCAAATTTCTGACACCTTGGAAAAGAAAGCTAAATATTTTATTTGCTTCATCAACTTTAGTGCATATAGTTTTGTGTTATTTTGTACTAAAACATGCGTTTATTATTTTGCCTTTGTAAAAATAAGAGGTCAACATTTTCTCTCTTGTAACAACCATGTTTGTATTTCTGTTTTCTGTAATGTTTAAGCATGATGTTGAACAAATTCACATTTTCATATAGTTTGGGTGGGAAGAATATTGACTTTCAGAAGTAGAGTATTTCAGAGGCTTATTGTTTTCTCTGTATTTACCTGGTATTTTATAACTTTTATGAATCAGAATGATGTCCTTCACAAATTTGTTTAATTGAAGTCATCTACTTGTAACAGGACAGATACACAACTATTTGAAGTTTACAAACTACATCTTTGATAAGGGAAATGGTTTCATGACATGTATACAATTGCTATTAAAATGTAACTCTATATATTCTATATGATTGTAAATATTTTATACAACAATACAAATAAAATATTTTTCTATTATATTTATTATGTTGAAACACAATAGTTGTTTCCTGTTAGCTAATATAAATAACATAAATAACACTGTCAAACAACAAGTTGGAAGTGTTGACAATTCTAGGCTTCAAGATTTAACTCATGCTGCAATTACACCCTTTCATGCGGTTTGGAGTTATCCCAATATTTGTTCAGTAGATTAAAATGAATGCATATTTAAACACCATTTATAAGCTGTTATTTTGTATTTTGCTAAAGCATTTATATAATTGTCTTGTTATGTTTGGCATAAAGGAAAAATAAAAACATTGCAGCATCTAGGCAATAAAGTGTCAGAGGAGAACTTTCATCACTGAAAGTAATGGGAAGGTCAGGGAATAGGAAACACTAGAACGGCTCTGAATGAAATTTGAAAAATGGCACTTTGCTTTTGGTGATAGCGGCATGTGCATGCTTCAGTGGAAAACATCTGGTGATGAGAATGGACAACAGAGGATCAATGCTCCTAAGGGAAGAAAAGGGACTGAGTAAGAATAAGAAAAGTGGGCATTAACGTCCAACACTGATATTACAGGTTTTGCAGCTGGGATCTTTCTTTGCATTTGCAGTAGACAAACTCATGAGCTGATGACCAGTGATTTCTGCTACAGTGCCCAGAGAAAGATCCACAGGATCAGTGTAAATGACTTCTAAAATGACATCCTGGGCATGGTGGTAAACCAGCACCCCATCTTCTTCTGTGCAGGTCAAAAATTTATTATCCTTGGAATTTAGCTGAGGAAGGCGCTGCTTACAAAATTCATCTCCTGGTGATCCCACAGGGGCAATAACAAGAATCACATAATGATAAGCAGTGTACATACAGTAGAAGTCCCCAAAGTATAAGTTAGTATTGGGGTTAAAAAGTTTTTCTGCTGCAATCTCAAACCTGTATCTTCCGTAAGGTGAATCCTGGGGTGGCTTCCCAGTATTGAATTCAGTGCTGCAGCTGAAGAAGATGCCTTCTAATTTTCCACTGATAGGAGAGCCATGGCTACCACTGTTATCCTTGACAGATGGCTGCATAGCATTCCCATGATGTTCTCTGCAAGGGAAAAGAAATGATCATTTCTTGGTATAATAGTAGTAAAGCTATTAATTTATATGCAGATCTTATTGGTGGTTGGCCTAAAAGTCTGATCATCCTACTATCAGAGCAAGGAGAATCCATCTTTTGACCTACTTAACTTTTATGTACTTTAATGCTAGGATGTTCTTCTACAAACCTTGGAGGTCTTTCTATAATAAATTTCCTGGCCAGAAAAACTGAACTGGAATTAGAAATCTTACAACTGAAATCACATCCATTATATACCTACTGGGTTTTAGAAGTGGCTTTTTGAAGAGAAAACTAGACTAACAGTATTGGTTAGTTAAATATACTGAATGTTTCTTTAAAGTATGCCAGAAATTTAGTCCTGAGTACTGTCCATGTATATTGGCACAAAAGCGTTTTATTTTGTTTTTTAGGTTTTTTTCCCCCAGGGTACTGTTTGCTAATTAGGTCCTCTCTCTTGTGTTTTTCTTACAAAGGAGCTGGTTATTCCTCCTTTACCATTCCCCCAGTTCTATTCTCCATCCTTCTTGCCTTCCACTGTGAGCTGGGACTCTATCATCCAGTTCCTCCTTGTTCCTTGGTCCCTTCCATTTCAGTTCTGCCAGTGGGGGCACCAGCATATCTGGGAGAGGAGGAAGTAAAACCTTGAGTGTGTCGTCTTCTACTTTCTCCATTCTTCAGAACCTTGTGGTTCTGGTGTGGCTGGATTCACCTGTACCACATGTCTCTATTTCTCCTATCAGGTGTACTCTATTCCCCTTCTCAAGAATAGTAAAACTTTTCAATTCTTGATAGTTCTTGTTTGCTTTAGCATTCCTTATTGTTGCCTTCACCCTGCCTATACCTTTGTGAATGGCGCTTTTGTCAAATTTTCTCCAGAACTCTTACTAAATGTCCCTTCTCTTTCTTGTTGGGCCCTTAACCAGCAAGACTTGGGATGAAAATTACAACCTACTATGTAGGCATGAGAAGGTTCCCAGTCAGCATTCTTCTTCTTTTTTTTTTTTTTTTGTTCTTTTTGCTTTCTATTTTTTTTTTTAAATGTAATTTGTTGTCCAGTTGGCTAACATACAGTGTATACAGTGTGCTCTTGGTTTTGGGGGCAGATTCCTATGATTCATCGCTTACATACAACACCCAGTGCTCATCCCAACAAGGGCCCTCCTCAATGCCCATCGCCCATTTTCCCCTCTCCTCCATCCCCCTCCCCATGAACCCTTAGTTTGTTCTCTGTATTTAAGAGTCTCTTATGTTTTGCCTCCCTCCCTCTCTGTTTGTAACTATTTTTCCCCTTCCCTTCCCCCATGGTCTTTAGTTAAGTTTCTCAAGTTCCACATATGAGTGAAAACATATGATATCTGTCTTTCTCTGACTGACTTCACTTTGAATAATAGCCTCCAATTCCATCCATGTTGCTGCAAATGGCAAGATTTCATTCTTTCTCATTGCCAAGTAGTATTCCATTGTATATATAAACCACATCTTCTTTATCTATTCATCAGTTGATGGACATTTAGGTTCTGTCCATAATTTGGCTATTGTTGAAAGCACTGCTGTAAACATTGGGGTTACATGTGTCCCTATGAATCATCACTCCTGTATCCTTTGGATAAATTCCTAGTAGTGCTATTGCTGAGTTGTAGGGTAGCCTTTGGGTCAGTGAGGTGTGCTCAAGATCTCCCCTAACTATAGTACAGCAATGAGTCTCAAAGGCTGCTACCAAGGAAGCTTATTAAAAATGAGATTCAAAGTAAGACCAAGAAACTGTCTGTCACATATTAGAAGACACTAGAAAAATAAATGATGTACGATATTCCAATTGAACCCCGTATTTTTATTCTTACTGTTCTTCCTTTCCTCCTGATGTTCCAAAAATTCCTTCTATTATCATTTTCTTCCTTTTTCAAAAACTTAAAAAAACTACAATGGTCCAAAATCTTTGGAGTGCAACAAGAAGTTCTAAGGAAAGTTTATAGCAATACAGGCTTATCTCAAGAATCAAGAAAAAAATCTGACACAATCTTACTTTACAACCAAAATGAGCTAGAAAAAGGAGAACAAACAAAAATCAAACCGAGCAAATAGGATTACAGTAGAAATAAATGATATAGAAACTAAAAAAACAGGAGGACCTGGGGAAGATGGCAGCGTAGGAGGACTCTGGGCTCACCGCATCCTGCTGATCACTTAGATTCCACCTATACCTGCCTAAATAACCCAGAAAACCACCAGAAGACTAGCAGAACAGAGTCTCTGGAGCCAAGTGCAGACGAGAGGCCCACGGAAGAGGGTAGGAAGGGCAGAGAGGCGGTGTGCTACATGGACTGGCGAAGGGAGCTGGGGCGGAGTGGCAGCCTGCTGGCCAAGCAGAGACCCCGCGTCTGGCTTGCAAAAGCAGAGGGGCCGGAGGGAGTGTGTTCAGACAGCAAGCGGGACTTAACATCTGGAAGGTTATTAAGTTAACAGCTCTGCTCGGAGAGCGGGAAGGCTGGAGGACAACAGGAGGGAGAGTTGCTGAGCCCCAGGATGACAGAGCTCAGTTTGGCGGGGAACAAAGGCGCTGGCCAGTGCCATGCCCCTCGCCCATACCCCAGCCAAAATCCCAAAGGGAACCAGTTCCTGCCAGGGAACTTGCTTGTACCGTGCAAACACCCAACACTGTGCTTCTGCAGAGCCACACCTCCTGCAGCGGGTCTGACTCCCTCCCACTGCCACAGGGCCCCTCCTGAAGCGGATCACCTAAGAAGTGAGCTGAGACTGCCCCTCCCACCCCCGTGCACCTTGCCTATCCACCTCAGCTAATATGCCAGATCCCCAGCACCACAAGCCTGGCAGTGTGCAAGTAGCCCATACTGGCCACGCCACACCACAGTGAATGGAGAGGGGAACAGAAGGTACACACCAGTCTGACTGTGGCCCCAACGGTGGGCTGGGGGCAGACATCAGGCCTGACTGTGGCCCCACCCACCAACGCTAGTTATTCAAGACAGAACAGGGGAAGTGCCCTGCAGTTCCGCACCACTCCAGGGGCTATCCAAAATGACCAAACAGAAGAATTCCCCTCAAAAGAATTTCCAGGAAATAACAACAGCTAACGAACTGATCAAAAAGGATTTAAACAAAATAAACAGAAAGTGAATTTAGAATAATAGTCATAAAATTAATCGCTGGGCTTGAAAATAGTATAGAGGACAGCAGAGAATCTCTTGCTACAGAGATCAAGGGACTAAGGAATAGTCAGGAGGAGCTAAAAAATGCGATAAACGAGTTGCAAAATAAAATGGAAATAACCACGGCTCGGATTGAAGAGGCAGAGGAGAGAATAGGTGAACTAGAAGATACAATTATGGAAAAAGAGGAAGCTGAGAAAAAGAGATAAAAAAATCCAGGAGTATGAGGAGAAAATTAGAGAACTAAGTGATGCACTAAAGAGAAATAATATACACATAATTGGTATTCCAGAGGAGGAAGAGAGAGGGAAAGGTGCTGAAGGTGTACTTGAAGAAATCATAGCTGAGAACTTCCCTGATCTGGGGAAGGAAAAAGGCATTGACATCCAAGAGGCACAGAGAACTCCCTTCAGACGTAACTTGAATCCATCTTCTGCATGACATATCATAGTGAAACTGGCAAAATACAAGGATAAAGAGAAAATTCTGAAAGCAGCAAGGGATAAACATGCTCTAACATATAAAGGGAGACCTATAAGACTCGTGACCCATCTCTCTTCTGAAACTTGGCAGGCCAGAAAGGAATGGCAGGAGATCTTCAATGTGATGAACAGGAAAAATATGCAGCCGAGAATCCTTTATCCAGCAAGTCTGTCATTTAGAATAGAAGGAGAGATAAAGGTCTTCCCAAACAAACAAAAACTGAAGGAATCCGTCACCACTAAACCAGCCCTACAAGAGATCCTAAGGGGGATCCTGTGAGACAAAGTACCAGGGACATCGCTACAAACATAAAACATACAGACATCACAATGACTCTAAACCCATATCTTTCTATAATAACACTGAATGTGAATGGACTAAATGCGCCAACCAAAAGGCATAGGGTATCAGAATGGGTAAAAAAACAAGACTCATCTATTTGCTGTCTACAAGAGACTCATTTTAGATCTGAGGACACCTTCAGATTGAGAGTGAGGGGATGGAGAACTATTTATCATGCCACTGGAAGTCAAAAGAAAGCTGGAGTAGCAAAACTTATATCAGACAAACTAGACTTTCAATTAAAGGCTGTAACAAGAGATGAAGAAGGGCATTATATAATAATTACAGGGTCTATCCATCTAACAATTATAAATGTCTATGCGCCGATTATGGGAGCCCCCAAATATATAAAACAATTACTCACAAACATAAGCAACCTTATTGATAAGAATGTGGTAATTGCAGGGACTTTAACACCCCACTTACAGAAATGGATAGATCATATAGACACACGGTCAATAAAGAAACAAGGGCCCTGAATGATACATTGGATCAGATGGACTGGACAGATATATTTAGAACTCTGCATCCCAAAGCAACACAATATACTTTCTTCTCGAGTGCACATGGAACATTCTCCAAGATAGATCACATACTGGGTCATAAAACAGCCCTTCATAAGTATACAAGAATTGAAATCATACCATGCACACTTTCAGACCACAATGCTATGAAGCTTGAAATCAACCACAGGAAAAAGTCTGGAAAACCTCCAAAAGCATGGAGGTTAAAGAACACCCTACTAACAAATGAGTGGGTCAACCAGGCAATTAGAGAAGAAATTAACAAATATATGGAAACAAACGAAAATGAAAATACAACAATCCAAACGCTTTGGGATACAGCAAAGGCAGTCCTGAGAGGAAAATACATTGCAATCCAGGCCTATCTCAAACACAAGAAAAATCCCAAATACAAAATCTAACAGCACACCTAAAGGAAATAGAAGCAGAACATCAAAGACAGCTTAAACCCAGCAGAAGAAGAGAAATAATAAAGATCAGAGCAGAAATAAACAATATAGAATATAAAAAAACTGTAGAGCAGATCAACGAAACCAAGAGTTGGTTTTTTGAAAAAATAAACAAAATTGATAAACCTCTAGCCAGGCTTCTCAAAAAGAAAAGGGAGATGACCCAAATAGATAAAATCATGAATGAAAATGGAATTATTACAACCAATCCCTCAGAGATACAAGCAATTATCAGGGAATACTATGAAAAATTGTATGCCAACAAACTGGACAACCTGGAAGAAATGGACAACTTCCTAAGTACCCACACACTTCCTAAATCAGGAAGAAGTAGAAAGCTTGAACAGACCCATAACCAGCGAAGAAATTGAATCGGTTATCAAAAATCTCCCAACAAATAAGAGTCCAGGACCAGATGGCTTCCCAGGGGAGTTCTACCAGACGTTTAAAGCAGAGATAATACCTATCCTTCTCAAGCTATTCCAAAAAATAAAAAGGGAAGGAAAACTTCCAGACTCATTCTATGAAGCCAGTATTACTTTGATTCCTAAACCAGACAGAGACCCAGTAAAAAAAAGAGAACTACAGGCCAATATCCCCGATGAATATGGATGTAAAAATTCTCAATAAGATACTAGCAAATCGAATTCAACAGCATATAAAAAGAATTATTCACCATGATCAAATGGGCTTCCTTCCTGTGATGCAGGGCTGGTTCAACATTCGCAAATCAATCAACGTGATAGATCACATTAATAAAAGAAAAGATAAGAACCATACGATCCTGTCAATCGATTCAGAGAGGGGATTTGACAAAAGTCAGCACCTTTCTGAATAAAAACCCTCGAGAAAGTTGGGATTGAAGGAACATACTTAAACATCATAAAAGCCATTTTTGAAAAGCCCACAGCTAATAAATATCATTCTCAATGGGGAAAAACTGAGAGCTTTTTCCCTGAGATCGGGAACACGACAGGGATGTCCACTCTCACTGCTATTGTTTAACATAATGTTGGAAGTGCTAGCATCAGCAATCAGACAACAAAAGGAAATCAAAGGCATCCAAATTGGCAAAGATGAAGTCAAGCTTTCGCTTTTTGCAGATGACATGATATTATACATGGAAAATCCGATAGACTCCACCAAAAGTCTGCTAGAACTGATACATGAATTCAGCAAAGTTTCAGGATACCAAACCAATGTACAGAAATCAGTTGCATTCTTATACACTAACAATGAAGGAACAGAAAGACAAATAAAGAAACTGATCCCATTCACAATTGCACCAAGAAGCATAAAATACCTAGGAATAAATCTAACCAAAGATGTAAAAGATCTGTATGCTGAAAACTATAGAAAGCTTATGAAGGTAATTGAAGAAGATATGAAGAAATGGAAAAACATTCCATGCTCATGGATTGGAAGAATAAATATTGTCAAAATGTCCATACTACCCAAAGCTATCTACACACTCAATGCAATCCCAATCAAAATTGCACCAGCATTCTTCTTGAAACTAGAACAAGCAATTCTAAAATTCATGTGGAACCACAAAAGGCCCCAAATAGCCAAGGTAATTTTGAAGAAGACCAAAGCAGGAGGCATCACAATCCCAGACTTTAGCCTCTACTACAAAGCTGTCATCATCAAGACAGCATGGTATTGGCACAAAAACAGACACATAGACCAATGGAATAGAATAGAAACCCCAGAACTAGACCCACAAACGTATGGCCAAGTAATCTTTGACAAAGCAGGAAAGAACATCCAATAGAAAAAAGACAGTCTCTTTAACAAATGGTACTGAGAGAACTGGACAGCCACATGCAGAAGGTTGCAACTAGACCACTTTCTCACACCATTCACAAAAATAAACTCAAAATGGATAAAGGACCTGAATGTGAGACAGGAAACCAACAAAACACTAGAGGAGAAAGCAGGAAAAGACCTCTCTGACCTCAGTCGTAGCAATTTCTTACTTGACACATCCCCAAAGGCAAGGAATTAAAAGCAAAAATGAACTACTGAGACCTTATGAAGATAAAAAGCTTCTGCACAGCAAACAACCAACAAAACTAAAAGGCAACCAACGGAATGGGAAATGACATTTGCAAATGACATATCGGACAAAGGGCTAGTATCCAAAATATATAAAGAGCTCACCAAACTTCACACCCGAAAAACAAATAACTCAGTGAAGAAATGGGCAGAAAACATGAATAGACACTTGTCTAAAGAAGACATCCGGATGGCCAACAGGCACATGAAAAGATGCTCAATGTCGTTCCTCATCAGGGAAATATAAATCAAAACCACACTCAGATATCACCTCATGCCAGTCAGAGTGTCCAAAATGAACAAATCAGGAGACTATAGATGCTGGAGAGGATGTGGAGAAATGGGAATCCTCTTGCACTGTTGGTGGGAATGCAAACTGGTGCAGCCACTCTGGAAAACAGTGTGGAGGTTCCTCAAAAAATTAAAAATAGACCTACCCTATGACCCAGCAATGGTACTGCTAGGAATTTACCCAAGGCACACAGGAGTGCTGATGCATAGGGGCACTTGTACCCCAATGTTTATAGCAGCACTCTCAACAATAGCCAAATTATGGAAAGAGCCTAAATGTCCATCAACTGATGAATGGATAAAGAAACTGTGGTTTATATACACAATGGAGTACTACGTGGCAATGAGAAAAAATGAAATATGGCCTTTTGTAGCAACGTGGATGGAACTGGAGAGTGTGATGCTAAGTGAAATAAGTCATACAGAGAAAGACAGATACCACATGTTTTCACTGTTATATGGATCCTGAGACACTTAACAGAAACCCATGGGTGACGGGAAGGAAAAAAAAAAAAAAAGAGGTTAGAGTGGGAGAGAGCCAAAGCATAAAAAACTCTTAAAAAGTGAGAACAAACTGAGGGTTGATGGGGGGTGGGAGGGTGGGGAGGGAGCGTGATGGGTATTGAGGAGGACACCTTTTGAGATGAGCACCGGGTGTTGTATGGAAACCAATTTGACAATAAATTTCATATATTGAAAAAAAAAGAAACTAAAAAAACACAATAGAACATATCAACGAAACCAGAAGGTGGTTCTTTGAGAAGATTAACAAAATTGATAAACCTCTAGCAATACTCATTAAAAAAAGAGAGGATCCAAACACACAAAATTATTAATGAAAGAGGAGAAATAACAACCAACACCACAGAAATACAAACAACTGTAAAAGATCTTATATGCCAACAAACTGGACAACTTAGAAGAAATGGATAAATTCCTAGAAACATATAACCTACAAAAGCTAAAGCAAGAAGAAATAGAAAATTTGAACAGACCTATTACCAACAATGAAGTCAAAATGATAATCAAAAAAACTTTCAAAAAACAAATGTCCAGGACCAGACAACTTCAGAGACAAGTTCTACCAAACATTTGAAGAAGAGTTAATACCCATTCTTCTCAAACTACTCCAAAAAATACAAGAGGAAGGAAAACTTGAAAATTCATTCTACAAGGCTAGTATCACCCTGATACCAAAATCAGATAAAGACATCACAAAAAAAGAAAACTACAGGGCAACATCTCTATGGAATATAGAGACAAAAATCCTCAACAAAATATCAGCAAATCAAATCCAACAATAGATTTTAAAAAGTTCATGCCACAGTCAGGTTGGATTTATTCCCAGGATACAAGGGTTTAATATTCATGCAAAAATCAACATGATATGTCACATCAATAAGAGAAAAGATAAGAACCATCTGATCATTTCAATAGATGCAGAAAAAGCATTTGACAATAACAACATCCTTTAATGATAAAAACCCTCAACAAAGTGGGTTTAGAGAGAACACACTGCCACATAATAAATGAAAAGCCCACATTTATATAAAAAACCCACAGAGAATATCAAACCCAAGTTTTCCCCCTAAGGTCCGGAATAAGACAAGGATGTCCATTCTCACCACTTTTATTCAACATAGAACTGGAAGTCAGTCTTAGCTACAGCAATCAAACAACATAATATCCAAATTGGTAAGGAAGAAGTAAACTCTTACTATATGCAGATTACATGATACTATATATGGAAACCCTAAATGAGGCACCTGGATGGATCAGTCGGTTAAGTGTCCAACTCCTGGTTTCGGCTCAGGTCATGATCTCACGGTTCATGGGTTTGAGCCCCACATCAGGCTCTGCACTGTCAGTGTCTGCACTGTCAGTGCACTGACAGTGTAGAGCCTACTTGGGATTTTCTCTCTCTCGCCCTCTCTCTCTGCTCTTCCTGTGTGCTCTCTCTCTCTCTCTCAAAAAATAAATAAATAAACAAAAAAAATCCTAAAAACTCCACCAAAAACCTACTAGAACTGATACATGAATTCAGTAAAGTCACAGGATACAAAATCAATGTACAGAAATCCATTGCATTTCTACACACTAATAATGAAACAGAAGAAGGAGAAATTAAGAAAACAATCCCATATACAATTTCACCAAAAGCAATAAAATATCTAGGAATAAACTTAGCCAAAGATGTGAAAGACTTGTACTTTAAAAACTATAAAACAATGATGAAAAAAATTCAAGATGACACAAAGAAATGGAAAGACATTCCATGCTTATGGGTTAGAAGAACAATTGTTGAAATGTCTATACTACCCAAAGCAATCTACAAATTTAATGCAATCCCTATCAAAATACCAACAGCACTTTTTGTAAAACTAGAACAAACAATTCTAAAATTTGTATAGAACTACAAAAGACCTCAAATAGCCAAAGGAGTCTTGGAAAACAAAGCTGGAGCTATCATAATTCCAGATTTAAAGTTGTATTAGAAAGTAGTAATAATGAAAACATTTTGGTACTGGAACAAAAAGAGATGCATAGATCAATGGAACAGAATAGAAACCCCAGAAGTAAACCCACAAGTACATAGATTAATCTTATCTTTGACAAAAGAGGGAACACTATCCAATGGGGAAAAGTCTCTACAACAAATGGTGCTGGGAAACTACATGCAAAACAATAAAACTGGACCACTTTATTACACTATACACAAAAATAAACTCAAAATAAAGACCTAACTGTGAGACCACAAATCATGAAAATTCTAAAAGAGAGCACAGGCAGTAATTTCTCTGACATTGGCCATAGAAACATTTTTCTAGATATGTCTCCTGAGGCAGAGGAAATAAAAGCAAAAATAAACTATTGGGACTACATAAAAATAAAAAGCTTCTGAACAGTGAAGGAAACAATCAACAAAATGAAAAGACAACCTATGGAATTGGAGAAGATATTTGCAAGTGACATATCCAATAAAGGGTTAGTATCCAAATATATAAAGAACTTATATAACTCAACACCAAAAACCCAAACAATCCAGTTAAAAATAGGCAAAAGAACAGACATTTCTCTAAAGAAGGCATCCAGTTGGTCAATAGACACATGAAAACACGTTCAACATCACTCATCATCAGGAAAATGCAACTCAAAACTACAATAAGATATTACTTCACACCTGTCAGAATGGCTAAAATCAATAACATAAGAAACAAATGTCGGCAAGGATATGGAGAAAAAGGAACCCTCTTACACTATTGGTGGGAATGCAAATTAGTATAGCCAATGTAGAAAACAGTATGGAGATTCCTCAAAAAGTTAAAAATAGAACTACCTTATGATTCCAGAATTTCACTACTGGGTATTTACCCAAATACAAAAATCCTAATTCAAAGGGATACAAGCACCCCTATGTTTACTGCAGCATTATTTATAATAGCCAAGTATGGAAGCAGCTTCAAGTGTCTGTTGACTGATGAATGGATCAAAAAGATGGTGTATGCAATGAAATATTACTTAGCAAAAAAAGGATGAAATCTTTCTATGTGCAACATGAGTAAAACTAGAGAGTATAAATATAAAGCTAAATGATATAAGTCAATCAGAGAAAGACAAATAACATATGATTTCATACATGTGATAGTTAAGAAACAAAACAAACGAGCAAAGTACAAAAGAGAGAGACAAACCAAGAAACAGACTCGTAACTATAGAGAACAACTGATGGTTACCAGAGGCCAGGTCGGTGGGAGGATGGGAGATACAGGGGATGGGATTAAAGAGTATACTTATCATGATGAATAAAAAAATAAAATAAAAAATAAAATAAAATAAATATATAAATTAATAAAATAAAATAAAACTAAAAACAAAATAAAATACTAAACTTCTTTTAGTCATTCTTTTAAGGGTAGATATGCTGGTGAGAAATTCCCCTTAATTTTCCTTCATCTGAGAATGTCTTGATTCCCCTTTATTCTTGAATGGTATTTTCACTAAATATAGGGTTCTGGGTTGACAGTCCTCTTTCAGAACTTAGAGATATTGTGTCACTTCTTTCTGGTCTACATGGTTTCCAATGATGATGTTATTCAAATTGTTTTTCCTCTATAGATGAGGTATCTTTTTTGTCTCTGGTCAACTTAGAGGATTTGTTTTATCTTCAATTTTCAAGAGTTTATAAAGTGTCTTGGAACAGATTTATTTTGGTTTATCCTATTTGGGATTTACTTAGCTTTTTTAATCTTTAGGTTTCTGTCCTTTGCCAAATTTGGAAACATATCGACTATTTTTTTCTCTGCGTATTTTCTTAGCTCCACCCTCTTCCTTCTTTCTTTTCGACTCTAATGACATCAGTATTAGATATTAGATACTATAGTCCTACATGTCTGTGAAGCTATGCTCTTTTTTTTTTTTCAATCAATTTTCTCTTAATTCAGTTTGGATAATTTCTATTGTTCTATCTTCAAGTTTATGGATTCTTTCCTTTGTCCTCTTCATTTTGTTATGGAGTCTATCCACTAAGTTTTTACTTACAGGTTTTTTTTTTCAGTTCTACAATATCCATTTAGTTCTTTATATCTTCTAGTTCTTTGTTGTTTCTATTTGTTTTAAGTACATTTGCCATTCCTTATTGAAAATTTTTTATGTTGGCTTTTTGAAAATCCTTGTCAGATAATGCTAAAATCTGTGTTATCTTGTCATTGATGTCTGTTGATCAGCTTTTCTCATTCAAGTTAAGATTTTCCTGATTCTTGGGACCATCAGTGGATTTCAATTTTATCTTGGACTTCGGGAGGATTAGGTTATAACGCTGGGTCTTATTTAAATCTAGTTATTTCAGCAGGCCTCTTTTGGCTATGTATCAGAAGAAGAAGTGGACGAGTGTCACTTCATTGCTGTTAGGAGAGAAACGTCTAGGATTCCCAGTCAACCTCAATGATACACAGAAGGAGATGACTACTGGGCAGACTAAGAGTAGAGGCTTTCACGAGGCTTCTGCTAATACAATCTACCTGGGAGAGGGAGAAGTTGTCTCAGTACTGCTCTGTACATGGCCTTCACTGATATGCAGAGGCAAACCTTATTCCTGGGCTGCAGTGAAAAGTCCTGGTTTCTGGTAGGACTTCTGTGATACCACCCTAGTAGGGAGGGTGAGAGGTACCACATTGCCACTGGTCGGGGGGGGGCGGTATAAGTCCCAGTTTCCCATTCAACTTTCTCTGACATCACTCCAGTAGGGGATGGAAGAGGAGGGAGGGTGTTTCCTTACAGGTGGGAGAAGGTGGAAGTATCACTACTTGGCTTTGGCTGGTGAGAATGGAAAAACAGTTATCCCCCATGGTGTTTGACTGAAGTAGGGCAATTACTGTCTAAAAGCTTTGTGTATTCAAGTCTATTTCTTTCCTAGTCATTTGGGTTAATAAAGGAGACTTTCTGAATTTTGTTTGATAGTTTTTGTTTTTATTTTTTTTTGTTTTGTTTTTTGGTTTATGCCCATTAGCATTTTGGGGTTTCTGGCTTCTTTAGCACTCGGTCTGGAATATAAGAGCTAAAAAGAAAACTAAGGGAACTCATCACTGTGTTGTCCCTTGAGTCCCTTGGTCCCTAACTGGTTTATCTTCTCTCCACTTTTCAGTCTTCTTCCACCTTTCAGATTCTTATGTTTCTTTTACATACAAAGTCCAGAGTTTTTAGTCATACTTAGCAGGAAAAATAGGGAGAAGGGTGTCCACTCCATCTTGTCCTGGCTCAAAATTCTTACCCTTGTTACATTCTCACTAACAGAAACTAAATATCAATATGGTATGTGTCCAACATGAATCTATAAACTCAATTAATGAAAAAAATAGCATCAGAAATATAGAGTTAAGAACTTGGACTAGGAGAAATGTATTAGTGACAGGCATCAATTTTGGGCATATAAAATCTAGCACCTAAAAGCACTGGGAATCCCTACATCTATCTACATATGAGGCTACCTAATGAACTTGAAAGAGTAAGAGAGAAAGTGGTATTTTGATCTGAGGTAAGGGAAAGCAAGATTCACTTAGGAATTTACTTCTAGAGAAAGAGATCAAAATGAGCTCAATCCATGAGTCAGAATTTACTTAATGCTTTTTCATCATTTATAATGACTTGGAAATCATTTAGTCAGATAAGTAAATGGTTCATTTCTATTCAAGCACTGTGATTAACAAGATGACATTTTAAATGATTTGTGATAAAGGAAATGGGTCCTGATTAGAGTTCATTACCTAAAAAGAAAATCAAGGTTCATTGAAGCTAATGTCTACTATTTTTTCAATAAAGTGTTTTAAGAAAGCAATGTTGAACAACTGTACCCAATGCCTTGGGAAGTATATTTATTTATATATACTGCATCAGGATATAATTTACATGGATTTTAAAACTGTCATGGAAACTCCAAAAAGGGAAAATTCCTTGTTAGTAAATAAATCTTTTGTACCAGTAGGTTGGAATCAATTATACAACATATACAATGACTTTTTCCAGGTTGTCTTTATCATTTTTTTTTTCCTTTTTGGAAGAATTTTTGCAAACAGGTGGTGTAAATTTTAGTATCTAAGGACCTGAAAACAGGCTAGTTTTCACCCAAAGGGCAGAGAAAATCAAGGAAATACTGACCTCCAGTGGCCACCTACAATAGACATTGGCAATATTCTAAGAATTTAAACAGTACCAAAGATATATTATATTGATGTATTTCTTATTAGAGAAAATAGCAATAGTAGATCATTTTTGTTTTCAGATTTTATGCTTAAAGAAAACCTTTCTTGTTGAATACATATGGTCATTCCCATTCACAATTGACAGGTACAATAATTTGTGTTATATTTGTGTTTGTACTCTCTAAATTAGGTAAATGGCATCCACCATGAATTATATACACTCAAGGGTAAATAATTTACCAGCTAAAAGAATTATGAACTAAACTCTGTGTTTATAAGATATTCAAGTATTAGGCAGGAATGGTTTTCAGCATCAAAAAAACCATGTTACTCCAAAGTATTTCATTTGATGAAATCAGATGCCTAAATTTACCTCTCTCTCTGATTCCCTTTGAATTTTTCCACAGCTTGGAGCAGATTTAAATCTAAAATCATGATTTTGATTTAAGAAAACTATAAAAGTATGAGCTAATAAATAACAACAAAACTTCCTAACTTTTTTTCATATACAATCCCTAACAACTTAAAGTTTAAAGTGAGACCAAGGCTTTTAAAATGATACATTATAGAGATTATTATGTAAAAGGTTTAGAACCTACATAGCATTTATCATTTTAAAAGTCTTAGTCTTATTTTAAAACCTACATCTCTCTATTTAGTGTCCTGAAAATTTCTTCTACAAATACAAAAGGATTGTTAAGTATTAAAACTCCCTCTAGTATGGATTTCTTTTGAATTTCCAGAAACCGCTTCCCAAGGTAAATATAGGCTATCTTCAAAATACTACTTGAACACCAGACTTCAAAAGTAAACACAGCAGACTGTCCTCATGAATAATTAATTCAAGATAATGGCTGAGAGATCTCCACTTAGAAGCCTGAAAATCCCGCGAGATTCACCATATTTAATGAATGTTACCTTTCAGCCCTTCATTTCCAATATCCTAAAGCTATCTACAAGAAGAGAATATTTAGGTGAGTTGATATATATTTAGAGGAGTTTGTACATGAAAGGTCAACAGTCTAAGCCCTTGAGCTTTAAGACCTTCTACTTAAATTGACAAGAATTGATATTACAAATGATTACAGAAATGAATGTAAGTACAGTGAAAAAAATCCCACAATCTGAACTTTTCTACTCAATTATTCTGGAAAATAAAAGAGTATAATTAATCATTTTGAAAGGAAACTAAAATTAGTATTTCACAGAACTAGACTCAAGGGAAACCTGAGCCTAGAACTTGGAATGGCACTTAGTCAAGAAAATCACTATATATGTATATATATATGTGTGTGTGTGTATATATATATATATATATATATTTCTATTCTTACCGAATATAGTCAAAATATTCTTTGTGTTGGTTACGATAAAAAACAGAAAATTTAAGCATCCGTCCTGCAATCACTTCAGCCTTCTCCAACAGCTGTGTTAGATGAACTTTTGAATAGTCTGAAAATAACAACAAAAAATTCTCTTACTAAAAATATATTACCAAAGGTGTCAACTACATGTTTAATAAATTGGAGATTATTAAAATCAACTTTAGGAGATTTATCTTAAATAGGAAATTGCACTGAAAAAAAAACATTCATTGTCTTTCTGTGGGACATTTTTCTTTCTACAAAAATGTATTTGTTTTATTTTGTTTTCTGGATACCCATGCATTTGTTTAACTCTCTGAAATTAAAGATCCTGAAGCAAAAACATTAAGTAAGGAATGCAGACTCTGCACAACCCAAGTAATGTCAATTGGCACCATACTAGGTACTAAATTTTCTTTAATCAACTGAAAAGTCAAATATAAGAAGTTTCTCACCTGCAATAAGTAGCAAATAAATTTAAAGGAGTAGCAATAATAATGTTCATTTAATTTACTCTTTAAATCTATGAGGTTAGCAAGGTAGATTATATATGACCATTTATTGACTGCAGAAATTGAGGCTTATCACAGTTTGATTCACCAAATGTTCATATATCTAGTAATTTAGACTAGTCTTCTGGCTTCTAGTTGGTGGTTTGCAGGTACACAGGACTCTTGAAAATCTAAAGCTTCTCTCCAAGTAATTTGATCTTTTCATCAACTTTTTGTTTTGAAAATTGGGGACTGTTATCAAACTCCTCTACCAGAATCTAAGCAAAAATTTTGTCTATAACGATTATAAGACTTTCCAAATGAAAGCAACCTAGTTGAACTGTTCATGGCAGCACAGTTTGTTTACTGACTGCTTTACTGGCTGACAAACATTTTAGATTAGAACATATGACGTAGAAGGCACCATGCAAATTAAATGATCAGGTTACAAGATCAAAAGGAATATTCTTCCTCTCAAAGAACTCCGTCTAAATTTATACATAAATATATAAACAAGTGTGACTTATTATGAGGTAAGCACAAGGTTTTATCTCTGACATAGACTAGACTAGAAGTAGATTAGTTGGTAGCATTCTATTTTGTTTTACTTCAATATTTTGCACTGTGCTTAGCACACAGTATGTACTCAATAAATGCTGAATGGATTAGCTATCCAGATTAAAAGACAATTTATACAAAAAGCTTCCTCAAAATTTACAGAGTCAAGGTTATTGATAAAGTTTAGGTAAAAGTCTCTGAATTATTTTGATAAAACTGAAACAATGAGCTTTAAACAGCTTAAGTTCCCTTTAAATTTTACTCATAGAAATTAAAAATGCAAAATAATTTGTAGAAAACTATCGTGGCACATTTAAAAGCTGGCATTTTATTATTCACCCATAACCTCCTTAGAAGAGTTATGAGATGTAGTTAAGTAAAAGAGCAACAGGGAGACCACTCTAAATGAAAGTAAGAAGACATAGGTTTTCCTTAATACACATAGAAATAAAACATGTACTCATAATGTTAAGTAGATTATAAAAGGGTGAATTATGATAGAGTGAATGTGTATGCGTCTATAGACAGATAGGTATTTCTGAACTGGAAATGCCAAAAGTCTTCCTTAAGCTAAAGAAGAAACATTTCACACTTTTCCCTAATGTCAAATGGGGATTTTAGCAGGTACATTATAGCTCTTTTTATTGGACAAATACTATAATTTTGTTTACTGCAGTCCTATGGAAAATAACATGTATTAAAACAATGTCAAAAAAGACTGTGTCTCTTACTTATGGGTCTCACTTAGATTAAATTTCCCTGGTAGGAGACAATGAAAGTAAGGGGAAAGAAATGCAGTAAAAAGAGTAAACATGAGGTAGACTCCAAAGAGAAATTTTAATTCAGGAATAAAACTGAGGGGATATATTAATTCCAATATAACACATCAAATATATATAAAAGTTATGTCAATGAGAATTCTTTACTATTAATGTTACTCACTATTAATACAATATAAAAATCAACTGTTCCGTTACTGATAACTTAACTATAATTAATAGCATATTTCATCTATTCCAGAATGTATTTCTTAAGTTTTTGAGAGCCATTTGTATTAAGTTTTATTTGTTTATTTATTTTTATATTTTGAGAGAGAGTGCACATGCATGCATGCAAGCAGGGAAGGGCAGTGGGAAAGAGGGAGAGAATCTTAAGCAGGCTGAATATCATGGCCATAAGATCATGACCTGAGCTGAAATCAAGAGTTGGATGCTTAACCAACTGAACCAGCCAGGTGCCTCTGAAAATGTATTTTCTTCACATTTAGCTTCTCTGACATGAGTCTTACAATAGCTGTGACATGAAAACACTGTCTCATAGTTTAATTGATAGTATTTTTCCTTAGTGATATATAAAATGGTGGATCTTATAATTAGTATCTTTGATAAGAAATACGGTACCAGAGAGATATTATTTTCCTTGCTCTCAAAGACTGAAATCCTTAGCAATCAAGGATGTTATAATCCTTAGCAACTTCCTAATAAAAAGGTTGAAGATAAAATCAAAATCACACAGAATTAAAATTTTATCCATTTAACATACCCATAGGAAACGTTTTACACTGAGTTTAAGAAAAACACAAGATAGTGAGAGTATGTACTGAGTATGTATGCACGTACTGTAGCTAAGTATGTACTGAGTGAGGCTACAGGGGGAAAATAATGCATGTGTGAGGCTATGGTGGGGGGAAGCTGATTTATCTGAAGGATGCCTCAACTGTGGAAAATTTCTAAGCAACCTACAATAGTTGAGGCAAATTTTTAAGACTTCTTTCTTCAAGCTCCTTTATGTTGATAAAACATTTAGCCTCTCTCTACAAATTTTCAGAGGAAACAATCACCTGTACAAAGAGGAAACAAAGCCCCATTCTAAGAAACAAGGAGAGGATGATAGATGTATTCAGGTAGAGATATTTTTGTACCACTTCAACACCTATTTAAGTGTCCACTAAATATTTGTTTCTTAAATGAATGAATAAACAAGTAAATGAATGAGATGAATGGTAACATTTCCATCTAATGGAATATTAAATTATAGTTCAAGATCAAAGGGGATGGGCTCTCCACATCAGATATCTGAAGGCCAAATGGCTATGAGGTACTTTCTAATGAAGCACACACACACACACACACACACACACACACACACACAGAGGACACTAGTTTAGATACAAATTTTCAGCATTCAAGTGAAAAATCGAGTAACATTTCTGCTAGGTACAGTCATTAAGATCTGCATCCATTTCCCTAATTACAGAAAGATGTTCCTGGCTTCCTTGTTTCAGTATCTGTGAAAATAAAATTAAAAAAAAATAACTCTCTCTCAAAACAAAGCTTAAAATATGCTGAGTATATTTTCAAACTACACCAGTTTTATTTGCAAAGTTTTTATTTTGAAAAATCAAACTATGCAGAAAAGAACTGATTTAATGCCATCTCAGATCACTCCAACCAATACAGCATAGTTTGTTCTGTTACACAGTGCTACTGGCAATGCAAACATAATCAATGCAGTTCATATCACCTTATAATTAAAAATATTTTAAATATGTAATTAGCTTTTTAGGAACTATTAAATATTTTTCTGTATATTTATTAAGTATTTTTCTGTATTTTTCTGTTCTCTTACCTGCTGTGCAGAATTCTATAATTTCACTCCATTCAGACACAACATAATCACCATCAACCTGTTTTGAGGCAGTCTGCACTGCGACTGTATACTCAGTTCTTGGGCTCAAAAACCAGTGTCCACGGACAGTCATTGGCAAGGGAACAGCTTTTGCCACCAATTTTGTTGGAACATCCTAAGACAAAAAGACAGAAAAATAGGAAAGGGGAATGAAGGAAGGTAGGAAAAAAGGGAGGGAAGAAATCAGTTAATTTAGCAGTATAACTTGAATCAATTATAAACAATTTGGAAGAATTTATTAAATTCCTGGCTGATGACAGAATTTTCATTTTTAAAGATATTTAACAATTATATTCAAATCTCTTATTCTCCAGATGTAAAAAATAAGGCCCAACTTGATCAAGAGACATACCCAAGGTCATACAGCTAATTAATGACATAAATGTACTTAGGTTCCTGTTTTCTTGAGTCTTGCTCTTCTCTGTATACTCCTTATATGTGCACCTTAAAACACAATATTCTAATACTAAATGATAAAACAAAACAAAAACCTCTAAAATTCCAAACATGACAGAAATAAAATTCAATGATTTTGTATTTTAAAATATATTTGTTTAATTTATACTACCAATCAGTTTTACCAGAGTAGCCCATTACTAAATATTTTATATGTGAAGGGAGAGCACATTTTAAAAACAGCTATTTTAAGATAAATTAATCCATTTTATATACAAAAGAGGTGATATCTGTTTCAGCTATATTCAAGTATGGAGCTTATGTGTCATAAAAATGTTTAGATATTTCCAAACAATGATTAATAAGGTAATTAAACTTGCTAGTTGAATATTCACTACATTTCCAAAGACATGTTTTTCTAAGTATGGAATAAAGAAAAGTGGGTCAAATCTTGACCTAATCATCATTTCACATTAAGTATTTCAAAGATACTTCAAGGAAATATTTCAAAACTACTTCAAGAAGGCAAATGTCAGAAAAGAGAGTATCCATAACCATAAGGCATAATCAAACTCGGAACATGGTTAGAACAATGACTTATTGATCTTGTTCTCTCACACTTATCTGTACATATAATTCTCATTTATCATCAGTGAATATAACTGCATTTGGTAAAAGGCATAATTTCCAGACAAGATAAGACAGCTCTTCCAAAAGATTTGCTGAGTTAAAACTTAGTATCAATATTTAAAAAAAGACCAGTTTTCATCAGTAAAAATACTGAAACATAAGAATACTTAAACCAGATAAATATTTTTCTCTCTATACTACCTCTGATGTCTATGTAGGGAGACATGTATCAGAATAGATATGTGGTAAGTAGACTGTTATAAGAATAAATATCAGAAAGGTGTTACATGTCTAAGACATTTAATGGTTGATTTGTATTTTCAAACCATAAAATAGAATAAATAAAGCAATTTTCAGCCCTAAAGTATTTTACAAATACCCTAAAGTTTATAAGCTACATAAAATTCCTCTTTTGGAAGTTATTATAGGGAAAAATGTGTGCTTCAATGAAGACTATGCATTGCTTATAGTGTACTCTTCTGGCTATCTTCTTCTGATTCTGTGGAAGCTATTTTATAACACTGTAATTTGTAGATATTCTTGTCTAAATACATGCAAACGAATTTTGTCCAATTCTCTCTTCTGGCCCTTACTTCGTCCTGACCCCAAACCAGTTTTGCCTCTACTTATACATTTATTTCAGTATTCTGATCCATAACTGTGTCCATTCTTTGGATTATCCATTGAAACACCTCAGCAGTTAATTAGTGAGTTAAATCTTTAACACATGTTCATTTTTATGTCTATATGAGAGTCATGATTTTACCTTTTCTGGGAAAAACTGTATTTTAATAGTATATTTGACATTTCATTTTCCTAAAAAAATCTCTTAGAATAGAATTTTAAACTGACATGTAATTTTTATTCTCCCAATGTCAAACACATCATATAAGTAATTAATAGAACATTATTCCTTTTAAAATGTCCTCATATTTATAACGTTTTTAAGATGCAAATGAATATAAGTGTGTGTTAAGATTTTACCTTGTGCTTAAATTTATTGGAGTTCTTGTTCTCTTTCTTATTGAGGTCAATGAAATAGTGTGTAATACGGTCCTTTGACTTTGAATCCATTTCCCATGAAATCTTGAATGAGTCACATGTAATGTTGCTTATTTTGATATTATGTGGTACTGGAAGTTCTTCCATTTCTGCTATGCCACTGTCTTGTGATTTGTTCCCTGCAAGAAAACAAGGCACAGGTAGTTTCCAACTAATGTATTTTTCCAGAAAAAGCCATCAGTTGTATATACAGTTCTGAACTCAACTAACTGCTAAATCTGAGATTTCATTTTGTTCATGAAATAATTTGAGTGCTAATGATAGCTAATGTCATTTACAAAATCATTTTACCAATGAAAAAAGCAGAACTGAATTAGAAAAACTGAATGTGGAACCTCTACATTTTCAATTTACTTTTCCAATTTCTGTTTTCATAGAATGTAAACAAAACATTGATAATCCATCTGTCTAATCTATGAAAGATGAGTCTTACATTGTAGATTCCATCTGAAAAGCCCCAAGAGATCATTTTTCCTACATGACCAATTAATTCTGCTCTAAAGTAATGTCAGGTGTTTTAAACTAGATGATGCCAAAAATGTTGCTAATGAAAGAATCCAGTCAAATAAAAAAATATTCTTTAAAAAATATATGAGGTGTCAGTGATAGTCTATAAAAATTTTTCTTTCTTTTTCCTTTAGTTTTGGAAATTTATGTATAGAAACAGGATGTGATGTGATGGTTATACTACATATACAGATAATATTGAAGACCATCCTCTTACAAGTTATTATGTCAAGGATATTTTAGGAATCTTTTTACCAGCTGTGCCTTGATAAATTTAATTTTGAGTATTAAGACAATAAATAAGGCTAAAAGAGAAAAAAACAACTGCCAAGTTGATTGATATCATTAAAATCTTGAAGAACTTGATCCAACATGTGGTTACTTTAAAGACAGTTTCCTGCATTTCCAGTAAGAGGAACTGACAAACTAAAAAAGAAACTTTAGCTAACAGTATAAAGTAAAATATGATGGAGGACAGGTCAAAAAGAGAAAAACTATGAATTTGCCAAGTTTGTTTCATAGTGAAAGACATACTGGATCAAATTTTACTCCACTTCTCCTTCCTATGTTCCTTTCCCCCAAGCCAACATAAAATTCAATGCCCCAGAGGAGAAAAAATAAGTGTAATTGTTATTCATATGATAAAAAGTGGTAGATCACAAATCAGCTACATAACTTGTTCTTTAATGAAATAAAATAGCATCTCTTGATGAACAAAAATTAAAAATAACAAAAATGAATGTGGAAAAAAAGTGGAAGGCAGTAACTTCCACTTGCAGATTAGATTGTATTCTCCTGCCCTCATATTCCCATCTCAATTGTGAATATACAACTGTTGACACTTCCCAGTTTTATTAAATCTTTCACCCATGTTGTCTCATATCAAGCTGTGTTGTGATCAGGGGAACCTGATGGCAACTGAAAACTAATCCCAAAATAACTTAAATTCTTGGGGCGCCTCATGGCTCAGCTGGTTGGGCATCCAACTCGTGATTTCGGTTTAGGTCATGATCCCAGGATTGTGGGATCAAACCTTGTGTTGGGCTCCACACTGAGCATGGAGTCAGCTTAAGATTCTCTCTCTCCTTCTCTCTCTGTCCCTCTCCTCTGCTTGCATGTTCTCTCTCTAATAAAAAAAAATAATGACTTATGTTCTTTATTGTCATTTCTTGAACAATACTTTTAAAAATCCTTCTTTCTGGGGCACCTGAGTAGCTTATTTGGTTAAGCATCCAACTCTTGGGTTCGGCTCAGAATATGATCTCGCGGTTCATGGGATCAAGCCCTGCATTGGGCTCCAGAGTGACAGCACGGAGCCTGCCTGGGATTCTCTCTCTCCCTCTCTCTCTGCCCCTCCCCCACTTATGTGTATGCACTCTCTCTCAAAATAAAGAACTAAGCTTTACACACACACACACACACACACACACACACACACACATATATCCCTCTTTCTTCTATGTACCTTCCCCTCACACCCCAGTTTCCCCAGATTCCCTCTCTATAAAACTGCCACAGAAATTACTCTCTCACCATTTTCTTTCCTTCCCATCTGGACTAACAGAATCCCCAAATTGCTTGGGACTTAAATGAAGCCTTTTAGAAGTCAAGGGAAGGAAAGAAACTAAGTAGAATCCTTTTAATGGACTTGGGAAAAGGAAGGCAATAAATACTCAAACATCAGTAATTTTTGTTCTATTTAGAAAAGCTCAAAGTTTTTACCTATTATTCTGATTGCAAATTATCTTTAAAATATAAGTAACACTACTGAAAAACTTTCTGGACACTAATGGTAGAAGTTTCTGTAGAACTCACATTATGATTCTGTATAATTTCATAACAACTGAGTGGAAAAAGTGTTATTTAAGATCATACAGAGGAAAAGAAAGCTATTTTACATTTGATCCAATTTAATTAAAATGCAATTTCAACATATAAACACTAAGATACAAAATTTTTCCATTTAAAATTCCACTATTGTTGCAGAATTTCAACAAGTGAAGACAGTAGTGAAAAGTTGAGGACATAGCATTCTAAATGGAGGCAGTGGAAAAAGCATTAAGAAAAATTCGTCTTCATTTTAGTTAATTCAGCACATGGTATATGAAAAAAATAGTGAGAATGCTAAAAAAGGAGACTAGAGATGTGTCAAGAAAGTTGAGAAATTATCTAAGAGAAAAAAAACATGATTCATTTAGATGGAGTTCAATATGTTTAATACTGAAGACATTTACTATAATTTATTGCCAGGCTCACATAATTAGTTCAAATGTGCCCTTCAAACATACCAAGAAGGCAATTTTTAAATATCCATGAGTGTCCAGCATAATTCTACATTTTTAAGAAGATGGCTGAGAAGTACACACAGGCTCTGTATTAAATGGACCTTGAAAAGATCTTGACTCACTAAAACATTTTAAGTGTACAAAAGAATAATAAGCCTACTTCACATCTACCTGTAGTAGCACATACTTCAATCTATGAATAAACTGCGTTGTTACAACATTATGAACTTCTATATATCAGTAAAATACTGTCAATATATTCTATCTATTATCCAATCTATAAGAAATGGAAATCCTTGAAATTTGCTTTTTTCCTCCTTTCCTCTCAAGAATTAGAAAAGCTGTTCTAAACAAACATTATTCTTTACAATTCTTATTCCTTAATTTTAGGGCCATGTTACAAAACAGAAATCATGAAACATAATCTATTTGTCTCATTTATAACATATGTGTATGCATTCATCTGTGTGAATATACAATACACACATACAATGATATATTTTTTCTTTTAATAGCCTTATACAGAGATTTAAATTACTTAGCTATCAAAGTCCTTCATTAACCACCTTAGAATCTGAGATGTTTTCTTTGTATTTATCTTTTTGAAAGATACAGTAGAGAAAAAACTTATTTGGTAATCAGGATTACCTTATGAAGTGTATGACTCAATTTGATAAAGTAGCTTTATCTTGAATAAAGATGAAAAGTATACCTGCTTAATAACTTAGATGTACTCTTGTAACAACTGGAATAGACCATCTTTCTCTTTATTGAGGGCATCTATATTTTTAGCATATTTCTTGTACCATTGCCCCTTTGCCCCACCAGTTTTGCTATGAAAATAACGAGTGACTTTTCTTCTTCATAATAGAGTGGTACAATAGAAGCTAATCTAAAATCTTAGTTACAGTAGTTAAAAGGGAATAAATGACTCAGCTTGAATAAAGTAAGAAAATGGTTTTTTTTAAGTAATAAAGTAGTTGGTTGCCTGGGTGGCTCAGTTGGTTGAGCTGAGGTCTCAGGTTATGATCTTGCAGTCCATGAGTTCAAGCCCTGTGTCAGGCTCTGTGCTGACAGCTCTAAGCCTGGAGCCTATTTCAGATTCTGTGTGTCTCCCTCTCTCTCTGCCCCTCCCCCTGCTTGTACTCTGTCTCTGTCTCAAAAATAAACAAACGTTAAAAAAAATTTTTAAGTAATAAAGTAGTTAGTTTTAATAATAAGCCCTGAGCTATCTTTCTAAGAAAGAAATTGCAGGTATTAGCTTACTTCCCTTAAAAATAGCAACCATGAGGCAATTTTCTCGTATCTTTTTTCTTTCCTAAAATTTAGTGATAAAAAAATCTTTTACTATAGTACATATCAGCATATTTATTTTATAAAGTTTTATGTGTATATGTTTAAATTAATATATATTTTAATAACTTTCATTACAAACTCAGAGATATAGTCTGTTATATACTTTTCTTCTTCATAAAAACAACTTTAAAATTCTGCAATACTTTTAAAGTCATTAAAGAAAAACTAATTAAGACAGTAATAAATAGTAACCACAACAAAACATTAAACTGTTCTATGCTTTACTTAATATTTAGGAAAAAACACAAAGAAGAAAATAAAAATCACTTGCAATCTCTATACTATTAACATGTTGTGCTTAATGTTTTGTAACCTGTTTTTCATCTAATAGATTGTGAACATTTTCACATGACTACACATAATTCTAAACTTGGTGTATTTTATTCTACTAATCAGTCATCTTGATACTAGACATGTAGATTGTTTCCAGTGTTTTCCTGAAATATCACTTCAGTCAACTCTATTCTATATGTATTTTTGTATATATCTATGATTATTTATCTCTGGATAAATCCCAAGATACGCAAATATTGAATCACATTTGTTTTCATCAATGTATATTCCCAACTACTCTATGTGTCCTTTTTTACACCCTTATCAATTCCATTTATTGCTATTTAAAATATCCATGTGTTTCTATGGGCAAAAGTTAAAACTTTATTTTATCTTAAAAAAGTAAAAAAATGGGGCGCCTGGGTGGCTCAGTTGGTTAAGCGGCCAACTTCGGCTCAGGTCATGATCTCACGGTCCGTGAGTTCGAGCCCCGCGTCGGGCTCTGTGCTGACAGCTCAGAGCCTGGAGCCTGTTTCAGATTCTGTGTCTCCCTCTCTCTGACCCTCCCCCATTCATGCTCTGTCTCTCTCTGTCTCAAAAATAAATAAACGTTAAAAAAAATTAAAAAAAAAAGTAAAAAAAAAAAGAGCCTTGACCTAAATCTCACACCATATACAAAAATTAGCTCAAAATTGATTTAAAAAAATAATGCAGAACATAAAAACCATAAAACTCTTAGGAAAAAAAAAAGAAAGTCTTTGGGATCTAGCTTAAGTGAAGAGATCTTGGACTTCAGCCAAAAGCACAATCCATAAAAGGAAAAATATTCAGATCGTCTCATTCTTACTTTTTGGTCTACTTCAAGTGTTTCAGCTTATTTCCCTTTCAGTGTCTAAAACATTTTGCTTTCTATATCTTGATGCTACAGCATATATGTGTATTACATTGTATAAAAATATAAATATACTTATTTTAAATATCAAAACTTACACATACACTTGCAGATTGTATATGGCACTATTTGCAGTCAAGAGAAATGTAAACAAACAAAGATGCAGTATTAAATCATAACTCCATAAAATTAACTGTAGTACATACTGAACTACTGTAATTTCATAGCCACCTCCTATTGCTATTGTGGTGAGCTTAAGTGTTGCAAGTATATGCTTAAAACACGGTATGATGCTAATCATCTCCACATGAGCAGTTTGTCCCTCCACTAAACTGCATATTGCAATAAAAAGTGATCTCTTGCAGTTCTCATGTAATTTTTGTGTTTACTGCAGTACTGTAAACCTTGAATAACACCCTGAGACCCATATGAAGTGCCATTAGTGATGTTGGCAGTGCTCCCAAGAAACAGACAAATTTCATGACATACAAGAAAAAGTTGAATTGCTTGATATGTACTGAAGATTGTGATCTTCAGCTGTGGTTGCCCACCATTCTAAGATAAATGAATCCCATGTAAGAACCACTGTAAAAAAAAAGAAAAAGAAAAAAAGAAAAACAAAATGAAAATCGTGAGGGTTTCACTGCAGCTGTACTAGCAGGCATGAAAACCTTATACATTTTGTGAAATATATTTTTATCTCATTGAAAATGAAGCTTTTATGTGGGTGCAGGATGGCTATAAGAAAGGCATATCTATAGAATCTAATATGATTCCATAAAAAGCTATATGACAACTTAAAGCAAAAGGAAGGTGACAGATCTAAAGCTAGAGCACTTAATGCCAGCCAAGGATGGTTTGATAATTTTAGAAAGAGGTTTAGCTTAAAAAATGTCAAGGTTAACAGGAGAGGCAGCTTCTGCTAACCATGTGGCAGTAGATGAGTTCCCAGATACCATTACAAAAATCATTGAGGTGAAAAGATATATGCCTGAACAAGTATTTAATGCAGATGAAAGTGCCCTATTCTGCAGAGGTGGGGGGAGAAATGCCACATAGGACATTATTAGCAAGGGAGAGAAGTGAGCAGGAGGAAATTAGTTAACAAATGCAGTTGGGCTTACGATCAGGACTGCCTGATCTATAAAGCTGCTAACTGCCAAGCCTTAAAGGAAAAGATAAATACCAGCTGTCAGTCTTTTGGTTGCACAAGATGGCCTAAACAATGAGAGCCCTTTCTTTGGATTGGTTCTATTGATGCCTTGTCCCTAAATTCAGGAAGTACCATGCCAGTAAGGGACTACTTTTCAAGGTTCTTTTGATATTGGACAATGCTGCTGGCCACCCTGAACCCTATGAATTCAATACCAAAGGCATCAAAGTAGTCTACTCACATCCAAACACAATGCCTCTAATTTAGCCTCTAGATAAGGGTGTCATGAGGACATTTAAAAGGCTAATTACACACAGTACTGTATGGAAAAGATTATCAACACTATGGAAGAGAGCACTGATAGAAAGAAAATCATGCAAGTCTGGAAGGATTACACAATTGAAATTACTATCATTGTTAGTAGAAAAAGCTGTGAAAGCCATCAAACCCCAAACAATAAATATCTGCTGCAGAAAACTGTGTTTCACCAATCATGAAATCATGAAAGAGATTTTGGATATGGCAAAAAAGTTGGGGAGTGAAGACACAGATCTTGGAGAAATTCAACAGCTAATAAACACCATACCAGAGGAAATTACAGAAGACAACTTGATAGAGATGAGAACTTATGGACCAGTGCCAGCAATGAGGAAAAGATGTAGAAAAATCAGTACCAGAAAACAAAATGAAATCAGACAATCTGACAGAAGGGCTCTGAGTATTCAGGACTTCTTTTCCTTCTTTTATGACAATGGACCTTTCTATGATATGGGCACTGAAACTAAAGCAATTGGTGAAAGAAGGATTGGCAACATATAGAAACATTTTTAGAAACATGGAAAAGCAAAAAGTCAGATAGAAATTACGATATATCTCCATGAAATTACATCAGATGTGCCTCCCTCTCCTGCTTCCCTTTCCACCTCCTAAACCTCTGCCACTCCTAAGACAGCAAGACCAATCCCTTCTCTTCCTCCTCTTCCTCAGCCTACTCAGCATGAAGACAAAAATGAAGACCTTTATGGTGATTCCCTTCTACTTAATGAATAGTGAATAATCATCCCACTGGACAGTTGATAAATTCATCTGTTGTGTTTGTTTATAAGCGTTCTTATGCTAAAATCTAATAACTTTATTGCAAGAATTGTATGAGATGTTCTGTATCATCTTCATCACTAAGTATTCATCATGTAGAAGATTGTGTGCAAGACTTGTCTGGAAGTGGATAGCCTATCCTTACATGGGCATAAGGTGAGTGATATTTAATATGAAATTAGTAATGTGTTGTCTTTCTTACTATTTTATATCTTTGCTTTTAAAGAATTACATTACCATACAACATGCCCCTGTCTCTTATGATAGGAGAAAATGAGCATTAGCCTACAGTCACAGATAAGGTTTTTTAATGTAACAGTGTTCCCAATATTGTATTATGAATATAACTATAATACTGTATGCCATAAAAATTTTATAACAATTCATTCATCATTGTATAGGCTAAGCTGCCATGAGGCAATTGTATTGATCATACTAGGCAAACATAAAAGTAATCATATTACTGCATGTTCATTACCAATGCATGAATTGTTATACCTGTAAATAAATATGAATTTCTTTTTCACATTGTCCTTTCCTGTTTGATGTCTAGTGTTAGTAATACGTATAACATCTACAGTGTTTTGTATCATATAAGACAATATTGATGTAGGTACTGACAGACAATTCGTCTTATAAACAGAAAACATAAACATACAGTACAATAATTTAAATGTATTTTCCCTAACTTATGAATTTCTTAACATTTTCTGCTAGCATACTTTACTGTAAGAATATATTATTTAATACATATAAAATAGAAAATATGTGTTAATCAACTGTTTATGTTATTGGTAACGCTTCCGGTCAATAGTAGGTATTTATTTGTTAACTTTTGGGGGACTCAGAAGTTACAATGTGGATTTTTGACTGCAGAGGAGGTCTATGCCCCTAACCCCTGCATTGGTCAAGAGTCAACTGTATATAATAGTTATATCTTCATTGGTGATTATATCCTTTTTCAATTAAAAATGACTACCTTGAGAGAGTGTCGAAGATGGCGGCGTAGGAGGACGCTGGGCTCACCGCGTCCTGCTGATCACTTAAATTCCACCTACACCTGTCTAAATAACCCAGAAAACCCCCGGAAGACTAGCAGAACAGAGTCTTCGGAGCCAAGTGCAGACGAGAGGCCCACAGAAGAGGGTAGGAAGGGCAGCAAGGCAGTGCGCCCTACAAAGACTGGTGGGAAGGAGTCCGGGGCGGAGGGGCAGCCTGCTGGCCAAGAAGAGACCCCGAGTCTGGCTTGCAAAAGCAGAGGGGCCAGACGGACTGTGTTCGGACAGCCAGCAAACGGGACTTAACATCTGGAAGGTTGTACGTTAACAGCTCTGCTCAGAGAGCAGGAAAGCTGGAGGACAACGGGAGGGAGAGTTGCTGAGCCCTGGGATGACAGAGCTCAGTTTGGCAGGGAACAAAGGCGCTCGCCAGCACCATCTCCCTCGCCCATTCCCCATCCAAAATCCCAAAGGGAACCAGTTCCTGCCAGGGAACTTGCTTGCACCACGCAAACACCCAATGCTGTGCTTCTGCAGAGCCACAGCTCTGGTGGCGGGTCTGACTCCCTCCCACTGCCTCAGGTCCCCTCCCGAATCGGATCACCTAAGGAGAAGCCAGCTGAGCCTGCCCCTCAGGCCCCTTGCACCTTGCCTATCCACCCCAGCTAATACGCCAGATCCCCAGCACCACAAGCCTGGCAGTGTGCAAGTACCCCAGACGGGCCACGCCACCCCACAATGAATCCCACCCCTAGGAGAGGGAAAGAGAAGGCACACACCAGTCTGACTGTGGCCCCAGCAGAGGGCTGGGATCAGACATCAGGTCTGACTGTGGCCGCACCCACCAATGCGAGTTATTCAAGACAGAATAGGGGAAGTGCCCTGCAGTTCCACAGCACTCCAGGGACTATCCAAAATGACCAAAGAGAAGAATACCCCTCAAAAGAATCTCCAGGAAATAACAACAGCTAACGAACTGATCAAAAAGGATTTAAACAATATAAACAAAGTGAATTTAGAATAATAGTCATAAAATTAATCGCTGGGCTTGAAAACAGTATAGAGGACAGCAGAGAATCTCTTGCTACAGAGATCAAGGGACTAAGGAATAGTCAGGAGGAGCTAAAAAATGCGATAAACGAGTTGCAAAATAAAATGGAAACGACCACGGCTCGGATTGAAGAGGCAGAGGAGAGAATAGGTGAACTAGAAGATAAAATTATGGAAAAAGAGGAAGCTGAGGAAAAGAGATAAAAAAATCCAGGATTATGAGGGGAAAATTAGAGAACTAAGTGATGCACTAAAGAGAAATAATCTACACATAATTAGTATTCCAGAGGAGGAAGAGAGAGAGAGAAAGGTGCTGAAGGTGTACTTGAAGAAATCATAGCTGAGAACTTCCCTGATCTGGGGAAGGAAAAAGGCATTGACATCCAACAGGCACAGAGAACTCCCTTCAGACGTAACTTGAATCGATCTTCTACACGACATATCATAGTGAAACTGGCAAAATACAAGGATAAAGAGAAAATTCTGAAAGCAGCGAGGGATAAACAAGCTCTAACATATAAAGGGAGACCTATTAAAACTCGTGACCGATCTCTCTTCTGAAATTTGGCAGGCCAGAAAGGAAGGGCAGGAGATCTTCAATGTGATGAACAGGAAAAATATGCAGCCGAGAATCCTTTATCCAACAAGTCTGTCGTTTAGAATAGAAGGAGAGATAAAGGTCTTCCCAAACAAACAAAAACTGAAGGAATCCGTCACCACTAAACCAGCCCTACAAGAGATCCTAAGGGGGATCCTTGAGACAAAGTACCAGAGACACCGCTACAAACATAAAACATACAGACATCACAATGACTCTAAACCCATATCTTTCTATAATAACACTGAATGTAAATGGACTAAATGGGCCACCAAAAGACATAGGGTATCAGAATGGATAAAAAAACAAGACTCATCTATTTGCTGTCTACAAGAGACTCATTTTAGACCTGAGGACACCTTCAGATTGAGAATGAGGGGATGGAGAACTATTTATCATGCCACTGGAAGTCAAAAGAAAGCTGGAGTAGCCATACTTATATCAGACAAACTAGACTTTCAATTAAAGGCTGTAACAAGAGATGAAGAAGGGCATTATATAATAATTACAGGGTCTATCCATCAGGAAGAGCTAATAATTATAAATGTCTATGCACCGAATATGGGAGCCCCCAAATATGTAAAACAATTACTCACAAACATAAGCAACCTTATCGATAAGAATGTGGTAATTGCAGGGACTTTAACACCCCACTTACAGAAATGGATAGATCATATAGACACATGGTCAATAAAGAAACAAGAGCCCTGAATGATACATTGGATCACATGGACTGGACAGATATATTTAGAACTCTGCATCCCAAAGCAACACAATATACTTTCTTCTCGAGTGCACATGGAACATTCTCCAAGATAGATCACATACTGGGTCACAAAACAGCCCTTCATAAGTATACAAGAATTGAAATCATACCATGCACACTTTCAGACCACAATGCTATGAAGCTTGATATCAAGCATAAGAAAGAGTCTGGAAAACCTCCAAAAGCATGGATGTTAAAGAACACCCTACTAAAGAATGAGTGGGTCAACCAGGCAATTAGAGAAGAAATTAACAAATATATGGAAACAAATGAAAATGAAAATACAACAATCCAAATGCTTTGGGATGCAGCAAAGGCAGTCCTTAGAGGAAAATACATTGCAATCCAGGCCTATCTCCAGAAACAAGAAAAATCCCAAATACAAAATCTAACAGCACACCTAAAGGAAATAGAAGCAGAACATCAAAGACAGCTTAAACCCAGCAGAAGAAGAGAAATAATAAAGATCAGAGCAGAAATAAACAATATAGAATCTAAAAAAAAAACTGTAGAGCAGATCAACCTAACCCAGAATTGGTTTTTTGAAAAAATAAACAAAATTGATAAACCTCTAGACAGGCTTCTCAAAAAGAAAAGGGAGATGACCCAAATAGATAAAATCATGAATGAAAATGGAATTATTACAACCAATCCCTCAGAGATACAAGCAATTATCAGGGAATACTATGAAAAGTTGTAGGCCAACAAACTGGACAACCTGGAAGAAATGGACAACTTCCTAAGCACCCACACACTTCCAAAACTCAAACAGGAAGAAATAGAAAGCTTGAACAGACCCATAACCAGCAAAGAAATTGAATCAGTTATCAAAAATCTCCCAACAAATAAGAGTCCAGGACCAGATGGCTTCCCAGGGGAGTTCTACCAGACGTTTAAAGCAGAAATAATACCTATCCTTCTCAAGCTATTCCAAGAAATAGAAAGGGAAGGAAAACTTCCAGACTCATTCTATGAAGCCAGTATTACTTCGATTCCTAAACCAGACAGAGACCCAGTAAAAAAAGAGAACTACAGGCAAATATCCCTGATGAATATGGATGCAAAAATTCTCAATAAGATAGTAGCAAATTGAATTCAACAGCATATAAAAAGAATTATTCACCATGACCAAGTGGGATTCATTCCTGGGATGCAGGGCTGGTTCAACATTCGCAAATCAATCAATGTGATAGATCACATTAATAAAAGAAAAGATAAGAACCATATGATCCTGTCAATCGATGCAGAAAAGGCCTTTGACAAAATTCAGCAACGTTTCTGAATAAAAACCCTCCAGAAAGTCGGGATAGAAGGAATATACTTAAAGATCATAAAAGCCATTTATGAAAAGCACACAGCTAACATCGTCCTCAATGGCGAAAAACTGAGAGCTTTTTCCCTGAGATCAGGAACACGACAGGGATGCCCACTCTCACTGCTGTTGTTTAACATAGTGTTGGAAGTGCTAGCATCAGCAATCAGACAACAAAAGGAAATCAAAGGCATCCAAATTGGCAAAGATGAAGTCAAGCTTTCGCTTTTTGCAGATGACATGATATTATACATGGAAAATCCGATAGACTCCACCAAAAGTCTGCTAGAACTGATACATGAATTCAGCAAAGTTGCAGGATACAAAATCAATGTACAGAAATCACTTGCATTCTTATACACTAACAATGAAGCAACGGAAAGACAAATAAAGAAACTGATCCCATTCACAATTGCACCAAGAAGCATAAAATACCTAGGAATAAATCTAACCAAAGATGTAAAAGATCTGTATGCTGAAAACTATAGAAAGCTTATGAAGGTAATTGAAGAAGATATGAAGAAATGGAAAGACATTCCGTGCTCATGGATTGGAAGAATAAATATTGTCAAAATGTCCATACTACCCAAAGCTATCTACACATTCAGTGCAATCCCAATCAAAATTGCACCAGCATTCTTCTCGAAACTAGAACAAGCAATTCTAAAATTCATGTGGAACCACAAAAGGCCCCGAATAGCCAAAGTAATTTTGAAGAAGACCAAAGCAGGAGGCATCACAATCCCAGACTTTAGCCTCTACTACAAAGCTGTCATCATCAAGACAGCATGGTATTGGCACAAAAACAGACACAGACCAATGGAATAGAATAGAAACCCCAGAACTAGACCCACAAACGTATGGCCAACTCATCTTTGACAAAGCAGGAAAGAACATCCAATGGAAAAAAGACAGTCTCTTTAACAAATGGTGCTGGGAGAACTGGACAGCAACATGCAGAAGGTTGCAACTAGACCACTTTCTCACACCATTCACAAAAATAAACTCAAAATGGATAAAGGACCTGAATGTGAGACAGGAAACCAACAAAACACTAGAGGAGAAAGCAGGAAAAGACCTCTCTGACCTCAGTCGTAGCAATTTCTTACTTGATACATCCCCAAAGGCAAGGAATTAAAAGCAAAAATGAACTACTGAGACCTTATGAAGATAAAAAGCTTCTGCACAGCAAAGGAAACAACCAACAAAACTAAAAGGCAACCAACGGAATGGAAAAAGATATTTGCAAATGACATATCGGACAAAGGGCTAGTATCCAAAATCTATAAAGAGCTCACCAAACTCCACACCCAAAAAACAAATAACCCAGTGAAGAAATGGGCAGAAAACATGAATAGACACTTGTCTAAAGAAGACATCCGGATGGCCAACAGGCACATGAAAAGATGCTCAACGTCGCTCCTCATCAGGGAATTACAAATCAAAATCACACTCAGATATCACCTCATGCCAGTCAGAGTGTCCAAAATGAGCAAATCAGGAGACTATAGATGCTGGAGAGGAGGTGGAGAAACGGAACCCTCTTGCACTGTTGGTGGGAATGCAAATTGGTGCAGCCACTCTGGAAAACAGTGTGGAGGTTCCTCAAAAAATTAAAAATAGATCTACCCTATGACCCAGCAATGGCACTGCTAAGAATTTACCCAAGGGATACAGGAGTACTGATGCATAGGGGCACTTGTACCCCAATGTTTATAGCAGCACTCTCAACAATAGCCAAATTTTGGAAAGAGCCTAAATGTCCATCAACTGATGAATGGATAAAGAAACTGTGGTTTATACACACAATGGAGTACTACATGGCAATGAGAAAGAATGAAATATGGCCCTTTGTAACAACGTGGATGGAACTGCAGAGTGTGATGCTAAGTGAAATAAGCCATACAGAGACAGGCAGATACCATATGTTTTCACTGTTATATGGATCCTGAGACACTTAACAGAAACCATGGGGGAGGGGAAGGAAAAAAAAAAGAAAAAAAAGAGGTTAGAGTGGGAGCGAGAGCCAAAGCATAAGAGACTCTTAGAAACTGAGAACAAACTGAGGTTGATGGGGGGTGGGAGGGAGGGGAGGGTGGGTGATGGGTATTGAGGACGGCACCTTTTGGGATGAGCCCTGGGTGTTGTATGGAAACCAATTTGACAATAAATTTCATATATTGAAAAAAAATAAAAAATAAAAAAAAATAAAAATGACTACCTTAATAAATGTAATATATACTTTGAAATAATTTGTAACCTGCTTATTTCAATTTCCCTGTATGTGGAATATCTTTGTTTTTTCCTGCACTTTAAAATTATTTGTATATTTATATATACAATTTATATATTTTAAATATATGTGTATTATAAATTTATATATCTTATATAAATTTATATATTGTATATATATTCATATATTTATTTAATTTATTTTTAAGGTTTATTTTTGAGAGCAAGAATGCAAGCGGGGGACAGGCAGAGAGAGAGTAGACACAGAATCTGAAGCAGGCTCCAGGCTCTGAGCTGTCAGCACAGAGCCTGACACAGGGCTCAAAGTCTGGACTGCGAGATCATAACCTGAGCCCAAGTCAGATGCTTAACCAGCTGAGCCACCCAGCTGCCCCATTTATTTATTTTTAAAGTAGGCTCTATGCCCCCCTCAAAAAAAATTAAGTAGGCTCTATGCCCAACATGGGGCTTGAACTCACAACCCCAATATCAAGAGTCACACGTTCTACTTACTGAGCCAGCCAGGCGCCCCTTATTTTTTGCTTTAAATCATTTTCAGTAATTTTGTTTTAGGTATTCTTCAGTATTTTCACTCAATTTGAGAAATTTTGCCTTTTATTAGAAATATTTAACTTACACTTATGTTTCTTCTTGCCTATGAGATCTTATTTTATGTTTTATATATTTTATTCTTCCTTGATTCTATCTTTCACTATATGGACTCTATTTTCCTTGGAATCTCTTTTCTCTAGTAATTTGGAAGTTCTAAAGCCCATTTTTTATTCTACTAGAAGTTATGTTTCTTCTGTATCAAGGGTGAAACAAGTATCTGTTAAAACCTTCCATATGTTAAATGAAGAAATAGAGGTATTTTTACTTTTGAATTTTTGATGGTGTACTCTAGATCTCAGAGCCAACATGTTTAAAATATTTGCAGGAATGAAATATTTCCTTCAAAATGATATGTGCATTCTATGCCATAATCTATTTACAATAATTCTTTGGGTTTTATTATTTCAAATGGTTTTTCTATTCAGTGTCAATCCTTTAAACATGACCTCTCTAATCTTGAGTTATTTAGCTTGACTTTTTTTAGTTGCTTGAAACAGATTTTCTGTGATCCATTTCCAAATCAGGAAAGGATTTTATGAATATTTGTTTTTCTGAAATTGTTTTTGCTATTGTCTTTTCATACGAATAACTGAATTAAATATAGAATTTTTGCCTAAAAATTTTGCAGCTGTTGCTCTACTATCCTGTTCTCTGGCATTAAAAGTTGCTGAGAAGTTTGGGGTTGGTCTGATTTTTCTTCACTTTATCTAACTTGTTTTATTCCTGTGTTTTATGGGATTATTAAAATTATAATTCAATGTGGAGTTGGATCCAGACCAAAATCCTATCTTTCAGATCCAATAATAGGCAATTACAAGGCTTTGCTTGGCAGACCTCATGGGGGATGCTGCTCTCCATATATTACACTTGGTGCATATAGTCAGTGCATTAGTTTTCGGGAAGGAGCTACAGTCAAGGACTCAGGTTTCCTTCCCCCCTCCCCCGACAGCTATGATCATATATACATCTGCATTCCTAGTTCAGGTGCCTCCTCCTTTGTTAAATACTTCCCCAAGACCTCCTTAATGGGGGGCAATGGGTGAGGCACTTTTCTCCACTCTAACTTGGTTCTTTTCCAGTCCTAGCCTTTTGCCCTGTCCTCACCCCCCTTTATGTAATAGCAGGAATCTTTCACTTGGAGCTCCTCAGCAGTGTGACATTTCCACCATCACCCCACTCACTCCCAATCTGCGTTGCATCTACCTGACTCTTGCCTGGTGCTATTCAGTAGGGAATAATAGAACACTGGGGATTCACCTTCTTTTTGCTTCTGGTTTGTACCGTCTCAGTAAATAAAGGCTTGGTTATTACTTTCGGTTTGGTGCTTTGTCCTAATTAATCACCTAGGCATCTGACTGCATGACAATTCTTCTGTTCCATTTCTTCTTAATCTTCCTTGGAAATTGTTAGTACTGGAATATCAGATCTGTTTTTGACCTCCATATATATTATCTTCTATTTTCATCTGTCGTTCCCCATACATCCTGAGCAAAAGATTCTAAGTGTTTCCTCCATATCTTTTTTTTTTTTCCAGTATGGCTTCCATTCTTTGAATTTGAAAACTGATACGGCATTTTAAATTTTCTTATATTTTTTCCTATTCAGAATTAGGTCTCTTTATATATTAGTTTATTATCTCATCTAATCTTCATTTTTGTTTCATTAAATCCAATCTTGAATTTTATTGAGAACATAATTCAAAATCTATAAAATTTACATGCTTTTACCACAGAAAATCTGTCTCAGAAATGTTATTCTGCCTCTTATTGCTAAATTTTTCTCTATTTGTAGAATCTTTGTATAGATAGGTCTCATTTTAGTTTTTCTGTGTATTCATCCTTGATCAAGAAGACATCTGTAGGTCTGGTAAAGGACAGATCTCCTTAATTCCTACAAGAGGGTGTTATCAGAATATTCCTCTTGGATCTTAATCTGAAGGGGCAGTTATATAAGTTAATGTCATGATTAAGGGATTCTGCAGTCTGTGAAGAGAAAACAAAAATATAACAACAACAAAATAGAGACATGGATGATTCCAGCACAGAAACTTCATCTCAGTTTACATTCCTGGTTTGGTTAATCTACTGATCTGGGGCAAGCTTGCCACCTCCAGCATTCTGTCTGGTCTGACTTCCTCCTCCAGTTACAACATATAGCAAGTTTGGACATTTTTATTAAACAGCTGATCCTCACATTAGAAAAGTCTTGCTACTTTAGATGGTACTAGTGGGTAACTTTATTTTCTGTGGCCCCAAGTGCATGGACTATTTCATTACATTATGTTCTCTCGTCCCAGTTTAATTTCCTACTGGGTGTCTATTAAGTGTGGGAAAATATATCAGTGGTTAAGAGTAACTAAATTAACAATCTGGGTATTTTCAAAGCTGTTTTATATAAAGCCTAACAGATGCTCACAGCCCTTAATATCCTAAAACTTAACTGAATAGGTTAATGGTAATTCATATTGAAATTGTATATTTTCACATGGTATTGTTTCTCTGACTCTAATTCATTAATTCCTAAAGTCTGGAATTAAATTGAATGAATTTCTAATAAAAATGAATGTTAATCTATACTTGTACTGATTTTGACCCCTCAAGGCCTACCCAGGGGATATTTGGCAATGCCTGGAGGTATTTTATTTTTGATCAAAACAATTTGAGAAGGGTTCTACCAACATCTAGTGAGTCTACATTATGAAGTTTTATTTGTGGATAAAATATCTAATCAGTTCAATCTGTTAAGCACTACATTGCTTAATGTCAGTGCATCTATACTTTGGAAAATACACTAAACAGTTACTTGAACTGATGTTTTTAGTATTACTGAACTCAGTTACTACTTATTATTTTTTCTATACATTATTTAGTGGTATCCCATCCACCTGAATATGTATTTTACAGACTTAAGATGATTACAATTTTGGATACCCAACTTTCAAAATTAAAGGTAGGAAGAAAGGGAGGATAAATATTCCTTAGGTACTGAAATAGACAGGAAGTACTATGTGGGACTGGAGCATGTTGAAAGGTAAGAATTACAGTACCCTAAACAAGAAGTAGAAATAGGCCTGCATATTGAGGCAGCATTCAAAAGAGGACAAAGAGGAAGAGCCAAGAGTAAATTGGAGGACTGATCCGGAAGGGAAATATGAAACAGAATAAAGTTAACAAGAAAAGTAATAGAAAAAAATGTTGGAAACCATGAGCAGATCTCAGAGGTAAGTCAAAGTCAATCCAAATTTTAAAGTTTCATTATCAAAAAGGTAAACTGTGTTTGTATATCTCTGAATATTCATCACAAATGACAATCCTCTATTATGTTAATACTCAAATTGATTTCCTGTCTTGATAGTTATAGCTACACATAATCTGTTAATTACAAATTGGATAACATTGTATATACTAGTAAGATGGACAAGTGTTTGAATTCTATCTATGCCACAAGGAATTGTTTGATCTTGAGTAAATCTTATAACCTAAACATCCATTTCCTCATACGGTCAGTGACTATTTAATAAAGTAATAAGGACATATAAAACATTTAATATAATATCTATCATGTTGTAGACAATAAATGTTAGCTATTTAACATTATATTCATAGAAAAAATAATACTAATTCAGTCTACCCTTGGTCTAATTAATGTATGACTTTTCTAATTCAATCCTGAATGCCTGGGTCTCCAAATATCTTGGAATAATTTTTTTCTTTTAAAATCCTTCAAGTATGCTAACAATCATTAGTGTCCAGATATGTGCAAGAATTTTTATTTTTAAGTTTTTATTTTAATTCCAGTTGGTAAACAGTGTTATACCAGTTACAGGTATAAAATGCACTCATTCAAAATTTCATATATCACCCAGTACTGATCACAAGTGCACTCCTTAATCTCCATCACCTATTTCAACCATCTCCCCTTGTACCTCCCATCTGGTAAATATCAGTTTGTTCTCAGAGTCTGTTTCTTGGTTTGCTGCTCTTTTTTTCCCTTTACTCATTTTGTTTCTTAAATTCCACATATGAGTGAAGTCATTTGGTATTTGTCTTTCTCTCACTGACTTACTCCACTTATAATTATACTAACTTCATCCATGTCTTTGCAAATGGCAAGATTTCACTTTTTTATGGCTTAATAATATTCCTGTGTGTGTGTGTGTGTGTGTGTGTGTGTGTGTGTGTGTGTGTATCACATCTTCCTTATCCATTTATCAATCAATGGACACTGGCGCTGCCTCCAACTCTTGGCTATTGTAAATAAGGATGCTATACACATAGGGGTGCATATATATTTTGAATTAGTGTTTCTGCATTCTTCCAGTAAGTACCTAGTAGTGCAATTGCTGAATCATAGAGATATATTTTTAACTTTCTGAGGAAACTCCCTACTGTTTTCTACAGTGGCTGCACTAGTTTGCATTGCCACCAACAGTGCAAAAGTGCCCCTTTTTCTCTGCGTCCTTGCCAACACTTATTTCCTGTGTTGTTTATTTTAGTAATTCTGACAGATGTGAGGTGATATCCCATTGTAGTTTTGATTTGCATTTTCCTGATGATGAGTGATGTTGAGCATGTTTTCATGTGTCTGTTGGCCAAATTGATGGAGGTCTTCTTTGGAGAAATGTCTGTTCATGTCTTCTACCATTTTTAATTGGATTATTTATTTTTTACATATTGAGTTGTGTAAGTTCTTTATATATTTTGGATACTAACCCTTCATCAGATAATGTCATTTGCAAACATCTTCTCCCATTCTGAAGGTTGCTGTTTAGTTTTTCTGATTGTTTCCTTCACTGTGCAGAAACTTTTAATTTTGATATAGTCCCAATACTTTATTTTGCTTTTGTTTCCCTGGCCTTAGAAAACATATCTAGAAAGATATGGCTAATGTCAAAGAGGTTACTGCCTGTGTTCTCTTCTAGGATTCTTATGGTTTTAGGAAATCTTACTTTAATACACTTTGAATTTATTTTTATGTATGGTTTAATAAAGTCCAGGATGTTGCTGTCCATATTTCCCAAAACCATTTCTTGAAGAGGTTGTCCTTTTCCCATTGGATATTCTTTCCTGCTTTGCTGAAGAATAATTGATCATATAGTTGTGGGTTTATTTCTGGGTTTTCTATTCTGTTCTATAGATCCATGTGTCTGTTTTGTGTATCATACTGTTTTGATTACTACAGCTTGGTAATATAACTTGAAGTCTGGAATTGTGATGCCTCCAGTTTTCCTTTTCTTTTTCAACATTGCTTTGGCTATCTGAGGTCTTATAGTTCCATACAAATCTTAAGATTGTTTGTTCTAGTTCTGTTAAAAATGTTGATATTTTTATGGGATTGCATTAAATATGTAGATTGTTTTGGGTAGTATAGACATTTTAACAATATTTGTTTTTCCAATCCATGAGTATAGAATGTCCAATTCTTTGTGTCATCTTGATTTTCTTTCATCAGTGTTTCCCAGTTTTCAGAGTACAGGTCTTTCATTTCTTTGGTTAGGTTCATTCCTAGGTATCTAATTATTTTTAGTGCAATTATAAATGGGATTGTTTTCTTAATTTCTCTTTCTGCTACTTCATTATTGGTACATAGAAATGCAACAGATTTCTGTACACTAATTTTGTATTGTGACTTTACTAAATTCTTTTATCAGACCTAACAGGTTTTTGGTGGAGTCTTTCAGGTTTTCTACATATAGTATCATGTCATCTCCAAATAGTGAAAGTTTGACTTCTTCCTTTCTGATTTGGATGCCTTTTCTTTTTGTTGTCTCATTGCTGTGGCTAGGACTTCCAACTATGTTGAATAAAAGTGGTGAGAGTGGACATCCTTGTCGTGTTCCTGACCTTAGGGGGAAGCTCTCAGATTTTCCCCATTAAGAATAATGATAACTGTGGGTTTTTCATATATGGCCTTTAGTATATTGAGGTATGTTCCCTCTGAACCTAAACTTTCTTGGGGGCTTTTATCATGAATAGATGTTGTATTTTGTCAAATGCTTTTTCTCCATCTATTGAAATGATCTCTTATTTCTCTGATTGATGTGATGTGATATCACCTTGATTGATTTGTGAATATTGACCCATCCTTGCAATCCAGGAATAAATTCCACTTGATTGTGGTGAATGATATTTGTAATGTATTATTGGATTTGGTTTGCTAGTATTTTTTGAGGATTTTTGCATCTATGTATATCAATGATATTAGCCTATAGTATTCTTTTTTAGTGGTGTCTTTACCTGGTTTTGGTATCAGGGTAATGCTGGCCTCATAGAATGAATTGGGAAGTTTTCCTTCCCTTTATATTTTTTGGAATAGAGAATAGGCATTAATTCTTCTTTTAATGTTTAGTAGAATTTGCCTGTGAAGCTATCTGGTCCTGGACTTTTCTTGGTTTGGAGTTTTTTTGATTACAGATTCCATTTGTTTGCTGGTTATTTTTCTGTTAAAATTTTCTATTTCTTCTGTTTTAGTTTTGTTAGTTGATATGTTTCCGGGTATTTATCCATGTTTTCTAGGTTGTCTAATTTGTTATCCCATAGTTTTTCATAATATTCTATTATAATTATTTGCCTTTCTGTGGCATTGGTTGTTATTTCTCCTCTCTTATTTGTGATTTTATTTGAGTTCTTTCTTTTTTTTTAATTTTTTTAACGTTTATTTATTTTTGAGACAGAGAGAGACAGAGCATGAACGGGGGAGGGTCAGAGAGAGGGAGACACAGAATCTGAAACAGGCTCCAGGCTCTGAGCTGTCAGCACAGAGCCCGACGCGGGGCTCAAACTCACGGACCGCGAGATCATGACCTGAGCTGAAGCTGGCTGCTTAACTGACTGAGCCACCCAGGCGCCCCGATTCTTTCTCTTTTTTTATTGATAGGTCTGCCTAGAGGTTTATTAATTTTATTGATTTTTTAAAGAACTAGTTCTTGGTTTCACTGATCTGTTTCATTGTTGTTTTGCTTTGTTTTTCCCTTTTTTTAGTTTCTATATCATTTATTTCTGCTCTAATATTTATTATTTCCTTCCATCTGCTGGCTTTAGATTTTGTTTGTTTTCTTTTTCTAACTCCATTAGGTGTAAGGTTAGGTTGTTTATTTAAGATTCTCCTTGCTTCTTGAGGTAAGCCTGTAATGCTATAAACTTTCTTCTTGGAACCACTCTTTCTGTATCCCAAAGGTTTTGGACCATTGTGTTTTCATTTTCATTTGTTTCCACATACTTTTTAATTTCTTCTTTAATTTCCACATTGACCCATTCATTGTTCATTGTAGAATGACCCATTCATTGTAGAATGTTATTTAACCTCCATATAATTGTGGTTTTTCCAGATTTTTCTGGAGGTTGACTTCTAGTTTCATAGTGTTGTGGTCAAAAAAGATGGATGGTATGACTTTGATCTTCTTCAATTTGTTGAGGCTTGTTTTGTGGCCTAAGATGTGATCTATTCTAAAGACTGTTCCATGTGCACTTGAAAAGAAGGTGTATTCTGCTATTCCTGATGACTGTAGTGTCTACAGGTAGCTTCTCTCAGAACTGTTACAGCACTTTCTGTCAGTACTGCATAGCCCACAGATTCTTCACTTTTTGTCATTTTTTAAAATAGCATTTTCTTATTTCTTTATGAATACACACAGGGAACAGACAGAACATGACTAAGGGACAGAACATGACTAAGAGAAAGCCCTTTTTCTTCTCACTATAAGTGATATTTTCATCTTTCATCATCTTTTTGCTGATAATTTCCTATTTATTTATTTAACATAATTTCTTGTCAAATAGGTTTCCATACAACACCCAGTGCTCATCCCCACAAGTGCCTTCCTCCATGCCCATCACCCACTTTCCCCTCTCCTCAACCCCCCTTCAGCCCTCAGTCTCTTGTCAGTCCTTAAGAGTCTCTTATGGCTTGCTTCCCTACCTCTCTGTAACTTTTTTTTCCACTTCCTCTCACCCATGGTCTTCTGATAATATTCTCAAGACCAACATATGAGTGAAAATAAATGGTATCTGTCTTTCTTTGCCTGACTTATTTCACTTAGCATAATACCCTCCACTTCCGTCCACATTGCTGCAAATGGTCAGATTTCATTCTTTCTCATTGCCAAGTAGTATTCCATTGTATATATAAACCACATCTTCTTTATCCATTCGTCAGTTGATGGACATTTAGGTTCTTTCCATAATTTGGCTATTGTTGAAAGTGCTGCTATAAACATTGAAGTACAAGTGACCCTATGCATCAGTGACCCTGTACAAGTGACCCTGTATCCCTTGGGTAGATTCCTAGCAGTGCTATTGCTGGGTCATAAAGTAGTTCTATTTTTAATTTTTTGAGGAATATCCACACTGTTTTCCAGAGTGGCTGCACCAGTTTGCATTCCCACCAGCAGTGCAAAAGGGCTGCCATTTCTCCAACATCCTTGCCAGCATCTATAGTCTCCTGATTTGTTCATTTTAGCCACTCTGACTGGCATGAGGTGCCATCTCAGTGTGGTTTTGATTTGTATTTCCCTGATGATGAGTGACGTTGAGCATCTTTTCATGTGCCTGTTGGCCATCTGGATATCTTCTTTGGAAAAGTGTCTATTCATGTCTTCTGCCATTTCTTCACTGAATTATTTGTTTTTCGGTTGTGGAGTGTGGTGAGTTCTTTACAGATTTTGGATACTAGCCCTTTATCTGATGTGTCATTTGCAAATATCTTTTTTCGTTCTTTCAGTTGCCTTTTAGTTTTGTTGACTGTTTCCTTTGCAGTGCAGGCGCTTTTTATCGTGATGAGGTCCCAGTAGTTCATTTTTGCTTTTAATTCCGTTGCCTTTGGAAATGTGTCAAGTAAGAAATTGCTGCGGCTGAGGTCAAAGAGGTTTTTTCCTGCTTTCTCCTCTAGGGTTTTGATGCAGTTTCCTGTCTCATATTCAGGTCCTTTATCCATTTTGAGTTTATTTTTTGTGAATGGTGTAAGAAAGTGGTTTAGTTTCATTCTTCTGCATGTTGCTGTCCAGTTCTCCAGGCACCATTTGTTAAAGAGACTCTTTTTTCCATTAGACACTATTTCCTGCTTTGTCAAAGATTAGTTGGCCATACATCTGTGGGTCCAATTCTGGAGTCTCTATTCTATCCATTAGTCTATGTGTCTGTTTTTGTGCCAATACCATACTGTCTTGATGATGACAGCTTTGTAGTAGAGGCTAAAGTCTGGGATTGTGATGCCTCCCGCTTTGCTTTTCTTCTTCAATATTACATAGGCTATTCAGAGTCTTTTGTGCTTCCATACAAATTTTAGGATTGTTTGTTCTAGCTTTGAGAAGAATGCTGGTGTAATTTTGATTGGAATTGCATTGAATGTGTAGATTGCTTTGGGTACTATTGACATTTTAACAATATTTATTCTTCCAATCCATGAGCATGGAATGATTTTCCATTTATTTGTATCTTCAATTTCCTTCATAAGCTTTCTATAGTTTTCAGCATACAGATCTTTTACATCTTTAGTTAGGTTTATTCTTAGGTATTTTATGGTTCTAGGTGCAGTTGTGAATGTGATCAGTTTCTTTTTTTCTCTTTCTGTTGCTTCATTATTGGTATATAAAAATGCAACCGATTTCTGTACATTAATTTTGTACCCTGCGACTTTGCTGAATTCACACATCATTTCTAGCAGACTTTTGGTGGAGTCTGTCGGGTTTTCCATGTAGAGTATCATGTCGTCTGAAAAAAGTGAAAGTTTGACCTCATCTTTGCCAATTTTGATGCCTTTGATTTCCTTTTGTTGTCTGAGTGCTGAGCTTAGGACTTCCAACACTATGTTAAACAACAGTAGTGAGAGTGGACATCCCTGTCATGTTCCTGATCTCAGGGGGAAAGCTCTCAGTTTTTCTCCATTGAGGATGATATTAGCTGTGGGCTTTTCATAAATGGCTGCTATGATGTTTAAGTATGTTCCTTCCATCCCGACTTTCTTGAGGGTATTCATCAAGAAAGGATGTTGTATTTTGTCAAATGCTTTCTCTACATCTATTGACTGGACCATACGGTTCATTCTTCCAGAATGAACCTTTTCTATTTTTTGGAACAGTTTGAGAAGGATAGGTATTAACTCTTCTTTAAGTGTCTGGAAGAATTACCCAGGGAAGCCATTTGGTCCAGGACTCTTATTTGTTGGGAAATTTTTGATAACTGATTCAATTTCTTCACTAGTTATGGGCCTGTTCAAAGTTTCTATTTCTTCCTGTTTGAGTTTTGGTAGTGTGTGTTTAGGAATTTGTCTGTCTTCCAGGTTGTCCAGTTTGTTGGCAAACAGTTTTTCATAGTATTCCCTGATAATTGCTTGTATTTCTGAGGGATTGGTTGCAATAAATCCCTTTTCATTTATGATTTTATCTATTTGGATCCTCTCTCTTCTCTTTTTGAGAAGCTGGGCTAGAGGTTTATCAATTTTGTTTATTTTTTCAAAACACCAACTCTTGGGTTTCATTGATCTGTTCTACTTTTTGTTTTGGATTCTATATTGTTTATTTTTGCTCTGATCTTTATTATTTCTCTTCTGCTGCTGGGTTTGGGATGTCTTTGCTTCTATTTCCTTTAGGTGTGCTGTTAGATTTTGTATTTGGGATTTTTTCTTGTTTCTTGAAATAGGCCTGGATTGCAATGCATTTTCCTCTTATGACTGCCTTTGCTGCATACCAAAGGTTTTGAATTGTTGTGGTTTCCTTTTCATTTGTTTCCATATATCTTTTAATTTCTTCTCTAACTGCCTGGTTGACCCATTCGTACTTTAGTAGGATGTTCTTTAACCTCCATGCTTTTGGAGGCTTTCCAGACTTTTTCCTGTGGTTAATTTCAAGTTTCAGAGCATTGTGACCTGAAAGTGTGCATGGTATGATCTCAATTTATATTTATTGAGGGCTGTTTTGTGACCCAGTATGTGATCTATCTTGGAGAATGTTCCATGTGAATTTGAGAAGACAGTATATTCTGCTGCTTTGGGATGAAAAACTCTGAATATATTGTCAGGTCCATCTGGTCCAATGTATCATTCAGGGCCACTGTTTCCTTATTGATTTGATGTGTGGATGATCTCTCCATTTCTGTAAGTGGAGTTAAATCCCCCTGCAGTTACCGCATTCTTACTGATAAGATTGCTTATGTTTGTGATTGCTTTATATATTTGGGTGCTACCGAATTTGGTGCATAGACATTTATAATTGTTACTTCTTCCTGATGGATACACCCTGTAATTATTATATAATGCCCTTCTTCATCTCTTGTTACAGCCTTTAATTTAAAGTCTAGTTTGTCTGATATAAGTATGGTGGCTACTCCAGCTTTCTTTTGACTTCCAGTAGCATGATATGATAGTTCTCCATCCCCTCACTTTCAATATGAACATGTCCTCAGGTCTGAAATGAGTCTCTTGTAGACAGCAAATAGATGGGTCTTGTTTTTTATCCGTTCTGATACCCTATGTCTTTTGATTGGAGCATTTAATCCATTTACATTCAGTGTTATTATTGAAAGTTATGGGTTTAGAGTCATTGTGATATCTGTAGGTTTCATGGTTGTAGTGATGTCTCTTGTACTTTGTGGTCCTTGCAACATTTTACTCACAGGGTCCCCTTTAGGATCTCTTGTAGGGCTGGTTTATTGGTGATGAATTCCTTCAGTATTTGTTTGTTTGGGGAAACCTGCTATCTCTCCTTCTATTCTGAATAACAAGCCTGCTGGATAAAGGATTCTTGGCTGCATATTTTCCTGTTCATCACATTGAAGAGTACCTGTCATTTCTTTCTAGCCTGCCAAGTTTCAGTAGATAGGTCTGCTACTACCCTCATGCTTCTACCTTTGTATGTTAAGGCCTGTTTGTCCCTAGCTGCTTTCAGAATTATCTCTTAATGCTTGTATTTTGCTAGTTTCACTGTGATATGTTACGCAGAAGATTGATTCAAGGTATGTCTGAAGGGAGTTCTCTGTGCCTCTTGGATTTCAATGTCTGTTTCCTTCCCCAGATTGGGAAAGTTCTCAGCTATGATTTGCTCAAGTACACCTTCAGCCCCTCTCTTCTTCTTCTTCTGGAATTCCTATGATATAGATATTGTTCCATTTGATTGCATCACTTAGTTCTCTAATTCTCCCCTCTCAATCCTGGATTTTTTTAAATCTTTTTCTCAGCTTCCTCTTTTTCCATAATTTTATCTTCTAATTCACCTATTCTCCCCTCTGCCTCTTTAATCCGTGCTGTGGCCATCTCCATTTTCCACCTCATTTATAGCATTTTTTAATTCATCATGACTATTTTTTAGTTCCTTGATCTCTGCAGTAATAGATTCTCTGCTGTCTTCTATGCCTTTTTCAAGCCCGGTGATTAATCTTACGACTATTATTCCAAACTCTTGTTCAGTTATACTGCTTATATCTGTTTTGATCAATTCTTTAGCTGTCATTTCTTCCTGGAATTTCTTTTGAGGGGAATTCTTCCGTTTCATCATTTTGGGTAGTTTTCTGTCCCTTATAAGTTTTGAAATCTTGTTATGTGCTCTGCACCTGCGAGCACTGCTATATTAAAGGTGGACAGGGGTCATACACTGTCCAGGGCCTGGCCCTTCAGGAGGTGTTTTTTGGTGTGTTACTTCCTCTCTGTTGTGACTTTGGTTATTTTATTTCTCTGCTCGTAGTGATGTTTTGGACCCTCCATGAGGTGTGCTTTGATTTGTTCCTTGAAGTGGTCCTATAGCACATCAAGAATGTCCCAGTGTCTCCCTCTTAGATTCAGTCTCTTTTCCTCCCAGACTCTTGGCATTCAGTCCTTTGGCTTCAGCACTTCTTTGAAAGATGTGGGAAGTACAGATCCCCCTACTTCTCCGCCATGTTGGCCTGCCTCCCAGAGCAACACTCAAAGTATCTCAGTTTATACGCGAAACCCTGGGCAGCAAGGCACGCACTGGGATGGCCTCCCCAACTGCCTCACTGGTTGCACAGTGTTGATGGGGGAGGGAGAAGAGGAAAAAACGGTTGTTTCCCACCAAAGGCCCAGATCCCAAAGCAGTGCTCCACATAGAGGCTCTGTCAGCTTTGGTGAAGAAGACCTTATCTGATCACTCCCTCCAGCTTGTACAAGACGAAGCGGTGCAAGGTAGGAGTTCTTCACTGACCGTTGCCACCAACTCTCACCCTAATGGCAGTGGCCTAATTTCCAAATTTCTCTCTCAAGATCTGAAGTATATGTAACACCACACTTTGATGTCTCACAGGCATCTCAAATTTAAAATATGTGAAATGAAATTCTTGATTGTCTTTCCCATACTTATGCATTTAGTAAATGGTATCAATATCCACCCAGATGATCTATCTAGAAGTTTTAAACGTTAACAACAAACACAAGTTAACAGATCTTTTTTCAATTCTTCAAAAATCCAATATCCTTTCTCTGTGAAGTCTTCTTCCCCTGTTTCATAATGCTTTACCTCCAGTTATTTGAAAGATACTTCTCCTCATCCTACAGGTCTCAGGTTAAATATTATCCCTAAAGAAGGCTTCTGTGACTATTCTACCTACAGTAAGTTTGTCTCACTACTACTGATATTTTCCATAAGGTCTTTATTTACTTTCTGTGCAGCATTTCCATAATTTCTATTTGTGTGATTATATCTTCAATCTGTTTTTCCCACTAGACCAAAAGATCTATGAATACAGGGGTCATGTCCATTTTGTCACCATTAGTTCCACAATGTCCAAAAAAACTAAATATTTATTCAATACACATGAATGGTTAAAGTCAAGAAACAAGTCTATTCCTCAAATTCACAAATAGGACATTATTTTTATGTTTCTGAAATACCACTTGGTGAATTAGCAAAGCAAATTTTAATTATTAATCATCTGATTTCTAAAGCTTCATGATAAATTATGTTTTTTTTTTTTGTACTACTCAGATAGTAAGCTATTAGAAGGCAATGTAGAGTCAATAAAGTTTACAACTACACTTTAAAATGAACATAGGGCCGTACCATGTTTTGCTATAATGCACCTCTCAAGTAATGTGCTCTTTTCAGGACAGACAATAACAATGAGCAAGAATTTATCTCTTCAAATAATTTTTAATGATTTTATCATTCTGAAAACACAGAATATCCAATTTTCAAAAAAGGAAAAAAGTTATGTATACTGTAAAAAGTTATGTATACTGTAAAAAGTATACTACCTGTTACCCAAACACTTAATTTCCCTCCCCCAAAATAGTCATTATTATCAGTCTTTTTGTGTATCCTTCCAGGATATCCCATGCACACGGCCTTGTTATCTGCCCTTTCCAGATTTGAAATCAAATATTTTTTCAAGGATCCCTGGTTACTTTTCATGGAAAATAGTTTTTCAAGACCATAATTTGGGCACCAAGGATGATCATTCCTATTGGATTGATCTTTGTTTCTAGGCCTTTTCATCTGACAGAGCTAGGAAATATTTGTTTTATTTTAAAAGACAGAAATCATCACATGTTCTTGTGATACTTTTAATTCACATTCAGTACTATAGGGTTTTAATTTAACCTCTTTTATCTTATATTCATATTTCCTTTCTCCTATGCCTGGTTCTCAAAGGGATCCAAAGATGATAAAATTAGAATACTACATATTTACTCATGTTTTTTTTAAATCGCACAGTCCACACGTAACAGTCTCAGAATAACAAAACTAATATTATTGCCAACAATATAATTTCTATAAATGGTTTTAAGGTTTCTTTTTTTTTTCAGTTCTTTTTTTTCTATACATCACTGGAGGAGTAAGGCCTAATTGCTGTGCTTTCAAGTCACTTAGAATACTTCCTCTCTGATTGTGCCACCAATTAAATACACTTTGAGGTTCAATTTGATTCTAATTCTTTTTTTTTTTACAGTAGTAAAATTTATCAGTCTTTCTTGTCATGATTTCTTGGTTTTGTGTCATCCCCTGAGGACCTTCTGCATTCCAAGAGTGTTTTATATTTTTAAATATTCATTCATGTTTTCTTCTTGTACTTTTGTGGTTTCATATAAACATTGAAACTTTGATCTTTATGGAATTTATAGTAGAGAGCAGGAATCCATTTTAATTCCAGTGGCTACCTGGTTTTCTCAACACCATTTATTGAATGATCTTTTTGTTTGTTTGTTTTTCCTCAGAGAGTATAAATACCACCATTTATTAAGAGTCTGGACTCATAACAGTGGTGTTCACTGGCAGAAGAGTCCATGACAATGGCTGAGAGCATCTGCTGGCACTGGCACTAGTGCTAGTACCTAAAGTAGGACTATTCCTATGGCAGAATCTTAGCCATACGGATCCTTGTTTTCTGCCCAACCTAGATCCTCTAGCTTTAACACTGATTTAATCACTTCAATTTTTTTCAATTTTGTTTTATTTTGTTTTTAATCAAAGTACCATTGACTATTTGCAGTCAAGAATCATAACTTATACAACATGATTTTTCTCCAGTGAGCATTCCCCAAATTGCAGCCTTTGTCTCTTTGCTCTACATTTTGTAGCTAATTTTTTTAATGTTTATTTATTTGAGAGTGGGGGAGGGTCAGAGAGAGAGAGAGAGAGAGAGAGGAAGAGAGAGAATCTCAAGCAGGCTCCGCACTCTTAGCACAGAGTTCAGTGTGGGGCTTGATATCACAAATCCTGGGATCATGACCTGAGCTGAAATCAAGAGTCAAATGCTTAACTGATTGAACCACCCAGGTGCCCCACCTGTCAATGACTGTAATTATCAGAATTTCACTACCGTCTCTAGTAACTGAATCCTAATATACCATGAGCTCATATCACCTCATTATTTTTACATTTTTCAGAGAGTAAACATACCTACAGTTGGTTATCTTAACATTTTAAAACTATATTTCTCATTATTTTTCTAGAAATATCCCAAAGCTTTAAAGGATAGCATGGGGTGCTAACGGAAAAGCAAGCAGAATGGTTAGAAAAAGACAGGAGAAATGGCAGGAAATAAGGATGGATTAGGAGACAAAGGTCAAATCGCAGTTTGATTTTTTTATATTAGAGAGTTAATATTTAACAGTGTAGAAACTAAACAACCACTGAATAATTTCAAGCTTGAATGACACAATCAGATTTTTGTGTTACAAGAATCACTTTGGCAGCACTGAAAAAAGTATGCGGGATGACATGAGATTATTTTTTTTGTTTTTAAACACAGTTTTTCATTCAAATAGATTTAGAGCCTTACTATATATTCTGAATAGTTTTCTACAAATTATTAACCCAATGCTATACTTTGGAGCCATATACAAAGGTATAGCTGCCAATTAATTTGTAAAATTTATGAGTGTGATTTTACAGAACTCATAATATGAATATAAGATTGTTTACCAACTGTTACCTTAAAGATGACATAGACAATATGGTTTCTAATACAATACAATAATTAACTGAATTATAACTTATCATTTATTTACTATCTATCATGTACAATTTGACAAGCAGATAAAATATGCATTTAGAAAATCACTGCACCATTTGAAATATATACAGGTTACCTATCATATAATCTTAAGTTACACTGAGCATATAAGAGCTCATAAACTACAGGGCTCATAGCTACTTAGGGGCTACACTTCAATCACAGTTTGGTTTTACTTGTATGAAAACAATAATATAAACCCCTTTTTTGAAAAAAGGAAATATAAAAATCAGAAATAGGAGTTTCACTTTAAAAAAGGAATAAGATTTTATTAGAGACAAACTGTAAACAAAATCAGTTGACCTAAAAAGTATTTTGGTTTATTTGAATGCTAAAAGATCTATTTGTGATATTCATAAAGAAAGGTATGTTTAGCCATGCCCTAATCTTTTTAATGTTTATTTATTTTTGAAAGAGAGACTGAGAGAGAGCAGAGGGGGCAGAGAGAGAGGGAGAGAGAGAATTCCAACCAGGCTCTATGCTCTCAATGCAGAGCCCATCACAGGGCTTGATCTCATGAACTGTGACATCATGACCTGAGCCAAAATCAAGAGTCAAGAGTCAGAAACTTGACCAACTGAGTCACGCAGGTGTCCCTGCCCTATTCTTTAAGTAAGAGATCTCTGTTGTGTTAGCCTATGGTTCACTGAGAAAAAAGACTCTCTTGCTGTGCTGTTTCACTAAAGAAGTCCATCTTTACCGCTGTGAAATGTTAATATGTTAATAAATCATGTCATCCTCTGCATGATTTTGAGAAGTCATAAAATATGGCTAGTATAGGAGATAAATGGCACTTATGGTTAATCACTTAAAATGTAATAAATTGTCACAAACAGGTGCTTTTATCCTTTTCTGTCTCTTTAGATTTAGTTCTTCAAAAACTACTGAAAAACTAAATACAACAAAAAACAAACCCAGAGCAGGTTTTATAATTTTTTGTCCCCTTTATGTAGAATACAAATTTATATAAGTATAAATGTACTTTTGAATGTTTTTAAACCTAAACACAACATGGAGTTGTATTTCACCAGGACTGGCTAGTCCCCTGCATTCCCAGAACTAGCCAGTCTTTACACAGAATTTTCAAATAACTGCTGTGAAAACAGAAACTCCATTAGGTTAAGGACAGGCTATACTACTGATACTCAGTATGCAGAGACACAGAGATTAGACAAGCCATAGAAGTAGAAATGCCAATTAGGGACATTCTAAAAACCAGGGAGAGATAATCCAGACAAACTATCAAAGAAATTTGTCAGTCTATAAACAGCTGAAATCCCCCATTCCATGAAAGGCAAAGTATGACACAGAGTAAAGAGGAAGTTAATTTAATAGTAGGCAACAGGAAGACATACAGGTGATCAGGCTGGGCAGAGGCCTACGAGGCCTAATAGAAAGCTGTAGAATTCCACCTTTAAGAAATCATGAAAAGCAAAATCCTAGTATTCAAAATAGCAACTTAGGCTAGAAGGAACTAGTATACTATGCAAGAAAACAAGTCATCTATTAATTAATTTATAGATGAAAACACAGGGATTCAACTGTTAGAAACAGATATAAGGGGCCTGATTAAAGAGATCAAAGCAAAAGCTTAGTTACTAAAATCAACGTACTAAGACAAAGTAATGCCAAGAATATGTTGATGCTAAGGTCATAAAACCCTGACCCTGAGTTCCTTATAGTAGCTGTTCTTAAATACAGAACTGTTACCAGTGACTGGAGAAGGGCTAAACATAAATGTGGTATTAAGGAACTTAAGTAACGAAATATAAAAGAATCATCAGTCTAAGGCTTACACTTAATACTAATTCAAGCCCTATTCTTTTTGTCACTCCAGAATTCTAGCTTTAAGTACGACTGCTCCCTCTGCCTGAAAAAAATTAGTTGACATAAAATTATGGACACAGGTTACCATAAAACTCTGCAAATCTCTACCATATGGGAAACTGAGATGTTGTACCATTTTTTTTTTTTTTTTTGCAGGCGATATGGCAATAAATGCATGACAAGAACATTCAGAAATATGCTCTCTGTGGTGAGCTGACAAAGGAGGTGACTATATAAGGACTTACAAAATAAAATGAAAAATACTAATAATGTGAACAATTGAGAAATTTCATGGTTGGTGAGAGGAGAGTAATATTATAATTAGAAAAAAATCAGGGAAAATTCTTCTGTAGAAAATAGATGGATCAACTACTTCCCTTTTGGTCCCATGGCCAATACTCCATAATCTCATATTCATGAAGATATCAACCTAGAATGTCACAAGTCCACAACAGAACTGCTCTATCAGGATGATGTGAACCAAATGTCCACAAAGAACTGGGACTTTTTCTTGTATTCTAACTTTAAGTATATTGACTTTAATGTTCTTTTTATAACCTTATAAGATTCCTTTCTACTGACCCTGAGTTTCTGGCCCTAAAAAATATCTGTTGAATAAATAATGTATTAATGAAGAATATAAAAGCATGAAAACATAAATACGTAACTAAAGCATACTGGAGATGGTACTCCCTACCAAGGTTGGTGACATTTAATAATGTTAAGAAAAAAATTCTTGGATTAAAAGACAATTAAAAAGTTATGCAGAAAATACACACTCAAAGAGAAAAAAAAATCTACCTAAAGTGAGAATCTGAGTTCTCCTAGCTGACACAGGAATGGAACCAAATTAAATTTGCACTAATGCAAGGAGTTTGAAATTAATAACGCTCCTCCTTCTTCTCTCTCTTTTTTAAATAAATGAATTCTCATTTGACTGACAGAAAAATTCAAAGCATCCATAAAAAAAAGGGATCTGGTAAAAACCATCACACCTAAACACACAATATAATAAAATATGACTTTTAACATTGTAACCACTTAGATTATTTAGAATGGTTATGAATTTCCCATGTATCCTAAAAGTAACATGCAATTTAAATGGCAGCATAGTCATCAATTTTCATAATATTTTAATGTTAATTTAAGGTCCAGTCTCCTAGCAAGCTAGAATATTTTAAATTTTGTATTTGTATATCCTGAGAGCATATTTTATGACTTGTTTTACTTCCTGATAGCTCTTATTATAGTTTTTCAGAAACTTGGTTTATGGCATAAACCCTTTATACATTCTATAAACCCTGTATGTTCCATAGCCAAATGAAGACTTTTCATGGGATTTGACCTTGATATAGATTTCTATAACAACAATGAAACCATTAGGCCTCTTTTGTTCTCTTTCTAGTCAATAGAAAGGAATTGTTGTACATGTAGCTAACTAAGTAATTGACCATGATCTATGATCTATATAGTAATCTCTACATTCTATAAAAGTTGAAATATATGTATTGCAGTTTATGTTAACGTGATCTTGACTTTGTAAATTACCTGTCCTTATTATACATGTCTGAATTATACATATTACTGATTTTATGTTGTAGGATGATATATCCATTAAGAACACTGGCATTACACAAAGCTGGTTCAGTTCCTGACTCTGATTTATTAGCTATATAGCATTAGAGAGGTTATTCAACTTCTGTGATCCTTGATCTTCTCATCTGAAAAATGGAAAGTTTGAAATAGAGAACTATTAAGGCATTCTGCTTCCTTAATTCTGCTTCCTAACTCTAAAATTCTGCTTCCTTAATTCTGGTGATAAAATATAACACTACTTAAGCAGTAAGAACAACAAAATGGTATATAAGTAAGGTAGTATTGAGAACAAGGAAACACACACACACCTCTAAATTACCCAAGGCATTAATCAAAAATACCAAAGTGGTATAAAAGTAAGGTAGTATTCAGAACAAGGAAACACACAACACACTCACATGTGTGCGCACGCATGGACGGACAAACACACACACACACACACACACTGAACTACCCAAGTCATTAAGCAAAAGTTATTTTGATTTAATTATGTGAACAACAGTTGCTTAAATTCTCATTAACCACTCATGTGAAGATGATATTATTTGCATTCCTTAAATCCTTCTGTGGCTAACCATGTGATAAGGTTAACATGGGATTACTTTTTAAATTGGCCCTTCAAGATCTGGCATATTTTTCTCTCTGACCTAATCTCTACTAACTCCCATTCTTACTCTCAGTGGCCACTACTAACCCTACTAAGCCTCTGTTGATTCCTCATACTTGGACTACTACTGCCTATCTCATCTCTTTTTCCCTCCCTACCACTATCTCCAGAGATTTTTGCCTTTTTGTTTTGCTTTCCTAATTTCTACTCATCCTTCAAATTATTGCACTTTACTCCCCTGACTCTCCTCATCGCCCCTCAAGTCAGGAGATGTTCATACATATTTCTGTTAGATGAATAAAAAATAAATGACAAACCTTTAATATTCAAATAAGGTTTCAAATATATTTATAACTTTAAAAATATCAAGGCCCAGATTTATTTTCAATATTTTCAATTTATAACTTTGATAAATCATTAATACGTTTTTCAATTTAGTTTCACATTTCATTATTGAAAGGCTGAAACTAGAATGAGGAAAGGTTTGTGACATTCTGATTCCTTAAAATCATCATATTATAGCCAAATAGGGCCAGGCACCTATCAAAATGAGAAGGCAGATATACAGATCCTATTCTTCAAATGCAACTCTATTTGACTTTGGATAAAAGTAATAAATATTAAAAATGTGCCAGAGGAGCACAAAAGAATTCTGGAAATAGGATAAAAAATTAAAGGAAGGGGTAACTGTGCTTTAAGCACAATGTAATTTTTTTAATGTTTATTTATTTCCGAAGGAGAGAGACAGAGCATGAGCGGGGGAGGGGCAGAGAGAGAAGGAGGCAGAATCTGAAGCAGGCTGCAGGCTCTGAGCTGTCAGCACAGAGCTGGATGCAGGGCTTGAACTTGTGAACCATGAGATCATGACTTGAGCCAAAGTCAGACACTTAACCGACTGAGCCACTCAGGAGCCCCAAGCATAATTTAAAGGAAAGCAGGACCTTCAATTCTTGGAGGATTCAGTATATATACTCTTACAGAAGTAGTATTAGCAAAAGGCAAATCAACCTGATAGCATAGCCATAATTGAAAAAGACATGGGAAAAATGAAAGAGAAGAATGAAGGTAAGGAAATGATGGCCCTGGCAGCGTGGTACAACAACTTGCACATGGTAAAGCAGTTCACTTCATACTTAGTGAGATTTTGAAAGGAAAACATATGGACTGTAGAAGAAAAAAGTACAGTTGACTAGTCAGCCAGGTAAGCCTGGTGAACAATAGGGTGACAGATGTCAAAACCAAATGACTCAAAAAGAGGAAAGGTTACAATAAGCTTCATGAAAGTCTGCAAATATACTGCACTTGAATTAGGGTTCCTCAGAAGAGTAAACAGATACTGAAAACCTATTGTCAAAAAGATTATTTTTGGATCAAGAATAAGATATCACTGCAAGAAAGATAGAGGCTAGTGATGTAGATTCTCAAACTATTCTGTTATAAAGTTATGAGATAAAATCAGATTAGACCAAAGAAGAGAAAGGACTTATGGGATACTTTCTTAAGATTTTATATATGGAATGCCTCTAAAGGTCAATGCCTGGGAGTTATGATGATAATGATAATATCTTTTGGAAAACAGGAGGATTATTATTGGGAGAAGTGGAGAGCAAGATGTTTCTAAATTTGAAGCATTGTTTTAATTCTGTGACAAGCACCTAACCTGAGATTTCAAACACATGAGATTTTTTTTTTTTTTTTTTACCAGGAGAATTCATCTAAATTGCTTCACACAGAATCATGTTTAGAAAATACATTTAAAGTTCCAGTTCAAGATGGCAACATAGAATGATCCAAAGCTTACTTCCTCCTATAGAGACACCAAATCTGCAGTTAAATACGGAACAAATTGCTCTGGGAAAAAAAAAACTGTCTGAGCAACTTCTATGCATTAGGCAAAGGAGAGAAGGCCACATTAAAGCAAGTAGGAGAGGCTGGAAAGCAATCTCACCATAAACCCCATTCCCCAGAGCTGCGACCCACAATTAAGAGAAAACTCAAAACTTAGAGCTTTGAAAACCAATGGGGCTCACATCCACGATATCCACAACGCTATAACAATTTGAGAAATGACTCTTATAGGGCTCACACACCCCGACTCACCCACCCAAGGGCTCAGCACAAAGGTAGCCAATAGGCAGGCACCCAGACTTTAGGTGAATGAGGCTTACCTGCTAATCTTAAAGTGTTGGCCTGAGGCAAAAATCTAATTTAGCACACATCAAGGGTCCTCCTGGCTCACAGTCACCATCTTCACACTCTCCCTCTGCCTTACTCTAGCCAGTGGGTGCCATCTTTTTTCTTTTTTCAGTGGTAGGCTTTTTTTTTTTGGCTTTTTTTTTCCCTCTTTTCTTACAGGTACCATCGTTATGCTCTCCCTTATGTCTCACTCCAGTCAGCAGCTACCTTCTTCATGTACTAGCTGGTGAGCACCATCTTTTTTCTTTTCCTTTTTCCTGGAAGGTGTGATCTATACTCTCCCTGTGTCTCATTCCAGTTGGTGTGTGCCATCTTTGTACTCTCCCTCTGCTGTGCTCCAGAGTGTCAGTATCTCTTACGGGGGAACCGTTACATGCACCTGTTTTTGCAGCTGCTGCCCTGATACCACTTGATTGCTTGGCTCTGGAGGCCAAAAGCGGGGTAACAGTCCCATGGGACTGTTAAAAATAGAGGGATAGTTCTTGGCAGACTACAACCCCCATAGCACCACACAGATAGCAAACTAAAACACACCCCCAGTCTTTCTGTGAAAGAAGCCTACTTGCTTGTCCAGGAGCTTTGGCCTGAGAGGCAGGCTTCTTCTGATTTGGCATACAACTAGGAGCCTGTGGAGCTGTTTTCAAGGAATAGAGGCTGATAGATATATTTGTGCCTTCCTGCTGCCTTGCTCCAGCTCACCAGTATCTCCCTCCAAGTAAGCTTAATATACCCTGTCTGGCATGCCAATGTTTGTGGCTGCCACCAGGGGAAACCTATACATTGCCTGGCTCTGGTGGCCTTCAAGTCCCACAGGACTGTAACCAAAAGACAAAGAGTTTATAAGTGGCTATCACCCACAGCAAGAGTCAACAGAGACAGCAGCTCAGTCTTTCAGTGAGAGTGGCCTATTAGCTTATCATCATAAATATGCCTGAGGGGTGGATTTCTAATTAAACACACATCTAAGAGCTGACAGTAATCCTTCCAGTGACCTCAGAGGGCAGGAGTTATCTCTGCACTCTCCCCTGGCTGCACTCCAACAGACTGCCACTATCTCCCAGAGGCAAACTTTTCTCCCAGAGACAAACTTCTACATACATTCGGTACCATGGTTTCTACATCTGGGACCTGGTTTGTGCAGTTGCCACCAGAGGATGCCCCTTACTTGCCTGCGCTTACCAGAAGCTTGTGTTCTTGAGTTCCATAGGATTATAACAATCAGAAACAGTTCTTGTCAGGCTACCACCCTCAGGGCACTGCAAAGACAGCAGCCTAAAACACCCCAGCCTTTCTATTAAAGAGACCAATTAGCTTGTCCTAGAGCTTTGGTGTGAGGGGCAAGGCTTCAAAAACTAGACTTCAAAAACTAGACTGTAATAGTAGACAAACAAAGGCATTACATAAAGACGTCAGTCCAACAAGGGTATATAACATTTGTATTTAAAAATGCACCTAACATAGAGGTCTATATACATGTCAAATATCAATAGACAGCAATACAATTATAGTAGGGGAATTTAATACCCCACTTACATCAATAGATAGATACTCAAGACAGAAAATCAATAAGGAAAACATTGGGCTGAAAAGACATATTAGACCAGGTGGACTTAACAGATGTAAACAAAACATTCCATCCCAAAACAACAGAATATGCATTCTTCTGAAGTACACATTCTCCAGTATAGATCATATGTTAAGCCACAAAAAAAAAAGTCTTAATAAATTTAAGAGGACTGAAATCATATCAAGTATCTTTTCTGGCCACAAGGATATGAAACTAGAAATCAATTACCAAAAAAAAAAGAAAACAGAGAATTTACAAATATATGGAAATTAAACAACATGCTACTGAACTTCCAATGAAACAAGGAAGAAATAAAAATAAAAAAATACTTTGAGACAAATGAAAATAGAAATACAATATAGCCAAAACTTATGGGATACAGCAAAAGCAGTTCTAAGAGAGAAGTTCATAGTGATAACGTCTATATCAAAAAACAAGAACAATTTCAGATAAATAACCTAACTTTACATTTCAAGAAACTAAAAAAAAAGAACAAATGAAGACCAAAGTTAGTAGCAGGAAGTATAGAATAAAGCAGGAATAAATAAAATACATGCTAAAAGACAATAGAAAGGATCAATGAAACTTGTTCATTGATAAGAAAAACAAAACTGATAAACCTTTAACTAGACTCACCAAGGGAAAAAAAGAGGACACAAATAAGTTAAACCAGAACTTAACAAGGAGATGTTATAACTGATACTATAGAAAAATAAAGGATCCTAAGGGACTATTATGAAAAATTACATGCCAACAAATTGGACATTCTAGAAGAAATGGATAAATTCCTAGCAATATGTAACTTACCAAGACTGTATCATGAGAAATAGAAAATCTGAACAGAGTGATTATTAGTAAAGAGATTGAATCAGTAATCAAAAACTGCCCAAAAAACAACAGTCCAGGACCAGAACCTTCACTGGTAAATTCTACAAAACAGTCAAAGAAGATTAATACCAATCCTTCTTAAACTCTTCCCAAAAAATGGGAGAGAAGACGTCTAAGTTCATTTCACAAGGTCTGTATTACCCTAATACTAGAACCAAGCAACTACGCCACAAGCAAAGAAAATTACAGACCAATATCCCTAATGAACATAGATACAAAATCCTGAAGAGAATGTTACCACACCAGATTCAACAATACATTACATTACAATACATTAAAATACATACAATACATAAAAAATACATATGCTGTGATTAAGTGGGATTTATTCCAAGGACACAAGGATGGTTCAACACCTACAAATTAATACGGTATACCATATTTACCAAACAAATGATAAAAATCATACGATCATCTCAAAGATGCATAAAAAGTGTTTCACAAAATTTGACATTCATTCATGACAAAATGAACAACTAAGTTGGAACACAGGGAATTTTTCTCAACATAATAAAGGCCATCTATGACAAACCCAAAGCTAACATCATATTCAACAGGGAAAAGATAAAAGCTTTTCCTCTAAGATTGGGAACAAAAGAAGATGCCTACTCTCACCATACTTACTCAAAATAACATTGGACAGCCTATCAAGAGCAATTAGTCAAGAAAAATAAATAAAAGTCACCTAAATTGGAAAGGAGGAAGTGAAACTATCACTATTTTCAGATGGAGTGACATAGAAAATGCTAGACTCTATTAAAAAAAAGTAAGAACTAAATTCAGTAAACTTGCAGGATGCAAAATCAGTATACATTACATTTCTATACACTAATAACAAGATAGCAGAAAGAGGAAATAAGAAAACAATTAAGCTACAATTGTATCAAAGAAGAATAAAATACCTAAAATGAACTTAATTAAGGTGAAATATCTTATGCTGAATTTTATAAAACATCGATGAAAGAAACTGAAGACACAAATAAATGGAAAGATTTTCTATGTTCATAGATTGAAAGGCTTAATTAAAATTGTTAAAATGTTCATATTCCCCACAGTAATCTGTAGGTTCAATGCAATCCTTATCAAAATTCCAATGGCATTTTTAAAGAAATAGCAGAAATGATCCTCAAATTTGTATGGAACCAAAAAGATCCCAAATAACCAAAGTAATCGTGATAAAGAACATAGCTAGAGACACCACACTCCTGATTTCAAACTACATTTCAAAGCTATAATCATCAAAACAGTATGGTATTGGCACTAATACTGACACAAAGATCAATAGAACAGAATAGAGAGGTCAGAAATAAAACTGCACATATATGTTCAATTAATTTGTGAAAAAGGTTTCAAGAACATACAACAGGAAAATGACAGTTTCACTATCCTATGTCACACAAAAAGTAACTCAAAATGGATTAAATACTTGAATGGAAGATCTGAAACCATAAAACTCTAAATAAAACATAGTCAGTAAGCTTCCTGATACTGGTCTTGGCGATGATCTTTCAGATTTGACACTAAAAGCAAAAGTAACAAAAGCAAAAATAAACAAATGGGACTACATCAAACTAAAAAGCTTCTGAACAGCAAAGAAAATCATCATCAACGATATGAAAAAACAAAACCTACTGAATGAAAGGAAAGGTCTGCAAATCATATATCTGATAAGGGGTTAATATTCAAAATATATAAAGAACCCACACAACTTACTAGAAAAAAAATAATCTGATTAAAACTGAGCAGAGGGGCACCTGGATGGCACTGTTGGTGGCAATGTAAATTGGTGCAATCACTATGGAAAACAATATGGAGGTTCCCCCGAAAATTAAAAATAGAAGTACCATATGATCCAGCAGTTTCACTTCTGGTAGTTTATCTGAAGAAAAAGGTTAATTCAAAAGGATATTGCACCTCCATGTTCATTTCAGCATTATTTATGACAGCTAAGACATGGAAATAACCCAATAAATAAACAAAATGTGATATATATATATACATATATATATATATGTATATATATATGAATAATTACTCAGACAAAAAAAAATAATGAAATCTTGCCATTGGTGAGAACATGGATGGACCTTAAGGGCATTACACTAAGTGAAATAAGTCAGACACAGAAAGACAAATGACATATGTATAATCAAAAAAAAAAAAAAAAAAAATGAGCTGGTGGTTTCCTGAGGCAGTGGGGTGGAATGGAGTGGGGTGGAAAAATGGGTGAAGGGGGTGAAAAAGTATACATTTCCAGTTACAAAATGAGTAAGTCATGGAATAGAATGTTCATCATGGTGACCATACTTAATACTACTATACTGCATATTTGAAAGTAGCATGAGTGTGGATCTTGAAGTTTCTCATCAGGAGAAAAACATGTATAACTATGTAGGTGATGAATGTTAACTGGACTTACTGTGGCCATCATTTTGCAATATATACAAATATCAAATCATTACCTTGAATAACTGAAACTAATATAGTGTTATGCCATTATATCTTAATAAAAAATATGTTTCAGAAATGTTTTTGATGCTAAAGAAAGAGTATATAGGGACGCCTGGGTGGCTCAGTCAGTTAAGTGTCTGATTTCAACTCAGGTCATGTTCTCATGGTCCACAGTTTGAGCCCCACGTTGGGCTCTGTGCTGACAGCTCAGAGCCTGGAGCCTGCTTTGAATTCTGTGTCTCCCTCATTCTCTGCCCCGCCCCCATTCATGCTCTATCTCTGTCACTCAAAAATGAATAAACATTAAATAAAGAGTATATAATTATGTGATATAATAATATCCACCCCTGAATGTTGGGTGGATTCATTTATTACAGATATGGCTTGTTGTACAAAGCAAGATGTGTAAAAATAGAATAAAAATTTGTTGTTAAAAGTTTTTTGATCTTGTGCCCCTATATAAAAAAATGTTGAGAATGTATATAATATAATTGCAGTCAACTCTTTAGAAATTATATATACATACAACCTTACTGATATGTTATGAGCATTATATACTGGAAAAATAAAAACATAAAATATATATTTTAAAATAATTTATTTTTACTTATTAGTAAAAGATATATATGAATATGTGATTTTATTTTTGATAATCTTGGCTTAATATTTTGTGATACAGCAGTTCAAACAACCAGCTCTGAATTTGATCTAGATATCTTGTTTTAAGGGTGTCACATAGGAAAAGATATCACAATAGAATACGTATATCAGAATGGAAAAAGTACACCAATACGTGTCTTACAAAACACTAATATTTTTCATTTCTTTTAATTACTATTTTTTAATATGAAATTTATTGTCAAATTGGTTTCTATACAATACCCAGTGCTCATCCCAACTCATTTTTTTAAGTTAATTCATTTATTTTGAGAAAGAGAGAGAGAGAGAGAGAGCAGGAGTGGGATAGGGGCAGAGAGAGAGGGGGAGAGAATTCCAAGCAGGCTCAATGCCAACATAGCACAGAGCCCAAGGCAGAGTTTGAACCCACAAACAGTGAGATCATGACCTGAGCCAAAATTAAGAGTCAGACACTTAACTGACTGAGTCACCCAGGCACCCAATACTAATATTTTTCATTTCTCAATTCCATATACCAATTATATAAAGGTATCTCCAGCACATTCAGTATACATGATAGTTTGATATACCTGAAATTAATCTGTCTATATATATAAGATTAAGCATTTTTTTCTTATATTAGCTGAGATAAAAATAAACATTAATAGAAGTTCTATTACTCTGGGGTTCATACACAATATACCCATGGTATTTACATAAAACTTTTGAAAGTTCTTACATTATAAAAGTAAAGTGCATAATTTCCCCCCAAAAAAGTAGTACAGTACAACAGAAAAATGAAAATCAGCCATGTGCAGACCCTCAGTGATAATACAAGACAATAAAAATTTTAAAAGCAATTAAAATGAATTCTGGTACCAAAATAAATTATGATACCTTATACTGTTAGTATAATAACATTACCTCGTGCAAACATTTTACAAAACTACATTGTAATCTGACAAAAACAATTCTGGGTAAAATTTTTTTTTTCCTTTCTCTTTTCTTACACTATCACACCTAGCTTTCTTAAGAGTCACGTTTTACTTAAAAACAGTGCTTTTGGGGCGCCTGGGTGGCTCAGTCGGTTGAGCCTCCAACTTCGGCTCAGGTCATGATCTCGCAGTCTGTGAGTGTGAGTTCGAGCCCCGCGTCGGGCTCTGTGCTGACAGCTCAGGAGCCTGGAGCCTGTTTCAGATTCTGTGTCTCCCTCTCTCTCTGCCCCTCCCCTGCTCATGCTCTGTCTCTCTGGCAAAAATAAATAAACATTAAAAAAAATTTAAAAAAATTAAAATTAAAAAAATTAAAAACAGTGCTTTTAACATTTCATAAGAGATTTGTGTGCTCAAAGAAAAGAAATACAGAAATGTTGACTACAGAAAAGCTGGACAAGCTTTGCAAACTCCTAGGTAAATGATACAAGTACAGCATTCTGAGTGCTTTTGAAATTTGTCAGCACAATTACAATTTAGCTACCTTTGAAATTACCTACAAATAGATGAAGCTAAAAATATCTGAATTTCCAGTGTCTAATATATACTTTCATAGATAAAATTTTCATAGATAATTTAAGAAACCATGATTCAAGACAATTTAGTTTATATTACATTTCAGTGCCATTTTGCCTTTCTGTCAAATTCTTCTGAAGGAAACAATTATAAGAAACTAGAGAAACAACAGAGAAACCCTATTGTAGAGAAAATAATTATTCTTTGATTAATGTGTTTTGTGAGTTTAGATTTCATGTCAGGCTTAAAGGATAGCATTTCTGTGTTTTAAAGTGCAATGAAAATAAGTAAATAAAACACACACACATACATTATTTGTGCTAAATAGCATCATGCATGTATCCAGGGAAATATATTTAAGATTTTCATTAAAATATTAATATATTATAATGAAACCAAGAGGATTTTGTATGTTAGATAGCTAAAGTTGTAAAGTATTAATAATACAGGCAAAAAGCTGGAAAAAATATTCTAATTATTAGAAGTACAGTGAAGAAAAAGTTCATTGTTGACCATACGAAGCTTTTGAAATATTTGTGAAGCTCTCAGAAATATTCATACAGATGAAGATACACTTTTTAAATACATGGTGCAGAATAAAAATTCTGGTAGAGGTGGTTAGATTGTTTTTGGAATATTTATCACTATTTCGACCTTGAATTTTATCACTGTAAACTGTGTAACTAGAATTTAAATGAGGAAAGCTTTTAGCAAAACAAGCAGCATAAACAGCAAATCCCAGAGCCATCATTCTTTAGTGATTATGTTTTCTTTTTTTTTTAATCACTAAAAAAACAACCAAAAAAGGTGTATCTAGCTTCATGGAAATTAATATTGGATACAGTGAATTGTAACAGAAAAGAACAATATATAAATATTCTCAACCCTCAGCCTATCACAGTTTGAAAAAGTTATACAAAAATTATATTTATTAAAATGTCAGGCTTATCTAAGTTTAAACACAAAGAATCAGCCAAAAAAAATTAAGTGTAAGAAAGACCATGTTCTATTTAGGCTAGCCATTCAATAAAAACCCTAGAGAACATTAAAATTAGTGGATTCAAAGTCAAAAGAAAATCTTAGAAATATACATTCAGTATGAAAGCCTTAGAAATACCTTTGGTGAAAATTTTAGTTTATCTTTGGGCTCCAGTGTCATTATTTTTCTGCTAATTTGAATTCCCAACAGTTAATTTATTTTATGCACTATAGCCTATGTTGCCAAAGAGGGAAAAATTAATCCAGTACATTTCCACAGTAAACACAGAAAATCATACACTTATTCCCTTTCCAGTCAAAATAAGGGGAAATCTATCAAGTACAGAGTTTAGGCCAATTGTGTTTCTTCCATGTCAACTGCCTGAAATAACCACACCCAAGCCAAATTCAATTATGTCAAAAGTAATTAATTTTCAAATGCTCCTTTTAGACCCCACATAAAAGACACCAGCATTCAAATTTACTTATTCTACTGAGCAGTTGAACAATTTGACATGGACCCAAAGATTGACTACAGGGTGAAGTAAAGAAAACCTAATAAAGGACAAATAAGAGGAACAGAAAACCATCTTGAAAAGGACTACCAAACTTTCATCTTTGTCCTCAAACTCCCTGCCTATGAGACACAGATGGACATTTCTAACAGCCTTCTGGTCATCTCCATCTAGGTATTACACAGGCAACCTAAGTTGTCCAGAAAAAGCTTTATTTAATAGCTTGTTATTAAGGCTACTACTTCACATTTCTTCCAACTAACAAACTACTTTATTTACTGGTATCAAAATACATCAAATCTCCCAATTTAGCAAATTTAGTCATCACCAACAGCTCCTTTTTTATATCTCTCACTTCCAGTTTAATCACAGCCAACAGATTTTTACTTAGGCGTATTAAATCTTGCATTTTTGACATTGTAACAAATATGTTAAATTAGTAAACTGTTATCAAAAAACTGGAATAAAACATTGGTACATGTCTGAAAATGCAGAGATAAATCCTTCCAATTTAACTGAATGAGAATATGAATGTGGCAGATCTTTCCACTTACTTTTGTAGAAGTTTCTCAAACAGATAAATTTAAGAATGCTAAAACAACACACAATGAGGAAGAAAATGTTAATGTCTAAATCAGGTTTTTAACACATCATTAACTAAATTGTCAGAAATATTGAGACACCTCTATTAAGGAGTAGAGATAAAATTTTTTAAATCTCAGGAATGGTAGCTCCCGTAAAAGCTATTGCCAACTTTATTAAGTAGTAATTGTTTATTAATAAGAACTGGATATTAAGATATTTCAAAATAGTTTTAAGTAATCTCATATAGGCCATGGTTTAAATTGAAGGAGTTTCTTTCTGAGCTAATTATAATGCTATGAATAAAAAATTTCAAAATTTATCTTTCATACCAAACTTAGGTGACTATCCTGAAAAAAGATATGTTTCAAAAAAAACAAGAAATACTCTGAGGAGAATGCTGGTGCTATTTTGATTGTGATTGCTTTGAATGTGTATATTACGCACACATACACACACACACACACAATGGAATACTACTTGGCAATGAGAAAAATGAAATCTTGCCATTTAAAACAACATGGATGGAGCTGAAGGGTATTATGCTAAGTAAAGTAAGTCAGTCAAAGAAAGACAGATATCATATGTTCTCACTCATATGTGGAATTTGAGAAACTTAACAGAAGACCATGGGGGAAGGGAAGGAAAAAAAATTAGTTACAAACTGAGAGGGAGTCAAACCATAAGACTTTAAAAAAATTTTTTTAATGTTTATTTATTTATATTGAGAGAGAGAGAGAGACACAGAGAGCATTAGTGGGGGAGGGGCAGAGAGTGAGGAGAGAGAATCCTAGGCAGGCTCCACGACGTCAGCACAGAGCCCGAGGTGGGGCTTGAAGTCACAAAACTGTGAGATCATGACCTAAGCCAATATTAAAAGTCAGATGCTTAACTGACTGAGCCACCAAGGCACCCCAAACCATAAGAGACACTTAAATAAGAGAACAAACTGATGAATGGGGGAGGCATAGGTGATGGGGCATGGAAGAGGGCACTTGTTGGGATGAGCACTGGGTGTTGTATGTTAAGTGATGAATCATGGGAATCTACTCCCAAAGCCAAGAGCACACTGTATACTCCATATGTTAGCTAACTTGACAATACATTATATCTAAAAAAACAAAATAAAACAAAAATGAATTTTAAAAATAAAAAAGAAACAATACTTTATTAATTTAAAAACACTTTAATAAAAATTAAAAATAGAAACACCACACAATCTAGAAATTCCACTATTAGCTATTTACCCAAGGAAATCAAAAGCACTAACAAAGATATACATATGCACACCTATGTTTATTTTACCATTATTTACAATAGCCAAGATATGGAAGCCTATACAATGGAGTATTACTCAGCCATAAAAAAGAATGAGATCTTGCCATTTGCTACAACATGGATATAATTAATGCTCAGTGAAATAAATCAAAGAAAGGCAAATACAATATGACTTCACTTATATGCGGAATTAAAAAATAAATGAATAAACAAAAGGCAGAAACAAAATACAGAGAACTGATAGTTGCCATAGGAGAGGAGGGTATAGGGATGTGTAAAATGGGTAAAGGGAAGTGGGAGGTACAGGCTTCCAGTTATGGAATGAATAAGTCATGGGGATGAAACCTACAGCAAAGAGCATAGATATAGTCAGTGGTATTATAATAGCGTTGAATAGTGACAGATGGTACCTACACTTGTGGTGAGCATAGCATAAAGTACACAGTTTTGGAATCACTATGCTGTATACCTGAAACTAATGTAACATTATATATCAACTATACTTCAACAAATATAGGAAAAAAAAACATTTGATAAACATCTTTCAAATATAATGAGAAAACTAATTTGATTATTGAGGTCTTTAATAAGCTGAAGAAGCTCAATTTGATAATAGTCACAATGTTACCGAGCTTATAAATGCAGATGAATTGTCAGTAATGAAACTGATCCTTACAGTTAAGATTAATCATGCAAGTAAAATAAATTTAACTCTTCTGAAATTTTAAGAGATCAGCACAAAGGTATAAGCTTTTAAAAAAAATGTTACCAAAAATATTTCAGAATATTATAAGATACATTATTTTCTCACTGAACAATGAAAAAATGAACTGATGAACAGATTCCATCACCTCCCTCCAAAAGGACTATTTACTCTTTGATTCAACTCTGAAAAAAAAACAACTTACTATTTCTATTTAGTCTGGATCAATTTATTTGAAGACTATCCTGAGAAAGCAAAATGAGTTTATAAACATTAGCATTTGTCACTACTTATTTCTATGAGGTAGAATTTCCTACGCATAATACAATAAAAATAAAATACATAAGTGGATATTGAGGCCAATATAAAATAGCAACTTCCATGTATAACTGCTAATTTTCATTTCTTACTGTATCCACTTATTGACTTTATTGGGAAAATGCTGTTAAGTTTGAAATTACAGGATAAATATATACTAATTAAAAGCTACTTTTACTTGTTGGAGTTCTGCAAAATGTTAAAAAAAAAGGTTCTCTAAAAATTACAAGCTTTGAAATTTATTAACAAGATTTCAGACAAGATAAATTCAAACTCCTAACCATGGCATAATCTAGGTAGCCTTAACTAGTTTTCAGCTTATTTTCTCATAACAAACACTTCTTTTTTCCATCAATACCAAATGTTATATATTGCTAGAACATACATGATTTTACACCTTTATATATGCTCTTATCTCTATCAGAAATGCCCTTATTCCACTTCTCCTGGAAAATTTTTATTTTTATTTTAATATCCAGAAAAAATTTTTTGCTTCCTCTGTGAAGCCATCTGAGACACTCAAGACAGAATTACCTACTTTCTCCTCTACACTCTATTATAGTATCATCATGTTATTATATTTATCTATTTAAACTTATTGTCTCCCTAAATGCCAGTGAATCCTTTAAATGCAGGATCCAAGTTATATTCATTTTTGGATCCTTTTTTTTTTTTTTCTGTTCTTAACACAGATACTAAAGTTGGAGTACATGTACAAATAAACAGTAAAAATTACATGTAAATAAAAGAACAAAAGGAAGCAAACTGGTTAAGTTTAGTGCCTAAAAATTAATCGAACAAGAATAGAATGGCACTGTCCTCAAGCTATTATACTCAAAGTACGGCCTGTAAACTACTTACCAGGCTCTGATGAGATAAAAAAAAATTAGGATTAAATATTTGGAAACTTTAATAGGAATTTGACAGAGATTTTCATATCGGTTGAATCTTTTTTTTGGACTTTAAATTTTACTTTTCTAATAATTACTTTTATTATATTTTTATAAAGTATCATTCAGTGATAGATTGAATATTGAAAATAAAAACCAAAATACAGATTTAGAAGCACTACATTAGACTATGAAAGACATAAAGAGGAGTAACACCTTGACATTTTTCAATGAGAATTTGGTTTACAAGGAAGAATATGATGTACACACAACTGTTGTAGTAGTACACATCATAACTATCCATACTTCTCAAAGTCCACATCATTATCTTTGACACTCTAAAACCTATCTATTGATAGAATTGTTAAGTGTACCTGGAAATATTAATGCATAACTAGTATTTCTTTCTAAAATTATTTATACGAGGACTAGATTTTAACTTAAAATTAGGGCTTGCTTCTTTCACTGCCTATCAGACCCAATGGCATAGATCACTACCCATTTTGATTGACTCCATACAGAGCTAGCCAGCTTTCTACTGCTCTCTGCCTGACCCCAGTAACATATAAAATCAAAATGATTATACAATTTTTTTCAGAAATTCTTCTTTCAATATTTTCATTCCTACCAAGAAAGATTAATTTATTTTCTCAATACTCTACATTAGGAGTTGGCAAACGTTTCCTCTAAAGGACCAGATAATAAGTATTTTAAGGCTTGTAAGTTATATGGTCTACTGTCATAGCTACCTCACCTTTCTAGCAAGAAAGCAGCCACAGACAACATCTAAACAAATGGGCATGGCTATGTTCCAATAAAATTTTACTTACAAAACCTGGCAGCAGGTGTTCAATTTGGACCAAGAACTGTAACTTGCTGATGCCTCTTCTATATCATAGGTATAACTTCAAAATCAATCATTAAGAACCTATCATATAATAATATTAAAAAATTGTCATTCTTGTTGCATTATCAGCTTTTAAAATTTTAAATACTGACAGATTCACCATCATTCAAGCTAGAAAAGAAAAGACACTGTTTTTCAAGAAAATCACATTAAAGATATTGAAAAAAAATGTTTGTGCTTTATCTTTAATGGCACATGTCTAGGGAAGCTACAAGCCTTTTATACTATTATCAGATAGCAACACTCTCACAGGCTACAGAAAACAAAAGGATTTATTTATAATATTTGCTACAACCACTAAATAAACAGCATATAAGCAAAATTCTTCACAAAGAAGCCCTTTTAAAATGAACCACAATCTTGGTGCGAATAGTTGTAAACACACAAAACTATGATTCAGAGTATGATGCTTTTTGTTCAACTCACATAGATGTGGAGGAACTTCAAAAATGCAGAGCTCTTGACTACATTTTTAACAAACCTGGAATGTAGATTTATTTCATCTTTAGGTTTCAAAGCTGACCTTCTCCAACATGTAATCACTCCTTTCCTTTAAGGGGTGAGACACAAAGCTGATTAGAGGTCACTCTAAAACTGAAGTCAAATCCTAATCTTGCCTTGTCCACGTAAATTCTAGTCTCCCCTGGTGGAATATATAGTTCTATGAACAATTCTCTTTCTCCTTCTAGAACTGTTTTCCTCAGAACATAAGAGGAATTACTAAATGTTTAAGTTTCCAAGGAAATCGCTTACTGTTAGATTCTAAATGTCTTAACATAAATGTTCTTTTCCCTTTTATGTTCAATATCTCTGAAAAGTCTTCTATGACTTCAAAACTACCTTTAGATGACTCAAAAATCTCTATTTCACAATCCTCTATAAAGTATCAAGTGGCTAATTTTTATCTAGTAATAGGTATCAAAATACTATCAATGGATTATGGGTGGCCCTTTGAAGAGTGAGAATCAAGCAAAATAAGAGACTAAAAAGAATGTAGGTGGGTTCTCTTGTGGGCATCCATGTTGAAACATGCAGTATATAATACTGCTCTGAGAATATGATTTCTGTGAGAGGAAAGTGCCCCTGAAAAAGGGATTAGGATATATTTGGATGTCCACGGAGATCTAAAATTTGAGGTCTAAAAAACTGTCATCATGATGTCTAAATATTATTTCCTTTCTCCTTTGTTCCCTGTCAATGATTCTTCTAATTTCCCAGACTTAAAATCCTTAAATTACTCCTTATCACTTTTCATTTTGCTTGAAAATTCAGTCACAAAGCTTATAATTATTTTTGCATTTCTTTTACACCCTTGCCATTCACTATCCTTCCATAAGGATGCTGCCTATTTTTCCTGTTGAGAATTCTTCAATATTTCTATACATTTCTATTAGAAATCTTCCACAAATACTGATTGTACTTCTCAAATGTATGTATATAAAATACAGCTTGCTTAATAATAATACAGTTTATCTACTGTGTAATAATAAAATTATGTTTAAAAATGTTAATGAGGCAAATGCTTTCAACCAGTAAAAACAGATTTTAACAGTAAATAGATTCTTATAGAAAAATTTAACAGAAATAGAAAACAAACCCAAAAAAGAGGAAAATGCTGTAAGGAAAAACTAAAATTATGCATTTACTAAGGGCAGAGAAGAAAAACCAGAAACCTGAAGGATTATCCTTACTGTAGTAATTGATGCAACTGCTGTTTTTCTGAAGCCCCGGATAATATATACAAATAATCAATAAACTCTACTTACATAAGTTAAGGAAAAAATCAAGATTGGGCCTAAATGAGGGGGAAACAGCAGTGAAAAACTAAGTGACTTAGAAGTTGTCTAGGTAGCTTTCTATAGAGTGAAATTCTGACTGCCTTACCTAGGCAACAAAGCAAGTTGCCAGTATTACTACTTATAACATATCAGTTATTCTACCACTGGAGGGAGTCTGGTCACATATCCTTTGATGTGACTTTTTTTACTCTCATAACTTCCTTGTTTTCTCTGGGAATGAATTAGAACCCCTACCAAGAATATGAATTGGTTTAACAATCTGATGACTTTCAAGCTTTCTGTTTTAGTTTTTATTTTATTTTTGTTATGTTCCATGTTCACTAATTAAAAATTTACAGCATCTCTATAGTCATATCTGGGTCAAAGAAATGAATCCAGAGATCTCATGTGCTGGTACATATGCATCCTTAGAAAAATAATCATAAAGAAAAAAATGTTAAATCAAGAACAGAGAAGGGCTCTGATACAAATACCTACTCAAAGCAGATATCAAGGTCACAAAGCACGTGAAATGCAGCAAACAGCAGGTTTGAAGTAGAAGCTAAAAGAGCTTTTAGGATTAAGGCTGACAAGGATATTACTGATAGGATAGAAAAATATAAGCAAATGAGAGTACTGTAACTGTGGTTTTAAAATTAACTATCCTTTTAAAATTCAGAGTTTGCAGTTTCCACTGTCTACTCCTAAAGTTGAAGTGGCATAAGAAGGATTTACTAAGTAAATAAAACACTAATAAAATGAAAAACAACAAAGATCTAAACACTGGACCTAAATAAATAGATAGATAGATAGATAGATAGATAGATAACAGTAGTTCAACTCAAGAAGTTATGTGAAAAATAGTCCATTTACAATAATAATTATTCTCTATTTTGTGTCAAGAATTTTGAGAAATGATATGAAATATTTCATTTAATTATTTTAACAATCCTACAGGATTGACATTATTATACTCATTTTACATGAGAGAGCTTAAAGCTAAAAACAAGTAATTTGCCTAAGGTAATATATCTGTCAAGAGCCAATACTCTGTCAGAGGTCCATCTGATTCTAAAATGGTATTGTCACTATGGTATATGAAGGTCAATGAGACTGAACAATGACTACCTTATGTTCTTGTACTATTAAAGGTAACAGTTATAAGTACTCTTCCTAGATGTCTGCTTCAGAAAATGTCATTACAGATTATCTAATACAGCACTGTATTAACTATTAAGCATTTCTGTGTTATTTTGTTTCCAAAGTTAAAATTTGTTTAATTCATATGTCAATTGCATAAATAAGTCATAGCTTATTTTTAATTTAAATAGATATAAGTAAAAATTAAAAGGAATTTACCTTTTTAAATATGTAAAAAAGAGAAAACCTTTTTTTTCCTTTCCTTCACAAAACTATTGTCAGACACAAAGACATAGAAATCTGTCAGGTTCTCTCTGTGCAATTTCCTTACAATGTACTCCTTTGCTGAGTAGCATCATAAACTCCATAAATCATATCTAGGCAGTCAGAAAATAATCATGGAAATAACACTTGTTAAACCTAGGAAAGCTTGGGGGTGGATTTAAGTGCTATAGAACAAATTAATTTTGTGTTTTCTTCCTTACTATTATAACAAGAGTGCAGGAAGCTTGAATGCATAAAACAACATATATATAATAAATCTTTCTCTTTCAGCAAGGAAAGAAAATTTATATATATATATGTGTGTGTGTGTGTGTGTGTGTGTGTGTGTGTACGCACACATATATATGCATAATTTTTAAAAAATGAAGAGTAGAAGTAATGTAGAATTCTATGCATGAAGCTGGGGGCTGTTCTGTCTTATCACAAGTCAATTAAGGTCTCAAGTATCCATGTGAAGAAACAAATTGGAAATGGGTTCCCATATTATCGATGCTTCCCGTTGAGTAAATGTTTTTTTTTTTTTCCCCTTCAATTTCTTTGGAAAATCCACAATTAATGTATATCAACTGGAGGATACTTCAGCACAGCAGAGATGGAGGAACAGAAACACTCTCCTACTTGCAACAGAGATTCTAGAAAGTACTAGATCTACAGCACATCTTCAGAGGTTTCCTAATAGAAGTCTATTCAGAATCATCATTTTGAACTACAGGTAACATCTAGACAGGGACCATGTACTAGCACACATGCCTAGGATAAAAGTACACATGAAATAACGTGTGTGTAGAAGAACCTCCCTATTGCTTAATTTAAAAACCCAATTATATGACTGCTTGGATTCTATTCCATATTCTTCCAACTGTTAGATAGTTGGAGAAACTATGGAAAAAAAGAAAACATTGTAAATTATTGCAAATTATGTAAACAGATTAATTTATAAGAAATAGCAAGTGAAAGAAAAAACATACAAGAGCCAAGGAAACAGAAGAAAGACATACAGTTCACCAGCAGTTATAACTCTTAGTTGGCCAAATATGCAAAACACTATAAAATTAAAAAATCTATAAGTGGAGAGAGTAAAAGGAAATATATATTTAACAATACTATATTTTCTCCTATTCTATTTCATTCCACTTCCAAGAAATTAATGTTATGCTCATTTTTTCCCATCTGTGAATAGAATAGAAAAAAGTAAAGAGCAAATAAGACAAATGTATATCTGTGATTGTAAAATTATGAAAATTTATCACTTATTATATACTTAAGCATTTAACAGATCTTCTGCCACATCCTAATCTTTCTGTTATATATTTACAAAAGTAAAATAATGACACCTGAGAGAAAGTGAAAGGAAGTAAAGGGAGTAAATAGTACCTAGCTGAAATTTTCTCAATATAAAATTTGACAAATAAGGTCTGTTTGACAAACTTAATGCAACGTTTTTTAATTTTTCTGCCATAAAAAACTATATATTTTGGAACTGACATGTAGTGTCACAAAATAAAGTTAGGCATTTAGTAACATCTCTACATAAGCTATTCCCAGTTTTTTACACATCTTTTAATAGAAGAGTTAGCTCTTTGTATTTGTTGATATAACATATTTAATAAAAATGAAACCCTATTCATTTAATCTATGTTGAATTATTAGAAGCCTGTAAATAAGTAATTTTCATAGATACTGCTTAGTGCTAGCACTCCCCAATTAAATGTTACATAATTTGTTCATTTTGCAGGATTCATAAATATGAACTGAAACAACTAAAAAACTATTACCAAAATAAAATAGAAGAGACCACAGTAAATGTAGCACTAGTTTCTGTACTCTACATTACTAACTTTGTAAACTTCATAAAAAAGAAAAACAACTTTATCTTCTCCATTATCTCTGAAACATGTGGCAAATCCAATTTTAAGTATTAAGATTACTGTGTTCTTGAGGGACAATTATTAATTGCTTATTTCCAATAACTACAGTAATAAGCTTTTGATAAATCATTGAAATAAATGAAAATGAAATCTATTTTGGTTTTCTATCAAACCAATCTAGGAAAAACATTTACAATGGTTAACACCAGAAAAAGTCACTTCACAAAAGCATAAACTAAAACCAATACAATTTCTTATGTGGTATACTAAAAATAATCTCTATAGTCTAATAATGCAAGTTTATATGTGGAATGCCAAAATGATTACTTCTGTTTAGATGTCATAAATATGTGCAGCTATTACGACGGTGACCTAAGAATAAAGAAATTATGAACGGCTTTTGCAAGAGTATTTATTTATCCATACTACACCTTTTTCAGAAATTATTTCAAAGTGGCTTTGGCTTCAAAGGGCAATTATTGTGTCCCAAATTTATTAATAAAAAGAAATTCCGTGTTCAGTTGACCTAGACTGTATACCAATGCCAAACCAAGTTATCATTTAAATGACTTTGAAACAAGACCTCTGCTCTCTATTTGGATTACATACTGATAAATTTTATGACTTTGTTGTCACCACATGAGTATCTCTACATAATCTTGACCAAAAAAAAATATTTTTAAATCATCGTCTGCATACATTGTTAACGGATTCCATTTATAGCCAAAAAGTGTTTAGGGTCATCTTAACAACATGTAAATTGTTTTTCCTTTGTCAGATGTCCAATTTTACAATTATTTGGTCAATGACTAATCAGATGAGTTTTTTTACAAATGAAGTTTTGTTCCACAGACGGACTCTTCAACTACTCAAAATAACACAGAAGCTACCCATATTGAACACAGTACTAGCTTATCTCTTTAACGCTTAAACCTGTGTTCAATCACTTCCTTCTGAGACTGCAACTTTAACAATAGAATAAGCTACATAATATCAAGACACAATGGTGAGTACTCGCCACATATTCTGTACCACAGCAGATATATTATGCCACTTCACAGATTTTTGAGTTTCTGAATCACAGCCCCAAACCACGAAGCTTGTGGCTGTCCTTGGTGCTGAAACGCACTTTTTCCCCGCGCCCCTTCACTGAAAAAACCGTCATCCCAATCCCTATTTGAGAGCATAAAAAGACTCCTGAATTTGGGAGGTGGGGGTCTGAAGATGAGAGGTTTAAAAAGGAAATGATAAGTTTCTGGGCTGAAAATGCTAACTAGCATGTGCAGGTGGAGAGGGGAAGGAAGGGGTGCTAGAAACATCCAGAGGGCATTTTTCCAACGGTTCCGGTAGACCCTGGAAACCCGGACTGCGGCACGATCGGAAACGCCTCGTCCCGGGCAGGAACGGCGGGCGGGAACGGCGCCCTCGCCCGGGCAGCTCCTCGGCGCTGGGCCAGGAGGGCGAAGACGGCGAGGGGCGCCGCGGCTGGAGACTACGGCGACTTTCCGCGCTAACGCAAGAGCCCTGGGGTCCTTTTGTTTCTACTGTCTGAGGAGAGGGCGGATGAGCGGAGGGGAGCCCCACCTGTATTTATTTGTACGGGGGAACAACAAAAGACCGTGAAGCCCGGGCGAGCAGGGTCAGCAGAGCCTGGGCGGCCGCGGCGCCTAGGCGCGGGCTCGGCCCCTTTCCTCACAGCCCCCGTCGCTCTTACCGTCCCGGTCGCACAGCTGAATGGCCTCCAGGCTGAGGTTTTTGATCACCTCCTCACAGGGGCTGGTGGGGCTGTTGAGGGTATGATCCAGGCGCGGCACCTCCATTTTCCCAACTCCCTTCTCAAGCCCGCCTGCTTCGTATCCAGGCTCTCTCGACGGACCGGGTGGGAGAGAAGGGCGGGAAAGGGAAGGGGAGTGTCGGAAAGAGGGGAGGAGGCCTGGGACGCGGCTCCGGAGGGGCGAGGCTGAGCTTCCGGGCTAGAGAGCCGCGGCCGAGGCGACGGCCGTGGCAGGAGCTCCGGAGAGTGCGCGGCTCGAAGAGACTGAGAGGGACCCGGCGCGAGGGCGAGAGGAGCGCGCTCCCGGCGGGGAGGAGACGCGTCGCGCGGGGAACGTGAAGGCGCGGCGCGCGCACGCGCGTGAGAGGACGCGCCCACCTGCTGGCGCGCGGCGCTCCTCCTTCCTGCGCCCCCCCCTTCCCCCGCCCTTCCACGCGCACGCGCCCCCTGCTGCCCTAGCTCCTCAGCCCCGGCAATCCCCTGAGCTAGGTGAACTCGCGGGAACTGCGGGATGCTGGGGGTGCGTCATGCTGGACTCGCCCTCTCTCCTGGTGAGGTTGATTTAGCTTCTTTTCCCTCGTCAGTGTCAGTCGTATCCAGGTTGGCACTGGGGCGTCTGGCACTGGGGAGGTGAGAGGGAGCAGACTGGTTGTTTTGAAGGACTGGAAAAATATGCGTCCAGACCCTTTGTATACGGGTTCGCGGAGCCAGAAGGCTGCCTTCTCCGTTCAAAGTCCTGGGCTACTCCCCACCCAGCCCCCACCTGCTCAGCCGAGCATTCCTCAGGAACAGCTGCTTCCGTGTGAGAGATGTGTGGATTAACTGAGGACTGGCAGGGTTTATGGACAGAATTTTGGTCATCTTGAAGGAGGGGCAAACAGGAATTCAAAACTGCCAGAAAGGTGAGGGAATGAGATGTCAGCCAGCCGGCTGGAAAGGCAGCACGTGTGCTTCAGGACTGACAGCCACTAATCTTTCAGCCTTCGCAGTCTAGCTTGCTCCATTCATTCATTAATTCATTCAACAACTAGGTATTAAATGTTTACTCTGTGCTGGGCATTGTTCTGTACGCTAGTGAAGGGGGTAAAAAACAGTACCTGTCCTGATGGATATGGAAGCACAATGGGAAATGTGCTTCCTCAAGTTACCCTAAATTTATCTGCCCATTCTTTTTAGAGGCATTTAGGATTCTGCAGTGCACTTCGTGGAGGTGAAAAAGTTTTTAAAATAAAATGGGTATAGGTCACAGCCTATTGACCTCTGTTGCCATTTGCTTCTTTGGAACAGCTTTTAGTTGTGTTGCTGTCTTAGGATCAAAACAGTGCTTGCCCCTCTCTCTTCTTTTTTTTAGTGTGTATGCTTGTTGGAAATTAAAGTTCCTTTTTATTGATTTTCCAATTTCAAACATAAATGTTATCCAATAAAGTAACAATTTACACACAGATTGCTATATGCTACCCTTTCTAGTCACATCCTTCTAGCCATAACATGACTAAATCTAGTTAATTGAAACCTCATAAAACAGAAGGACCAGCTTAAGGTAAAATAAGCCTGTGAGAAAACTTGGCACAACTGCAAGTTGATACAAATCTGTGGAAGATAATTGGGTATCTTAAAGTGAAATGTCCTCATTATCAACTTAGGTATTAATGAAGATGGATCTCCTTCTTGCAGTTTGAGAAATGTCAAGATAGGGGTGTCCCTAAGGAGAGGATAAATTATTACTTGTCAAGAAATGTGACAAGCTGGCACTTATTGGTGAATATCCTGTGTTCTAAAACCTGCGTCTGGAGGAATAGAAATTGATATTGTCAGCTAAGCCACAGTGGGTTCATCTTTCAGAGTAGTATCACATTTACAAATTTCAAAAGAAACTGTGTGAGCTAGATTACCAATTTATTGATTTACAGATGAGAAATCGAATTCATATCTATAATTAAAATTATAATCCATACAAATATTTATTAAACACTAGCTATGCCCATGGACAATATGCTAGATGTTGGAATTTTTGAGTTCAAATCAATTAGGAAAGATAGACTTTGAAAAAGGAAGATTATAATGAGTGTTATGAAAAAAGGAATCATGAGAACTTGTGAAGGACACACAGGTGTCCTAACCTAGTCTGATTATTCAAGAAAGCCTCTAAAAGGATTTTATTTAAAGGGAATAGGAGTCTCTTATGGGGGGTGGGAGGGAGGGGAAAGTGGGTGATGGGCATTGAGGAGGGCACCTGTTGGGATGAGCATACAACTGGGTGTTGTATGGAAACCAATTTGACAATAAATTTCATATTTAATAAATAAATAAATAAATAAATAAATAAATAAAAATAAAGAGAACAGGAAATTACTGAAAGGCTTTATATGGGAAATTAGCATGATCAGGTTTGTGAGCCAGAATATTTATGTGGGAAAGGAGGTAATGTTTTGAGAAATATTAATTTGACTTTCCGGGTATAAGATCTATTCAATCCAAGGCATCTTTCTGCTAAGGCCTTAGATTATTACATAAGAAATACAAGAGAGTTACTATTTTACTTTTGAAATTCAGCATAGGATTTTTTTTAGCAAGTTGTGAGGCTTCAAATCAAGGCATTGTCAAAAGATAAAATATAGATTTGCTTATGTTTTAACATATCAAGGCTAAGACTAGTGTTCAAAATGATAAGAGTTTATCCCATAGTGAAGACAAGATATCCCGGTTCACAACTTAGGCCAGAGATTGGTATAAAGAAGATGGTGGCTTGAGATAGGTAAAGGAGAGAAAAGTATATTCTCTTTGGCTCAGAAAATTATGGAAAAGAGGTTGAAGTGTTTGAGGTTGGCAACCAACAACATTTTTACTTACTCTCACATTGAAGATGTGAGATGAAGGTTTGTAGCTTTAGGTATAGGTATAGCCTACAGATAGGTATGGGAACACTCAAGGACAGAGAAATGTCTGCCCTACTTCTTAGGTCTTTGGGATGATATCACCTGCCCAGACTGAGGGTGACTGCATTCAGGTAACCTTGAACAAGGCATCATTGTTAGATGGAGGACAGGGATTTACTTTCTGGAACTGCTGAAAGTTTCTGTATATTTAGAAGGTAGTTGAGTGAAAGCTAGCCAACCTGCTCTGAAGCCTGATTTTAAAATGCTAGCAAAAGCTGCATAGTGGACCTTCTAGACCAGGGAGGTCTAAAGCACCAAAAAGATGAGACTTGTCAGTCTCAGAGATGGCAAACAAGCCCTGAACAAACTGAAAAAACACAGATCATAAGTTTCTCTAGCCACCAACTTCAAGAGAAAGACCAGAAGCAATTAGGCATACAAGAAATGTCACCACAGAGACCAGAGGAGGCAAAATACATTCAAATCCAATGAGCCTTTGTCCCAGTGCTTCAAGGTAATGGAAACTCTCCTGTCTTGATATTCCCAAATACCATCTAAAATAAGATGTAGAAGAAAAGGTAAAAATCTTAAAGACTGAGGATTTTACCTAAAAATCTGGACTATACCTAAAGGAACTGATTAAAATACTGACTGGATCTAAGATCCAGGATTAGACTAAAAACATCATTTACCTTCCCTTTATATCAGTGAACAATATTTCATGAAAATAACCAAATAAGTTTTATACAAAATAAAAATTCTACCTTTTCTTTTCATATACAAGTTGCAGTGTGAGTAATTGCAATCCTTGTACACTTACATTATTTAATTGTTAGCTTGAGGTGGTCATTATTATAGCCAAAATCCTACCATTCAAGATCCCCCTCAAATGGTGCATTACCTATAAATATTATTCCCTATGTCAAAAATTTCTTTATATTATCTAAAAACATAATCGCACTATGATTTTTACGTTATTAGTGTACATTAAGGATGAGACTTAAATTTGAAAAGGACCTAAATGTATCTTAATGCAATACTGTATCCAGTGTTGAAGCCACTGAAAAGTTGTTTATCTTTTAATAAATCCTCATGAAGTAATCTTACTCATTCTCAACCCAAATATTCTTCCTATAAGGTCAATACAGTGGCCTTCATTTTCTCCTCTGTTAGTCATACACAATAATGACAATCCTCTTCCTTCTGCTGCCCATATATATTCAATTCTCTGGCTAAATATTCCTAGTTCTTTCAAACATTTCTGATATTACATTACTTTGAGTCCCTTTACCACTTTTGACACTCTCTTCTAGATAGCTCTAGTGTTTTCTAAGTGTCCATTGGTGAACACACCTGTGGTGTAGAAAGATATTAAGAATATAAAGGGAAACAAGCCATCTTTGCTCTATATGCCACACATCTTGTAACACAGCCCAGGATAACGTTAGCTTTTCTGACAGTGATATTAATATGCTCACACATCTTGAGCTTGCTATCATGTAAAACCTATACTTCTTCCCTGAACATTTATTTCCCCTGTGCTGTAAATTTTAAGCACATATTATAGTATTTTCATAGAGAAGATACTCAGTACAATTTGTTGAATTATTTGATTGAACTTCAGTACTTTGTGTTTAATTATATTGCTACAACTGCCTAGAATATTATCAAACCTAAAGAAAAGTAGATTACAAACTCCTTTCAATAAGCTTGTAAGTGCAGAGGTCATTCTTATTATATAACCTACACCCTTAGGCACAATCCAGACTTTTATGGCTAAGCAGAAGGCAATGACTGAACCAAAACCATGGGTAGAAGCAAACTCAAAATGCGTAGTAAATGAAGGAGTGTTTTTATTTATTTTTTTTCTCTCCTCTCAATCATTACCAGGACTTTTCCTAAGCCCTTATAATGGTGGGACAAAATAAAACTCATGAGAGCCACTCAAATGATCTAAATTCTTTATCCTGACTCAAGTTGACTTGTGTCTAAACGTGTGAAAATCAAACGACATAATATATATGCAAGTGTTGCATGAACTGTAAGGCATCTCGCAGTTAGTGAGGATGTTCTAAGAACACCATTAAGAAAGTACATCTGGTCAATTTTACAGTACAAATTGCTGGAAATATTTTAATAGCTATTTAAAAACATCAAGAACTTCCATATTTAGAATAGCTTTATGGTTTAGTGTGTTGGGGCCCTTTTAAATTACATCATATTATGTTTGCTTTTGGTTTTAACTCATGGTAGATTTTTGCCAAGCCCATAAGCAAATACTCAATATTGAATCTCTCCCCAGTATTTGATTTCTACACTTCTACTTCTGTATCTCCAAACACTGGACAGAGATGGTGGAGAACCATGATGACTTGACAATTTAACTGTCACAGACTCTTTGAACTCTGAAACCCCCAGTTCTGCTCTCACTTTCAAAAGTGATCTCACTTTCAAAAAATGACCGCTCTGTCTCTCTTTCTTTCCTGGAAAAACAATAAAAGCATGAATGAAATTTCTCATTGGTTCTTATCTTTAGCTCAGTAGGTCCCGGTAAAATTTGTTACTTTTCCTTCTTTTATCTGTATTTTTCACTCAGTGCCTGTGTAATGCAGAATAAAGTTGTTGGTTTCCTATTTTTACCCCCTCCAGCTGCTTCAGTCTTTTTCTTTCCTCTCTTTTTTATCTTTAAACATTACCAAATCTTCTTGATTTTAAAAATTATCTTACTTGAACCAGTTAACTATCCAACTTCTTAATATTCTGTGGTATATAAGAAGCCCAATATAAATTGCAGTGCTATAAAACTTATTCATTGCCTCCATTTCCTTTTATTTTTTTTATTTATTTTTTTAACATTTATTTATATTTGAGACAGAGAGAGACAGAGCATGAACGGGGGAGGGTCAGAGAGAGAGGGAGACACAGAATCCAAAACAGGCTCCAGGCGGTCAGCACAGAGCCCGACGCGGGGCTCGAACTCACGGACTGCGAGATCATGACCTGAGCTGAAGTCGGACGCTCAACCGACTGAGCCACCCAGGCGCCCCACCATTTCCTTTTAATCTTCACACAATTTATCATCTGTCTCCAACACTATGATTCTTACTCTTCAAATGTCATCTTTGGATTTGATGAGATTTTCCACATCGCCAATATACAGGCCTTTTATCATCTGCATCCTCTTTGATATTTTAGTAGTTTATTTCTGCTGAACTTCTGTGGCACTGAACTCTACTGGATCTCTTCCTACATGTGTGCTTAATGTTTATCAACTCTAGCTTCTAAGTTGCCCCCTTGAGTGTAGGTGTTCTTTAAAGTTCAACCTCTGACATTATGTTCTTCCCTGTTTAAAGCGATTTCCTCTGAGAATACATGCATTTTCATGAATTTTAATGTCTTTTTCATGTTTAAATTCTCACCTTCATCTTCAAATCCCTATTTCAAGTTCCCAACTATAAACAAAAGTGATTATTCTATTTCCAACTAATGGACATTTTTATTTACATTCACATAACCGTATCTAAGTAATCAATTCATCCCCAAACTGTTTTCCTTTTTAATTTTCCCCCATTATTGTGAATGGAACAGTATCTTCTTAGTCACCCAATATCACCCAACTTTCTGATTTTCTCTTTTCCACTTTAAATCAAAATGGACTTAAAACAATGAAAATTTTGCAATATTTCATGGACATGTTTTTTCCCCTGAATTATAGGTACTACATAACATTTAGATTCCCATCATTTTGACCAGATTATTGAAATTACCATGTACATAGTTTTCCTACCTCCTTTATTTAATCTATGCTGCTACTAACATCAACCCACTAAAAGATTTTGTTCATTAGAACTTGTTCAATGAATTATAATGGCTACCTGTTTTTGTTCTATATTAATGGTGAGCTACTGAAGCTTTTTAGGCAGGTATATGACAATTGGAAAGCACGATTATGTGACTAATCTTCCCATTTTTATAGGATGAATGGAATGGAGGAAGATAGGTGTTTAAGAAATTATGATAGTGCAAGCAAGAAATTATAATAGACTAGAACAATAGAACTGGGAGTGAGAAAGAAACAATGGATTTGATAGAATGATGTTACACTATTTTGTTTCTGAGACTATTTAAAATCACAAAAATAACTAATATTTTGAAATTTTAAAAGATTGACTTGTTTACTTAAAATACTGATGGTTATATACTAAAAATATTAGTATATATGCAGCACAGCATCACATGGCATTATGAAGCATGAAAAATTTATTGTACACAACTTTTCCATGTTTAAAACATAATAGTTATCTTCCAATGATATACAAGTAGATTAACCTTAAGGACTAAAGCAAAGTCTAGTGTTTATACTTGTGGGTAAACACAGATCAACTAAAAATGGCTCTCTGGATAGCATGTTTTGGAATATCTTCTGCTGTCACTAGTCAAAATTTAAAAGGAGTTGGTGTTAGGGAAAATAAATATTGGGAGGGATGGAGAGGAAAGAATTTCTCTACAGGTTGAACGACTTTTTAAATGAATTAATTAATGACTTAATTTTAATTTTTATTTTTATTTTGGAGAGAGAGCATGCGCAAGCAGGGGAGAGGGGCAGAGGGAGAAGGAGGGAGAATCTTAGGTAAACTCCATGCTCAGTTCATAGCCCTACATGGGTTTTGATCCCATAGCTCTGGGATCATAACCTGAGCCAAAATCAAGAGTGGAACGCTTAATCAACTGAACTACCCAAGGGCCACTGAACCACTCTTATTGAGAGCCTTTCTTCTCTTCTCTGGTCCTTCCCCTTCTATTAAGTATGCATTGGAGTATTTTCAGAATGTGTTCAAGTACATAGTCATTACTAACTCCATGTCAGGGAATCTTGAAAGTAAATTATATATGGTGAGCAGTCGTAAGTATATAACCACAGTCATTTTTCCGTAAGTTCCAGGTTGTTCTCACCTTCATAGATGCGTCTTTCTAGTTTTTAGTTTTTCACTAGGCTCAAAACAAATTCACTTACATCTTTATATTATTGGCAAACAAAATCTCTAGTCTACTCCCCTGGAACACAGCTCAAATTGCTCTCTTGAAACCCTGATCTAGTTAGTGTCCCCTTAAATCTATCCACAGAAATTTCCTAATGAATAATTTTTCCAGGATTTTTATCTCAGCAGATTAGAGCTGTGACTTTTATAATGATTAACACAGTTTGATTTCCCAAAGTTCTTTCTAAGCTAAAAGAAAGACCTATAGGATCTCTGAAAGCCCTCTAATTTTTCTAACATCTAACTTTCTCTCAAGTTTACTGTAACATCAGTGTTGTTATATAGCTCACATGTGCAATACACTCATTAGCATGATAAGAAGCTTTAATTTAACAACCACATCTTACCTTGAGACTTTCTCTGTAATACTTGTGTAAACAAACCTACCACATTGCATTCAATTGAAGTTTAGCTTTCCTGACTCCAGCTAAAGTAAGCCTGCCCCAAGATCCATAATGAGAAAAACTTCAGAGTATGTAGAGGCTTATTAGAGAGATTACTCGGTCAATAACATCCACTGAATGATGATTCAATGCTATGTATATACGTATGTATGTGTGAATGTATGTATGTATGTATGTATGAATGTATGTATGAAATCAGTTTACATTATTGAGTGGCCATTAGGTTTTGTGTGATGATACAAAGAAAGACACTGTCCATGCCAACATTTCTCCCTAACCCAAGTTATTGCTGTTATCCTAGAATGCAGATAAACGGAGTTGTTTCTGGTTAACTAATTTTAGCAAGAGGAGTAGCACAGTAGCTAGCACAGTAGCTATTCATAGGAAGGGCTTCAACTAGAAAGTGGCAAGAGTGAGGATCATGCAGACAGATAACTATAGGTTTACCTCAGAGATATTTCAGGTTTGGTTCCAGACCACCGCAATAAAGGATATTCCAATCAGGCAAAAATTCCAATTTTTTTGCTTTCCTACTACATGTGAAAGTTATGTTTCCACTATACTGAAGTATATGAAGTGTGCAATATCATTGTGTCTAAAAAAATCTATACGCATCACTTAAAAAGTGCTTATTGCTTAAAAATCCTAACCATCATCTGAGCTTTCAATGAGTCATAATCTTTTTCTTGGTGGAGAGTCTTGCCTCAATGTTGATGGCTGCTGACTAATTAAGATGGTAGTTGTTTAAGGTTGGGATGGCTGTGACAGTTTCCTAAAATAAGACAGTGAAGTTTGCCATATTGATTCTTCCTTTCACAAACTATTTTTCTATAGCATGCATTATTGTTTGGTCGTATTTTACCAACAGTAGAACTTATTTTTTTAAATTTTAATGTTTATTTATTTATTTATTTTTATTTTTGAGAGAGAGACAGAAACAAGTGTGAGCCAGGGAGGGACAGAGAGAGAGGGAGGCACAGAATCTGAAGCAGGCTCCAGGCTCTGAGCTGTCAGCATAAAGCCCAATGCAGGGCTCAAACTCACAAGCGGTGATATCATGACCTGAGCCAGTGTCGGACGCTTAACTGACTGAGCCTCTCAGGCACCCCACAACATTAGAACTTCTTTCAAAATTGGAGTTAATCCTCTCAGACCCTGCTGCTGCTTTCTCAACTAAATGTATGCAATATTCTAAATCTTTTGTTGTAATTTCAACAACTTTCATAGCATCTTCACCAGTTGATTCCATCTCAAGAAAACATTTTCTTTGCTCATTCATAAAACCAACACCTTATCTGTCCCAGAATTTGAGTCTGGAGTCTCTTTCCAGCAAGAGAGCGGATACAAAATTGAATATGAGAGAGGCTAATGTCCAGGAAGAGACAAGAGCCCCAAACAGAGGTTTGTCTCTGTATTTATTGAGCTCTCAAGGTTTTACATACATAGTGAATGTGCAGAAGGAAACAATAAGATATTGACCATTGTTTGGGGAACGAGTGCGTTAGAAGTTGAGATTAAAGCGCAATGATATATTGGCACCAGACACTGACACCAGATGGACAGTGTTTCTCTTTGGGTGATACAGCCAAGTAGCTCTTATCTCCAAAGTTTAAGATTGCTAGAAGATGCTGCCTCAAGGCTAATAAGGCACCTTTTTTACTAGCTAGCCTTGGGCACTTTTGCCCCATAGCAGCTTTCCACCTCTAACTGTTCTCAGAGGCTTTAGTCCTGTGGAGGCAGCTTTCCTCCCTAAGCCTTGTTTTACTTAATGACTTGGGCACTTTTGCCCTGTGGCAGCTTTTCACTGGAAGCCTTGTTAACCCATTAGTGCAAGCATAAAGAATTCTTAAACTTATTTCCCACACTTATCCATTAAAGTTTTGTCATGATATTGAAGTAATTCAGGCCCATCTTCAGGGTCTCCTTCTAGTTCTGGTTCTCTTGCTATTTCCACCACATCTATAGATATTTCCTCCACCTTGGAGGTGTCTTGGACACCTCAAAGTCATCCATGAGAGGTGGAATCAATTTCTTTCAACTCCTGTTAATATTGATATTTTGACCTCTTCCCATGAATCACAAGTGTTCTTAATGAACACTTCAAGAATGGTAAATCCTTTCCACAAGGTTTTCCATGGACATTGTCCGGATCCATCTGAGGAATCACTATGTATGGTAGTCATAGCCTTACAAAATGGATTTCTTAAATAATAAGACTTGAAAGTCAACTTTACTCCCTGATCCAGGGGCTTCAGATTGGATGTTATATTAGCAATCATGAAGAAAACCTTAATCTCATTTTCCATCTCCATTAAAGCTCTTGGATGACCAGGTACATTGCCAATGAACAGTAATATTTTTAAAGGAATCTTCTTTCCCGGCAGTAGGTCTCAACAGTGGGCTTAAAATATTCAGTAAACCATACTATAATTTTTTTTAATGTTTATTCATTTTTGAAAGAGAGAGAGAGTACAACCGGGGGGGAGGGGGGCAGAGGGGGAGGGCGCAGAATCTGAAGCAGGCTCCAGGCTCTGATCTGTCAGCACAGAGCCTGACATGGGGTTCGAACTCACGAACCATGAGATCATGACCTGAGCCTAAGTCGGATGCTCAACCAACTGAGCCACCCAGGCGCCCCAGTAAACTGTACTATAAACAGATATGTTGTCATCCAGGCTTTGTTGTACCATTTCTAGAGCACTAGCAGAGGAAATTTAACATAATTCTTAAGGGCCCTAGGATTTTCAGAATGGCAAATGAAGATTGACATCATCTTCAAGTCACCAGCTGTGTTAGCCCCTAAAAAGAAAGTCAGCCTGTCCTTTGAAACCAGGCATTGACTTGCATATCTATGAAAGTCCTAGATGACTTCTTCTTCCAATAGAAAGTAGTTTTATCTTTCAATCTTTGTTACATTTAAAATCTGTTGTTTAGTGTAGCCACCTTCATTAATTATCTTAGCTAGATCTTCTAGATAACTTGCTACAACTTCTATATCAGCACTTGCTTTTTCACTGTAAACTTTTATGTTATGGAGACAGCTTAATTTCTTACACCTCATGAACCAACTTCTGCTTGCTCCAGACTTTTCTTCTGCAGCTTCCTCACATCTCTCAGTCTTCATAGAATTGAAGAGAGTTAGGGCTTTGTTCTTGATTAGGCTTTGATTTAAAGGAATGTTGTAGCTGGTTTGATCTTCTATGCAGATCACTGAAACTTTCTCCATATCAACAATAAGGCTGTTTCACTTTCTTATTCATGTGTTCACTGGAGTAACATTTTTAATTTCCTTTAAGAACTTTTTCTTTGTATTCACACCTTGGCTATCTCTGGCACAAAAGGCCTAGCTTTTTGCCTATCTCAACTTTTGACATGCCTTATTTACTAAGCTTAATCATTTCTAGCTTTTGATTTAAAATGAGAGACATACAACACTTCCTTTCACTTGAACACTTACAGGTCATTGTAGTGTTATTAAATGACCCAATTTTAATATTTATGAGTCTGAGAGATTAGGTAGTCTTTTTTAAAAAAAATTTTTAAAGTGTATTTATTTTTAACACAGAGAGAGCATGAGCGGGGGAGGGGCGGAGAGAGAGGGAGACACAGAATCTGAAGCTGGCTTCAGGCTCTGAGCTGTCAGCACAGAGCCTGACGCGGGCTCGAACTCACAGACTGTGAGATCATGACCTGAGCCGAAGTCAGACGCTCCACTGACTGAGCCACCCAGACGCCTGGAGAATAGGTAGTCTTAAGGAGAGGGAGAGATATGGGGGGAATGGCCAGCCAGTGGAGCAGTCATAACACACAACATTTATTCACTAAATTTGCCTTCTTATATAAGCATGGTTTGTGGCACCCCGAAATAAATACAAGAGTAATATCAAAGATCACTGATCTTGGTCACCATAAAAATATAATAATAATTAAAAAGTTTGAAATACTCTGAGAATTACCAAAATGGGACAGAGACATGAAGTGAGCAAAAATGCTGTGGGAATTATGATGTTGATAAACATGCTTGAAGCAGGGTTGCCACAAACCTTAAATTTATCAAAACTATAATATCAGCAAAGCACTTTAAAATGAGCTGGCCTGTATCACTTTCTGTTCTTTTTAATAAAAGTGTCATCATTAGGACACATAAATGAGACTCTTCGTTGTTCCAATATGTGTTCATGTTGATTATATAATATTCATAAAGGTATTAAATACTTCAAAAATTGGAAGATTTATTTTTACTACTGCTTTTCTCATGTTTGAAACTTCTCCACAGCACTTAAGCCAAGTTTTTTGTGAATGTCTAGCAACTACAAATCTATTTCCTCTTGAGGTAGCCTGTTCTATCCACAGAGAGCTCCAGAGTCAGCATTATGTGGAATCAAAACTTTTCTCCCACTGTTATCTTGGACACACAGAGAACAGTTAATTCTTCTTCACATGACAGCCATATATAAATGATTTAAAACATTCTATCTCTTCTATTCATCTATTCTCCAGCCTACATTTTCCCAAATACCACAGCTTGCCTCAAAGGATAAGACCTTGTTTTCCTCTGAATACAGCTCTAAAATTATATATTTCCCTCTTGAAATTTAATGCTCAGAACTAATTTGGGTGGCCTGATAACAATAGAGCAACTCATCTGAACTGTTTAATTACAAATAAGCACTTTTACATAAATTGTCAGCTCATTCACATTAAAAATTATCTTTGATTATTTAACACTGTATGGCTATTTCTATTTGAAAAGTCCTTCACAGTAACTTTCATTTATTATTCCTCATGACAACCTTCTTGAAGTTTTATATTTCTAAGCTGAAAGAAATGCCTACAGGTCTCATTTTTACAAATCACAGATGATATTAAAGCTAATTATGCAAAACATCAAAAATGGAATAACTACTGGAATGTAGCTACATTTTATGTAGTCTCTTGATTACTCTATGGTCCTTCCAACCTTTAAGTCATGTTATGTCGTGAAGCTTGATAATAAGATTTTCTATTTATGATAAGTGTCATATAACCGCAAAGTATCTGTGGATTCACACATTATATGGGACAGATCATGGGCTAATCTTCCATGATGTGGGAGGTGTTGACAGTCCATGAGATGCAATAAAGAAGCCTTATTTCAGATATTCACAGAGCAAACCTGACAGCCTTATAAGGATTTAGTTGATGATGCTATAATGATAAGGGAGATTATCTCTTTGATCTCTCATGTGACACTTCTTTTATTATAGCACGTCCTACATTGCATTTATTTTTCTCCACAAAAATTTTGCTCAGCTTAAAATAGTTGTTTGACTGTTTAGGACATCATAATACTGAGGAATACAGGATGCTTAATCAAACATAGCCAAAGGCAGACTATGTCTATGGAAATACTACACATACAGTAAGTCTACAGAAAATTTCCTGATAATCCAAGGAACCAGACTGATACAAATACAAAATCAAATTTGAAACTATCATCTGGCAAAATTCAACTTTTTTTTTTAATTTTATTTTTCAAAGTTTATTTGTTTTTGAGACAGAGAGAGACAGAGCATGAACGGGGGAGGGTCAGAGACAGAGGGAGACACAGAATCTGAAACAGGCTGCAGGCTCTGAGCGGTCAGCACAGAGCCCGACGCGGGGCTCAAACTCACGGGCCGTGAGATCATGACCTGAGCCGAAGTCGGACGCTTAACCGACCAAGCCACCCAGACGCCCCAAAATTCAACTTTTAACACATGTATTAGGTACAATTAGTTTCATTCTTGCCACGCACTACAATCTGTTGCACTGGTTTCTATTCCATACAATTTCACTATCTTCATCTATGAGTTCTTTAGATATTTTTAGACATTTTTTTTCCTTTTAAAAATATCATAATAACCAAATGTCCTTATCAGATGGGAGAGGAGGAAAAGAAGACAAAAAAAAAAACAGATATGATACTCAGTATAATCATTATAGACTTGCATTATTCAGCTCCCCTATTTCTCTCTCTTAAGCATGTCTTTATATGTGACCCCCAAACAACTGCCTAAGAAATATATCAGTATTCATTTAAACTAATTTGTCTGGTGTCACATCAACAAATCAAATATCTAATTTGTCTTATGCTTTTTCCCCAAGTTTTTACTATTTATTTTGAGAAAGAGAGAGTGTGCACATGAGCAGGGGAGAAAGGGGAGAGAGAGAGAATCCCAACCAGGCTCTGCACTCAGTGGGGCTGAGAATGCTCAAACCACAAACACAAGATCATGACCTGAGCCAAAATCAAGAGTCAGATGGTTAACCAACTGAGCCACCCAGGTGCCCCTGTTTTGTACTTTTAAAATACTTTTTAAAAATACTTATTGAAACCATGGTAGAGTTTCTTAAAACCAGCTTATAATGACTTTGTCCCATGTCTTCACAAGAGGCTGTGAATCTACAGTAGTAGATGGTACAAATGACACTTACTGGTCTCACGTTCTTACAGATGAGCAGCAAAATACTTAGAGGTCAACACCTGTGATGGATTTTTTTTTTTGTTCTGCCACCTCAGTTTCAAACTTAATTTGGATATATTAAGTTTCAATTTCAAGGTTCTTGTCTTTTCTGTATCACTTCTAAGGCCTCAGTGGCTTTATCCAGATAATGGCCTATAAATGATTTGAAAGGGTAAACTTGTAGAATTGTTTATACAGCTGGTTATAAGATAATTTAAATTTCAGTTTTGCCCTTTTCCTTTTGACCAGATGTATCTGCTCTCTGTTCCTCAACTCCCCAGGCTATAAAGAAGACAGCTAATGCTAAGTCAGTTAAAAACATTTTATTTTGAAAGGTAATAGCCTATGGATACTGAGCAGAAAAAGGAGGTTTGCCACATTATTGGCTTAAAGACTAGAATCAGCAGATGTAAACTCCATTAATTTTGATTAATGTAATGTAATTTAACAAGATTTTTAGTACTTTTGATGTGTATATCATTAAGTACTAGGAATAGAGAAGTGTAAGATTTATTCAGAGATTAAATTTACCCAAGAGAAGATAATAGTCCACTGCCATTTAGGAGAACAATTATTCATACAAATTATTCATTCAACAATTATTCATACAAATAATTTGCTTTTCATAACATGGCATATGCTATAAACATTTTTTGGTCATAGGGGAAGAGATTAATAGTTTTCTAGCATGTCAGCGTATCGACTAAATAAATATATAACACATAGCATTGTGCTTTCATCCTAATTCACTCTGCTTTCATTTTCCATGTTGCTGGTTTGTTTTCTAGTAGTATCAATTGACCTATAGTTGGCATTCTGTGTACCAAGCATGTACTCTAGAGTATTGATTTACAAGAGAAGAATATATGGAGAAGGAGGGGAGAAAAAGAAAAACCTTAAAATGTTTCTCAAGATATTTATAAGTATTGATGTTTCAAGGCTTTACATGAAAAAAAAGTAGAGCTTAGAATAAGGTAAAACGTAGTAAATGCTGTAGAAGAGGAAGAAATAATGTGCTGTGCAAGCATAAAGAAGGGAGAAATTAATTTCAGCTAGGGGAAATCTATGTGAATAAAACACTTGTCCTGAGTGCTGTTAAGTACAATAAACTAAAGTGCCATCAGGTTGCTTCTCTAGGCTCTACATTATACTCAAAGTACTGCTGAGTCAACCCTTTTAACCTGTAGAGGGATCCACGAAAGCATTCATCTTATCCCTAAAAACATTTTTTTTCTTTTTCTGTACTTGTATCAGAAAAAAAAACTCTGTTTGATTAAACCGTCCAGTGTCAACACACCTGCTATACATTCTTTCAGACTGGGTTCTTTTAATGAGCAGGAGGATGAGTGCTACATATGCAGAGGCCATTAAAAATGATGAATAATAAAACCAGTTATATAGACAATCTTAATTTCATTTAAAGTAATAAAAGTACTTGTGTATACTAAAAATAGCTCCATATTATTATAAAGGCTAATATTTAAAGTCTTCTTTATTATTTTGTCTTGTCTCTGAGGATCCTTCAGGTTGTTCTGGCAGTGCTGTTCTTTGAATCTGAACTTCTGAATATTGATTCAACTTTTGAGCAATTACCTATCATACCATAAGTTTCATTTATTTTAACTTGAAATATGGTTGGCACACAGTGTTACACCAATTCAAGTGTACAACATAGTGACTAGATAAGTCTATATGTTATGCTATGCTCATCACAAGGGGTAGCTACCATCTGTCACCAAACAACACTATTACAATACCACTGACTTTATTCCCTATGCTGTGCCTTTCATCTCTGTGATTTATTCATTTCATAACTAGAAGCTTGTACCCTCCACTCCCCTTCACTCATTTTGCCCATCCCCCACCCCTCTTCTCTCTGGCAACCATCACATTGTTCTCTGTATTTATGGGGTTGTTTCTGCTTTTTGTTTGTTTGTTTGTTTTTATTTTTTGAGTTCCACATATAAGTGAAACATGGTATTTGTATTACTATGTCTGACTTATTTCACTTAATAAAATGCCCTTTAGATCCATCCATATTGTCATTAATGGCAAGATGCCATTCTTTTTTATAGTTGACTAATATTCCATGGTATATATGTACATTTCACATCTTATTTATTCATCTATTGATGGATACCTGGGTTGCTTCCACATCTTAGCTATTATAAATAATGCTTCAATATACATAGGGTGCATATATCTTTTTGAATGAGTTGTCTTATTTTCTTTGGTCAACAGACACACGAAAAGATGCTTAATGTCATTAATCATCAGGGAAATACAAGTCAAAACCACAGTGAGATATTACTTCACACCTATCAGAATGATTCAAATAAAAAACACAAGAAATAACAAGTGTTGGTGAGGATGTGGAGGAAAAAGAACTCTCATGTACTGTTGGTGGAATGTAAATTGGTTCGTCTACTGTGGAAAACAGCATGGAGGTTTCTCAAAGAAATTAAAAATAGAATTACCATATGATCCAGTGATTCCACTACTGTGTATTTTACCCACAGAAAATGAAAACTCTATTCTTACCACAAGAACATATTTTGAGGAATCTCCATACTGTTTTCCAGTTTCTATTTCCAGTGATGCACTAATTTACATTCCCACCATCAGTGCACAAGGGTTCCTTTTTCTCCATTTCCTCACCAATACTTATTTCTTTTCAATTCTAGCCATTCTGTCAAGTGTAAAGGAATTCCTCATTGTGGTTTTGATTTTCATTTTTCTCAAAATTTGTGACACTGAATGTCTTTTCATGTGTCTGCCATCTGCATGTCTTCTTTGGAAAAATGTCTATTTAGGTTCTCTGCCCATTTTTAATTTGATTATGTGGGGTTTTTTTTTGGGTGTTGAGTTGTAGAATGTCTTCATATTTCATTTATTAACCCATTATCAGATATATCATTTGCAAATATGTTCTCCCATTCAATAGGCTGCCTTTTAATTTTGTTGATGGTTTCCTAATCTGTGTAAAACTTTCTATTTCGGTGTAGTCCCAATGGTTTACTTTTTATTTTCTTTTCCTTGCCTGAGGAGGCATATCTACAAAAATGTTGCTAAGGCCAGTGTCAGAGAAATTACTGCCTATGTTTTCTTCTAGGAGTTTTATGGTTTCAGGTCTCATATTTATTTCTTTACATCATTTTGAGTTTATTTTTGTGTATCATATAAGAAAAGTCCAAGTTTATTCTTTTGCATGTAGCTGTTGTGTTTTCCCAGCACCATTTATTAAATATTCAGTCTTTTCAGGGTACCTGGGTGACTCAGTCAGTTACAGGTCCAACTGTTGATTTTGGCTCAGGTCATGGTCTCACAGTCAGTTTGAGCCCCACATCAAACTGTCAGCACGGAATCTGCTTGGGATTCTCTCTCTCTCTCCCTCTCCCTCTCTCCCTCTGTCTCTGCCCCTCCCTCTCTCGCTCACTCTCTCTTTCTCTCAAAATAAATAAATAAATATTTCCACACACATTTTAGTATTATTTATCCTAGTTCTGTGGGTAATGTTGGTATTTTGATAGGGATTGTATTGAGTCTGTAGATTGCTTTGGATAGTATGGATATTTTAGCAATATTGGTTTTCCCAATCTGTGAGCATGGAGTATACCTCTATTTGTTTCCGTCATATTCAACTTCTTTCATCAATGTTTTTTTTTTGTGTGAAATGATTTAAATTTTGTTAAAAGTTTTCTTCTGTTTGTATTTTTAAATTTTTTTTCAATATATGAAGTTTATTGTCAAATTGGTTTCCATACAACACCCAGTGCTCATCCCAAAAGGTGCCCTCCTCAATACCCATCACCCACCCTCCCCTCCCTCCCACCCCCCATCAACCTCAGTTTGTTCTCAGTTTTTAAGAGTCTCTTATGCTTTGGCTCTCTCCCACTCTAACCTCTTTTTTTTTTCCTTCCCCTCCCCCATGGGTTTCTGTTAAGTTTCTCAGCATCAATGTTTTATAGTACAGTTCTTATACCTCCTTGGTTAAGTTTATTCCTGGTATTTTATTCTTTTGGGTGCAGTTATAAATGGAATTATTTTCCTGATTTCTCTTTCTGCTACTCTGTTATTAGTGTATGAAAATGCAACTGATTTCTGTGTATTAATTATCCTACACCTTTACTGAATTCATTTATTTTAATAGTTTTTTGGTGGAGTCTTTAAGGTTTTCTATGTATAGTATCATGTCATCTGCAAATAGTGACAGTTTAGCTTTTACTTTACTAAATTTGATGGCTTTTATTTATTTTTCTTGTCTGATTTCTGTGGCTAGGACCTCCAGTATTATGTTGAATAAAACTGGTATGATTAGAAATCCTTGTTTTATTTCCAATCCTAAAGAAAAAGCTTCTAGTTTTCAGCATTGAGTATAATGTTTGCCGTGGGTTTTTCATATACGTCCTTTATAATGTTGAAGTATGTTCCCTGTAAGCCCACTTTGTTGAAAGTTTTTAATCATGAGTGGATATTGAATTTTGTCAGATGCTTTTCCTGCATCTGTTGAGATGATCCTATGATTTTTGTGCTTTGATCTGTTGATGTGATATATCACTTTGATGTGCAAGTATGTGCATCCCCAGAATAAACCCCTCTTTATCATAGTGAATGATGTCTTTACTGTAATATTGTATTTGATTTGCTAATATTTTATTGAGGATTTTTGCATCTATTTTTGTTAGGGATATTGGCCTATAGTTTTTTTGTAGTATCTTTGTCTGATTTTGGTATCACTGTAATGCTAGCCTCATGAAATGTATTTGGAAACTTTCCTTTTTTTTTGGATTAGTTTGAGGAGAATAGGTATTAACTCCTCTTTAAGTGTTTGGTAGACCTGGACTTTTGTTTGTTGGGAGTTTTTTGATTACCAATTCAATTTCATTACTAGTAATTGGTTTGTTCATATTTTCTATTTCTTTCTGATTCAGTTTGGAAGATTGTGCATTTCTAGGAATTTATTTCATCTAGGTTGTCTAATTTGTTGGCATATAATTTTTTTGTAGTGGTCTCATGATTCTTTGATTGTCTGTGTTATTGGTTGTTACTTTTATGTCCGATTTTATTTATTTGGGTTTTCTCTCTTCTTATTTTTGTTTTTATTTTTGATGAGTCTGGCAAAAGGTTTATCAGTTTTGTAGATCTTTTCAAAGAACCAGATATTGATTACATTGACCTTTTCTATTGTTTTTTTTTTAAGCTTGTACTTTATTTATCTCTGCTCTGATCTTTGTTACTTCCTTTCTTCTGCTGACCTTGGACTTTGTTCTTCTTTTTCTAGTTCCTTTAGGTGTAAGGTTAGATTATTTACTTTAGTTTTTCTTATTTCTTGAGATAGACCTGTATTGCTTTAAATTTCTCTCTTAGAATTGCTTTCACTGTGTCCCAAGGATTGTGAACAATTGTGTTTTTATTTTTGTTTGTCTCCATGTACTTTTTATTTCCTTTTTAATTTATTCATTGCCCCTTTGGTTGTTTAGTAGTATGTTGTTCAGCCTCCACCTTTGTGTCATAAGTTTTCATTTTTAAATGAAAATTGAAGCTATATAAGATTGTTTCCTAACAATATATTCCGTGACTATTATATTAAAAGTGTCAGAGACTTTTTAATCTTATATAATGTAAATATTGGTCATATTTATCTTAATTAAAACATAAATATAAAAATAAATTTATATTCTATAACAAGATATTAAAATATGTCACATAAGAATATCTATTTATATTAAAACTATAGCAATTTCCATGTTTATAACCTCAATAATTTTATCCTCTACCCATGTCTTCAAATTACTGCCTAGAGAAATAAATTGGACCTGTTTTACAGATGCTGCATAATATTGGCACCGCACATGATTTCCTAAAGAGATTTATAAATAGCATCACTAGTTGTATACAGATTTTGCTCTATCTATAAGCACTGTATGATAAAATCATTTTATAGAATATAACTTTTCAATTGCCAATTTTTAGCTCAGTGGATTTTTAATTAAGATGTATATGTTTTTGTACATGTGAGATTTCTAGTTATCTATTCTATATAACTAAGCTCCATGCTTACAAAATATAAAGTCTTTGTATCTCTGCTTAACACATTATAAAATTGTATAGTCATCTTTTATAGTAAGTTATATTCCACTACTAGGACCATTCACTCTTCTCTTTTCTCATATGCCTTCTGGGCCTTTTTCAGGTATACGCCATCAAGAGATAACAATTGACACTTTCTCTTTGATCTCAGTGTGAAGTTATAGTTATTAAAAGATAAAAATATTTCTTTTTTTTAATTTTTCTTAATGTTTATTTATTTTTGACAGACAATGAGAGACAGAGCATGAGCGGGGGAGGGACAGAGAGAGAGGGAGACACAGAATCCGAAGCAGGCTCCAGGCTCTGAGCTGTCAGCACAGAGCCTGATGCGGGGCTCAAACTCACAGACCGCGAGATCATGACCTGAGCCGAAGTCGGACACTCAACCGACTGAGCCACCCAGGCGCCCGTAAAAGATAAAAATATTTCTAATACATCTAAGTTTTTTCCTAATAAAAATATATCTAAAGTAAGGACAATTATTAAGCACATTTTAGGCCTATTCTATATCCCATAATTTCAGAGATATAGAATTATAAGTGATAAAGACATCAAATGTTTTCTTTCATAAGGTCTTTATTATACACACTTCTGTATAGATTAATATACATGGCTTTCAAAGCTGAAATACGAGGTGCTTTTCTTTACCCTGAATCTGAGCTGCTGATGCCCTCCTTACACTTTATCTTCACACTCTTAAACTGTCCTGATGTAACACACAACTTCTTGAGAAATAAGGCAATGTCTTAAATAATGACAACTCATATGATTAAAATTTTTGAGTTAAATTATTGGTTTTTAAAAACTGACTTGAATGGAAATGGTTTGGGTATCATATTATAATGGCACACAACATTTTTTTGAGAATTTATAGGCACTGTTCTAAGTACTACACATGTATTAATTCTTTTTTGTTTTTAGTGTATGTTTATTTTTGAGAGAGAGAGAGAGCAGAGCATGAGCGGGGAAGGGGCAGAGGGAGAGGGAGACACAGAATCCAAAGCAGACTCCAGGCTCTGAACTGTCAGCACAGAGCCCAATGCAGGGCTCAAACTCAAGAACCATGAGATCATGCCCTGAGCTGAAGTCAGACGCTTAACTGACTGAGCCACCCAGGTGTCCCTGTATTAATTAGTTTAATACTTATAATGACCCTATGAGGTCAATACTATTTTTATCCACATTTTACAGATGAAGAAAAGAACATAAAGAAGTTAAATACTTGCTCAAATTCACAGAGCTTGAATTTGAAATGAAACAGTTTGGATTTAGGTATAGTTTTTACCTTTCCATTCGACATAAAAGGAAAGAGAGAGAACATATATGCATGTACTCAAATTCAGTGTTTTAATTTTTTTCATTTTTTTTCTTAATGTTTACTTATTTTTGAGAGACAGAGAGAGACAGATCATGAGCAGGGCAGGGGCGGAGAGAGAGGGAGATGCAGAATCTGAAGCAGGTTCCAGGTTCTGAGCTGTCAGCACAGAGCCCGGCATGGGGCTTGAACCTATGAACCATGAGATCATGACCTGAGCAGAAGTCAGATGCTCAACCGACTGAGCCACCCAGGTGCTCCCAGTGTTTTCATTTTTTAATAAGAAATAAATATTGGGTACAGTTTCACAATTTATTAATTAGAATTTTCACAGAGAAAGAAGAATCATTTCACATTTTCCTTACCTACTGAGGAAAGAAAAACATCAATACATAATCATTTTTAACTCCTTCAAGTATTGTATAATATCTTAAATCATAGCCTGTTGGCAACTGTTTATTTTCTGTTTGATGGTGACAGTGGTGGGAACTAGAGACTTGAGGACTGGCTAAAACGTTATAAATATTTGCATTTTCTGCATTCCCAGCTTCATTGGTTTCAGTTTGTGAAACATTTTTACTTATCTGTGTGATAGAATGAATTTTTATTTTATTTTTTGTGAAAGAGATATACCTATGCTCAAATCATTTGAGTGATAGGAGGAACTCCATGTCTGATTCTAGGTCAGCCTAAATTATAGCTTCAATTTTCTACAAAGATTCATAGATTCTATAACCTGATGCTGCCCCTGGGATTACCTATAGTAAATTTGCTGAATACATAGAATGAATGAGAATTAAAATACCCTCAAAATTATCAAATGGGAATCTTTAGACTCATAAGTAATTTCCTTGATGATGTTTACTTAATTACTATTCTTACTGTGCCTGCTCAAGAAATGATGAGTGATCTATCTTTAGAACCATTAATTTTAGGCTATTTGCATACATAGAAGGTAACTAAGGAAAGAAAACAAAATAGCAACCTGATCATAATGCCTATATTATTTCCTTGATGTAAAATAGAAATGAAACTTGATCACATAATCACTTGAAGTGATACATACATAGGAGAAGCATTAGACTGAAAGTTTTGAGATACATATAATGGTATGCTGATAAACTGACTCTACAAAACCCTAATTTGTAGTGTTTGATTAGGTTTTGTGGTATACTCTCACTATGGGCTTATTTCAAGCTATTGGTTTAAAAATCAGCTCACAAAATTCCTGACAATTTAGTAATCAGCTCTTACAACTAAATGTATAATTTTATGACTTATTTAGTCCCAATGACAACGACTATAGTAGGTTAATTGTATTATGGTCCCAATGCTTCACCACTCATGAATCCACACCCTTTACCCTGTAATCTTGCAGTCCTCCCACTGATATTCAGGACCCAGTCAAGTGACTTGCTTTGAGCAATAGCATATTAGCAGATGTGACACAAGAGGAAGCTTGAAAAAGAAACTCATATTTCCACTCTTTTTCTTGAACTTCTGTCATAGTCATTAGAGCATAGAAGACAGACTAGAAGAGCTAAATTGCTTCTGTCATTGCAATTAATACTATCCTGAGCCAGTTGACAGCCAACCAATTCCAATACATGTAAGTCAGCTTAGCCAGGATCAGAAGACTTACCACTGAGTACAGATGCATAAGCAAGTCCAGCCTAAGCAAGTGGAGCCATATGGACATTTGAGATACATACATTTTTAAAATGTATTCATTGAGATTTTGTGGTCATTTGTTATATGGGATTATTTTGTCAATAGACAACTAATACAATAATTATTTGCTATTATTTGGCAAGCTTTAATTAGGATAAGGGACATTTATACAAGAGACAGTGTGTTTTGTGAAAGAGATCAGTGAAACTTAAGTTGGAATCTGAGATCTACTACATATAGGGAGATGGCCCTCATAAATTTGTTCAACCTCTCTCTGCCTAAGTCTCCTCAATTTTAAATTATGGATAACTAGCCTCACAGGGTTATTATAAAAATTAAGTGTGTGTGTGTGTGTGTGTGTGTGTGTGTGTGTGTGAGTGTGTGTGTGTGCATGAATGATTAAAAGCATGGATCTAGAATCTGATTGCCTGGGGTTGGTTCTTAGCTTCACCATTTTGGTATTTGAAAGCCCTTAGAATTTTATAGTTTTTACTTATAACACACACTATAACAGCTATCTATACTAGGATTTAATACATGAAATAAAGCACGTGGAACACAATAAGTATTCATTATATGGAAAATATCATGTACCATAACTATTTGTTTACTAAGGAAAAATGAGTTTGATATTCTGGTAAAAGCAGTTGTAATAATTAGTTATTTTTTAAATTTTAGCAGAAATTATCTGGGAGGGGAGTAAAGTGGTCACGCAAGATGAAGTTAATGTTTGTATGAGTTCCTTTGATTTATAGAAAACAGTTCCATCATATCATTACTCTAATAGCTTTGAAGGAGAAAATTTCAAATTGGGATCCATAAGCATAAATTTAGTGGATCTGTTTAGATTGCTGGAAGAGATAGGATGTGTTTGCTTTCTTATATAGCATATTCATGCAAGCTAGCTTTCCTGTAAGAAAGAAATAGGAAAACAAGGAATGCCTGTCAACACTGGCTTATGTATCAGCCTTCTTAAATAATATGAAAAAAATAATCATAATGCAAGTCAGAAAGAAAAGAGATTCAAGGAGATAAAAGGAAATCAAAACTAATGGCAAGAGGTTAATATTGTGTAGAACCTGCCACAGAGTAGAAAACTCAGAAATTCAGTGTAGTTAATTGTGAATTTGTATATTCTTAAGATTACTTGACATTCCTTGCTTCACAGACCAAGAAGAGGAGGGCCATGTTTGGAATCATGTTACCACTCCTTGAAGGAAGAAAAAAATAGGGTAGTTTGTAACTCCTTAATGAGAAGGAGTGTGGTAGACATATACAGGCTGAAATTGAATCGTCATTTGGAATGTGTGCTCCCTTTCTGGAGTAAGCATCTAAGATGCATCAGCAAGCCTGCCAAAATGCATAAAACCTATCAACTGTTCTCTGTAGGTATAGATTTACATAGGAGGATTGAGGGAGCCAGAAGAAACCTAGAACATAGTTTTGGTGACTTGCAAGTTGGGAGAGAGAAAATGGAAGACTAAGGAGAACACAGAAGAATACAGATTTCAAGTTGAAGGTTGTAACCATGACACAAAAAGCAGAATGCAAAAGTTAAAATTGCTTATGCAGATGCTATTGGAAAATAGTTTTATTTTATTTATGATGCTTTGTTATGCTACAAGGATGGATTCCCAATAAAGCATGGAATAGTATGCAGTGAAAGGCTAGCAACACATGAATGAAAAAGATTTAATCTGATTAAAAAAGATCAAATTTGAGGAAGAAAATATATGAAGAATAAAACTAAAAAATAAGATATTTTGGAAACATAAGAAAAACAATGATATTGTATGTCTACTAATTCTTTTTTTAATGTTTATTAATTTATTTTAAGAGAAAGAGAGAGACAGAGAGAGAGAAAGAAAAAAAGACAGTCCCAAGCAGGCTTTGCTCTGTCAGTGCAGAGCCTGAAATGGGGCTTCATCCCACAAACTGTGAGATTATGGCCCGAGTCGAAATCAAGAGTCAGATGCTTAACCAACTGAACCACCTAGGTGCCCATATATTTATTTTTTTAATTATTTATTTTAAGATAGAGATTGGGTGGGAGAGGGAGACAGAGAATCTGAAGCATGCTGTGTGCTGACAGCAGAGAGCCCAATGCAGAGCTCAAATTCACAAATCATGAGATCATGACCTGAGCCAAAGTCAGATGCCCAACCCACTGAGCTATGCAGGTGCCCCTGTATGTCTACTAATTCTTGAGAGAAAGAAGCAGAAATGAGAATCAGGAACAATATTAGTTTAACCTATAACACACTTCCTGACATAATAGGTGCTCATTAGTTATTTAAAGACTATCTAGATCTAGATAGATAATAGATAGATAGATGGCTACAGAAGACTTTAGAAACAATGTCTCTTTTTTAAAGGCCTATAGAGAAGTAAACCTAAAATTTAAACTAAGGAGCAGAAAACAGTCTCATAAATACCAAGATTTGGTGACGTAAGGTTTATGACTGGAAAATAAAAATTGTTGGGAGGGCAATCTATCATGGGCCATGAGGTTTCCTGTACTTCCTGGTTTGATATGCCAAGAATGTGAGACCCTGATGCATTTTCCCCAGGCCATTCCTCAGTTTTGCATTTTAGCGGGTAACCTTGAGAGACAGGTGGTCTTTCCCCAAAGAGCAGGTTTACTTTTGCCTACTACAAAAGTAGTAAATTCTTTGAGCTTAGTGTTCCTCTCTTCAAGTGCAGACCACTGCTTATGATGGTATCCACTTAGTCTCACTTGCATTTTCTTTGTGGGACTTAGAAGGGCAGGGGAAGCCAAAGCAAATCTACAAGAAGCCTGCCACTGCTTTGTGATGAGTAATGAAGTCCTGTGTCTCTGACCCAGGAATCTTGTATCTTCTGCCAGCATCCATGAAACAGTAGCTTCCATTAAAAAGATTACCTTATTAGTCCATAAACAAGGTAAAATCTGAGACCTTTTATTCTTTTTGACAGTAATATAGCTGGGGTCTTGTCCATAAGAATAATTCTAATAGAAGAATGAAACTGCAAAATCAAAAAGAAGTTACTGAAGATATATGCCTAGGTAACTTTGCTCAATGTATGTCCTCAAAGCTGTCAATGAACTAAATGGAGTGAAGTTCGTTCAAGTATTATTGGTGCCCATTTGCTAAGATTCTACTGAAACTCTGTATTTGATAATTTGCATTTTTCAATGGAGTCTTGCTAAATTATATCTAGTTCTGCCTTTGACGTGTGGATAAAAGTGAATTTTAACATCTAAGAGTGCCTGGGTTGCTCAGTCAGTTAAGCATCCGACTTCAGCTCAGGTCATGAGCTCATGGTTCATGGGTTCGAGCCCCACATTGGGGTCTGTGATGACAGCTCAGAGCCTGGAGTCTGCTTCAGATTTTGTGTCTCCTTTTCTTTCTCCCTGCCCCTCCCCTGCTTGTGTGCTTTCTCTCTCTCTCTCTCTCTCTCTCTCTCTCTCTCTGAAATAATAAATTAATAAACTTTTTTAAAAAGTGAATTTTAACATCTAATTCTTGATTTTACAGTGTTTAGTCAAACTCCTTTTAAAAATTACAATGCCTTTGCCACTCATTTATAATAAAATTTAAATCACATTGGTTAAATAAATTATACTACTAATAAACTATACGGTGATGCTCACAATATTTTTAAATAAAAAAGATAGACTATAAAATTACATATACCATTAACTTCTAAATTTCAAATAACTGTTTATTTATGGATATAGTATATCTTGGGATGATACATAGCAAAATGTTCATAGTGGTTGGATTAAACATAGGTTTTTGTATTTTTCAAAATTCTACAAAAAACATATTATTTTAAAATTGTGAAAGTGCTGTAAAATATTAAATAACTGTAATTCATAATTGTACTTCACCTCTACTTATTGTGCAGGATATATGGCATATAAAACAAAAAGTAATTTGGGGCACCTGGGTGGCTCAGTAGGTTAAATGTCTGGCTCTTGATCTTGACTCAGGTCCCTTTCTCACCATTCGTGAGTTCAAGCCTGTGCTGACAGTGTGGAGCCTGCTTGGGATTCTCTCTCTCCCTCTCTCTACCCCTCCCCTGATCCTTTTCTCTTCTCCCCAAAAAATAGATAAGCCTAAAAATTAAAAAGAAATTTTAGATTTATATTTCTTTACTTATTTTATCTTCACATTTATTATTTTATTTATTGAGTTTGTCTTTTTTGTTGCACATATTTTGTAAATAACTGCAAATTTCATTTGGAAAATGCCAGATGTAAGTAAATGATTAAAAATTTCACTTTTGTTTTTTGCAAATCTATACATTTTAAAATGAAAGCTCAGAAAAAGCATAGATAGATTTTAAAAAACCCAGAAATTTGTCATTATGAGAAAATAAGTATAGGAGTAAGCACTGTTATGGGTTGAATTGTGCTCCCCCCAATTCATATGTTTTAAGTACTAACCCCTAGTACTTCAGAATGTGACCTAGTCTTTACAGATAAAATCAAGTTGAGTTCATTAGAATGCACCCTCATCTGACATGACTGGCATCCTTTAAATGTTTTCTCTACCACTTACTAGCTGTGTCAGCTGTGAAAGTCATGATACCTCACCAAACCTCATTTTTTTCTTACCTATATATAAAGGGTAATATGCGTCTTTCTTAAGTTTGATTGTAAATTATGAGCAACTGCACACAAATACACTCATGCACACACACATATGTCCACATGCACACACAATATAAAAAAGGCTTAGCAAAAACAGGTGCTCAATAAATGGTAGTTGTTATTGCTGCTATAAGAAAATAAATGAACGAAAGGATTATATTATTTAGGGGAAAAAAGAAATAGAAAAAATACTAAAAGGACATACTGCCTATCCTTAACAATACTCAGTCACTAAATGAGCACTTACTCTGTGCCAGGTATTGTTCTCAGAACTAACATGTATCAACTTATTTAATCCTGACAACACTACTTTGAAGTAGATATTATTCTGATTCTCATTTTACAAATGATAGAACAGTCACAAAGCAGATATTTGCTCAAGTCCACAGATGATAAATACAAGAGCCAGGATTCAAAGCCAGGCTGTCTAACTCTAGTATTCAAGTTTTTCAGTACTATGGTCACATTTTATCTCTTTTAGAATCAGTGGTGTGTTATCAGCTAGTTAACTGTGACAGTGAATCTATATTCCTTTTCTAGCGATTATAAATTTTTAAACACTGAGTTGTTTCAGTTAAAGCAATTCTGGAAAATAGTTTTCTGCTACGTGTTGTATGTTCTTGCCAGAAGAACATTCTTAATAAATATTTTTGCCTTCTTAGTGACTGATTAGAATATAGAACTTGCTTTTGGACTCCAGAATAAGACATCTTGGAGATATGTCCTTCTTGTAATCAGATACTTAATATCAGGCTCAAGAAACTTAGCTGACTTTGATTTTTTGACATTATGGCCTATAAAGTCATCTAAACATTTTTTTTTTGATGGTAGTAGAGTGCTATCAGCTCAGAAGAGCTGTTTATTAAATTTTCAGGAATTTTGCAACCTGGTTATTATTAAAAATTAAGTTATATAAACATACAAATAAATTATAAACAAAGGTTATAAATACTCAAAACAACTACTTTACTACATTTTACTATTATTTATGTTGTTGAGGTTATTGACATCAATTTTATCTGTGTGGAAGAAACACCATAAAATAGTGTGCTGTTACAGATCTATTTAAACTCTGTATTCAGTGATGTCAAGTTGGTAGTTTGAAGTTGGTAATGGTGGGAGCATTTATTCCACACAAATCAGTAAATCGTGCTACAAATCAGGGATCCCCTGCTCCCTCCCAGCTGGCTGTTAAATCTTTATCAGCACACCACTGCAAAGCTAACAGACTATGTAGTTCTTGCTCACCGTGAATCCTACACCCTGATACTACTTGAACTGCCATTTTTGGGATTTCAGAAATACATTTAGAACATGATTTGCCAGTAGTTGGTGTTTTTAGAGATTTGCTTAATGAAGGCTTCTGTGCTATCTCAGAGATTTAGATAGATCATTAAATTGCTCATTTTATTTTCTTTCAAATCCAGAGAGATAGTTTCCTCTTATTTGGAGAAACTAATCACCAACTTCCATTTCTGACTTTCCTAAACTTTTGCTATTCCTACTCTTTGAAATTTTACTTTTTAATTATCTCTTTATATTCATAAAAATCATTTTTAATCACTAAGCCTATTTCTTCTCACCTCAATTATATTCTGACCCATCCCTACCCCAACCTATATGCAAGAGGGCACACTGGTAAGGGGACAGCAGTAGTTAAATGTCTCTCTGGAAACAAGAGTGAAGCTTAAACTTAGCAAGAGGGCAAGTATAAGAAGGAGGTAAAAGGAAAAGACAGTATTGGCTAATGGCTAAGGGTACAAGCTGTACAGTCAAACTGTTAGGATCCAAAATCCAGATCTGCCAATTACAATTATGAGACTTTGAGCAAGTTACCTAACCTCTCTAGGTGTTAATTTCCACCTCTATAAAATGAGGATAATAATTGGATCCATTTCATGTAGTTGTGCAAAAATGAATGTAATGAATATAATAAGTGTGAAGAACATTACCTGGTAAATTATAGGCATTCTGTGAGTATTTGTGGCTATTTCTTCTTTGTGTACAAAGATAAGGGTTTTCTCTCCCAAAACAGCAGAGAGGTAGGTCTGTCATTTTTTACATTCTTTTAGTCAAGACATTATTTAGTTAATAATATATAAGGTAGCTCATATATTAATCCATAGAAAAACTGAAGTTTGGGGTGTGTCCCAAACTACTATTACTCAATTTTTAATTATGCACACATACATGAGCTATTATAGTTGGAAAATGGACAAACATAATGGAACTGGAAAATTTATTCAATTTATCTGAATGTGCTGCATACGAATCAATTGTGCAGTGACCTACTTGGATCATTAAGGGAGCCAGCTAAATGAAGTCTTGTGCAAGCAGGTGGCTGTTTGGCCATATGCAGACAAAGCCCTTGGGATGACCTACTTGGGATCAAAACGTAAAAGGGCACAGTTGACTTGTCCTAAAGTGTATAGTGCTAATATTTTAAAATATGATTAAAGACCTATGAATTTTTATTTAATAGTTGTTGTATAATTAAATATAAAGGATCCCAATAGAGTTGTCCCTATTTTTTAAATATTTCTCTATTATCTAGTGACTCAGATGTAATTATGGGTAAGAATAAATTGATTTGAGTTTTTGATGTAACCAAAGTTTAAAAACACACAAAAAAACTGTATAAAGCCAAGGACAATTTAGTGGTATTTTATGAAATACTAATGACAATGGAAATATACTGTTTACTTTTGTTCTAGTCTATCAGGAAGCCCTTTGGCTGCAACTATAATCTGTTTTTATGCTCTTCTTATTTACGTGTTTTCCTTAGCAGGAAAATTATGGACATTTGCTCACCAAATTTTACCAAACACAAATCTCATATATTATTATCCCAATCATCTATCACCTGACCAAAACTTAAGAATAGTAGGCCAATTCATTATAATTATTGCTTTTTAATGATAATGCAAGTGTTATTATTCTGACACCAACTCTCAACATTTTGTGCTAAAGAGCAAAAATACCTTGGGTAATGAAAACAACAGACAAGAAAAATGACAATCAGTTACTTGGGGCTGATTTATAAGTACAGCCAATATGACTCATGCAGATGACCTAGGGAAGGATTATTTGTATTATTTATATGAAGTCTCCTCTTCCACCAGGCATTTAGCAGACTTAATCAGAATTAAAGAAATTATTTAATTTGTTTCACCTGTTAGGTTTTCTATTTCTTTATCACTCATCAAGTAGGCATTCAAATGTAGGGAGAAAAATATTTTTAAATTATGAGTTAGTTATAGGAGTATGACAAACACCCTGAAAAACCAGAGTTAGTTGCCAATTCAGTGCCATTATTAAAATTTTATTTTAGATGACTCAACAGGTTTCTGGTAAGTTAAAGCTAAGTGTTTCAGAAACTCAGTCTGGTGTGTTTGTGTGTATGAACATGAGTATTCTTTTTTTTTTTTTTTTTACTTTTTTTTTTTTTTTATTTATTTTTGAGAAACAGGGTGAGACAAAGCGTGAGCGGGGGAGGGGCAGAGAAAGAAGGAGACAGAATCTGAAGCAGGCTCCAGGCTCTGAGCAAGCAGTCAGCACAGAGCCTGATGCGGGGCTTGAACCCACAAACTGTGAGATCATGACCTGAGCAGAAGTCGGATGCTCAACCGACTGAGCCACCCAGGCACCCCATGAACATGAGTATTCTGAGTGGTGTTTTACAGGAGCGCCATGATTTTGTCCTTGTCTTGTAAAAAAGGTTGAATATATACATACATTATCGGGGATTGCTGATTCTGTAGGAATAGAAACTATAGGAGCACATCCTCTAGGAATAGGCACATCCTACTCTTGCCCCCTTTTTATTGCCTTTGTCTTTCTCTTTTGCACCTTCCTTCCTAGTTCTCTGTCTACAGACTTTCAATTCTATGCATGTTTTGATATTGTCCTAATAAGGGAGGAATGACGTGTAAAAAGGCTTGTGAAATGTGTGCCCTCCTGACATATCAGCCTTATTTTTCTGAAGTAATGCCACCCATGCACAAGAGGGCTTTTGATGCCTCAGTTTGTGTCTTGCTGACACTGAATAGCAGACTCAGTGTCTCAGTTATAATCATATAAATAAATAAATATAATATATATTATTTAAATAAATTATATATATAATACATATATAATATATATAATATATAATTTATATATATAATTTATATTATATATTATATATTATTATATATAATAAATTATAATAAATTATATATATATACATATATATATATATATGTATATATATATAGTGGCAACATTCACCAAACTGTTACATGTATAAAGACAAATAATAAAATAAAACAACAAACTATACTAAAAGGGAATGGAATTCAAGGCCACAATAAATAGATTGATGCTTCTTCTCACTCTCAACCAGGAAGAATATCTATCATTGTATCATGACTAGGGATAGAATAGAAATAACTTGTATTTACTTAGGGAAAAAAGGAAGAAATGGGAAAAACTTTATGAGCTAAAAAGATTGGCTGGGAAGCAACATTTCACTTTCTGACAGAAGTTTATCCGCATATATTGGGGGAACTCATTTTAGCTAATGGTTCAAAAGTAATTCAGTAGAGAAAAGATAGTTTTTTAACAAATGGTACGGGAAAAATTAGAAGTTTATATCTACCCTGCCCAACAAGGGAACTTCAATCTACACTTTTCATTATATACAAAATTTAAATCAGAATGGATTATCAATTTAAATGTAAAACCTGAAAATATAATACTTCTGGAATATGGTATTAGAGAAAATCTTTGTGATCTCATGTAAGGCAAACATTTCTTCAAAAGGACAACAAAAGGACAATCTGTAAAAATGGAGTTTCATCAAAATGTAAACTTCAAAATTTCAAAGGCACTTTTGGCAAATGAAAAGAAAGCCACATACTGGGGACAAGCATTTTAAATGCACATGCCTGATAAAAGACTTATATCCTATCCAGAATATATAAATAATTCTCAAAACTCAATAGTAAGAAAACCAACAAGGAAAAAAAGACACACAGATGTGAAATAAGCACTGAAAAAGATGCTCAACATCATGAATTGCTAGGGAAATGCAAATTCAAACCACAGAGAGTTACCACTACACCCCTGTGACAATGGCTAAAATTAAAAAAAAGACTGATTGTACTAAGTGTTACAAGTATGTGGATGCCCTGGAACTCCGATACACTGTTGATGGGAATGTGAAATGATACAATTTTGAAAAATAGTGGGGCAGGGCACTTTCTTAAAAAGTTAACCATGCATGTAACATATGATTTGGACACTCTACTCCTCCTATTTACCAAAGAGGAACAAAGGTATTTGACCATATAAAGATTTGTGACAAATGTTCAGAGCAGCATTTTTTGTAATAGCCCAAACTGAAAATAACCCAAATATTCATGAACAGGTGAAGAGATAGAAACTGTGATATATCACAATGGGGGTGAATCTCAAATTAATTTTCTGAATGAAAGGAAACAGACAAAAAGAGTACCTACTGATTTATTTATATAACATACTTATATTATAAACAAATTTATAATAACAGAAAGCATTTAGTGGTGGCCAAGGGATGGGGCAGTGGGAAAGTGGGGAAAGGACTGGAAGGGAGGGATTTCAAAGGAGCATGAGGAAATTATTGGAAATTATTATTATTTTTATTGTTTTGATAGTTTCATGGTATATATACATACCTATGTCAAACTGTATGAAATTATATTCAAGTATGCACATTTATTGTATGCTGCTTATATCTCAAAAATTATGCATTTTGATCTTGCCAAATGTTACTTTTTACATCAGAAATTTTATTTGTAGGAGATAAAAAAATGATTCTTTCAGTGGACCCCAATTAAGGGCATTATAAATTTATTTACACTTGTAATTATAAAAACAATACTGATGATAAGATCTCAGAAAAGTTTTTTGCTATGGAGTAATTTTTATTTCAGAAAACTTTGCTATTTTCCATTAGCAAACAAGGAAATGTCAACTAGAGAGCAATTAGGGAAAAGAATGATTTTGTCAGATTTATGAAATATGTTTTGGCTTATTGCCAGCTCTATAGTACATGATGTCAAATGGAAAATGAAAATATAATCTAAAATTATTCTAAGCTTAAATTTGCATTCCAATTCTTAATGAATTTGTGAGCATAATGTAGACCTTTGGACATTTGGGAAGATTTATGATTAAACTTAACTTGGCAAACATAATTATAATTTGAAACAAATGGGGCTGGGTCATGACCAACTGACTTAGAGTCAATGATTGAACACTGGGACCTATTATGATGATATTAATAGGAACTCAACCTGGAGAAATTAATTTTATTTCTCCTAAAGGTAACAGGCATAGGAGATACTATTACTAGAAGAGATTGAAGTCTCAATGGAAGAAGCTAAATGAGGGTATTTACATTTTAACTAATGAGGAAACTCTGTGTCCAGTCTTATCTGCAGTCACTTTCAAGGATACCTTCTTCTCATTTGTCTCCTTGAGTGTTTCAAGATTTTTATTTTGGTAAATAAAAGAAAGAAAGAAAAACAAATTGCTGAAAGTAGAACATTTTCAACTTTCTCTCAATTTGTTAAGGCAACCAAGTGCACAACCCATTATCATGCCAGTTCTAAACCTCTGTTGAGTTAGTGGTAATAAATTATGTAGCCTAGAGAATAAGAATTCAGTGCAAATTCTTTTCAGTAAATCTTAATATTGTTTACTCTTAAACTGAAATCACGCAATAAAAAAAATAATTATGACCAGTATGTGTCAGGTACATAGAACATGCAAGGCATTCTGCTATGTACTTTATGACATTTAAATTCAATTCTCACAAGATTTACAAGGTCTTTGTTGTTTATTTTCTTCTTTTTTATAGAAAAGGAATCTGGGAACAGAAAAACCAAGTCATTTGCTCTGGGTCACCCTGTTACTGAGTTGGAGAACTGCGATTTGAACCCAGATCTCTGGCTTATAACCAAATGCCTTTTCCACTGCATGATTTTCCATCTCCCCTACTTATTGCAGTAAGTACTCTTTGATAGTTTGGGTCAAACAAGACATAGACAAATGAAATCTAGAAAGATATTTCTGAGTTTGGAGTAGAAAGATAAAATCACATCAAAACCCGAGGTGAGGGGCACCTGGGTGGCTCAGTCAGTTAAGTGTCCGACTTCGGCTCAAGTCATGAACTCACAGTTCGTGGGTTCAAGCCCCACATAGAGCTCTGTGCTGACAGCTCAGAGCCTGTAGCGTGCTTTGGATTCTCCCTCTCTCTCTGTTCCTCCCCCATTTGCATTCTGTCTCTTTCTCTTCTCTCAAAAATAAATAAATATTAAAAAATATTTTTAAAAAACCTGAGTGGAGGTAGTTATGAAATGCCAGCAGGAAACTGTGGAGGCATGATGATATAACTGAAACTTGTGTTTTCTTTCCTCTGTTCTTCTGTGAGGTAAATCCTTTCCTTTGGGCATCTACTAAAAAAGAGAAAAAGGGAACAACTTCTCTAAGATTTTTTTTTCTGAACTATTATGAGGTAGTATATACAACTCTTTAGTATTATTAGGTCTGGTATAATATGACAAATGATAGCATCACTACTCTTTAATAAGAAAGATATGTGCCTTTAAAATATACACATATTCCACTCCTAGGTGTATACCCAAGATAAATGAAAACATATGTCCATGCAAAAAAATTGTACTACACAAATGTTCATAGTAGCCAAAAAGTAGAAACAAGTAAAATATCCCCATCAACTGATGAATGGATAAATAGAATTCATTTAATGGAATATCCACATAATAGAATATTATACATCAATAAGAAGGAATGAGTACTGATAGACACTACAACATGGATGGATAAATCTTGAAAACATTATGCTAAATGAAAGAAATGAGTCATAAAAGACCACATATTGTATGAATCTATTTATATGAAATGTCCTGAATAGGCAAATCTATAGAAATGGTCAGTAGACTAGTGATTGTCTAGGGTTTGAGGGCCTGGAGGAGGTAGGGAATGGGGAATGGCTCTAATGAGTACAGGCTTTCTTTTTGGGTAAACAAAAATGATCTCAACTTAGATTGTGGTGATGGTTGGACAACACTATGAATACACTAAGAAGCATTTTATTATATACTTTAAATGGGTGAAATGTATGTTATGTGAATTATATTTCAAGTTGTTTGATAAAGATAGTCATATAAACAAGGTATATGTAATTCACCCAGGTAAAAGTGATCTGAAAAACAAAGAAAATCCTCCAAAAATTAATAAATAAATAAATAAAAATGAAATGAATAAAACTACCTGTATGTTGAATTGTAGCCTAGTCATACAGAGAAGAAATCTTTCAAGTATTTATAAAATTTAGTAATTTGATTGTATATTCCTAGGGCATATATCCTTAAAGACAAAAGAAAAAAATATAAAAAGAAAAAAAGAGAGATGAAAACCAAGAAGTATATTCTGAACTATAATAAACAAATTGATAGTTACCAGAGGGAAGAAGGGTGTGGGGATGGGTTAAATAGGCAATGGGGATTAAGGAGTGCACTTGTGATGAGCACCAGGTATTGTATGGAAGTGTTGAATCACTATAATTGTATACCTGAAACTAATATCACACTGTATGTTAACTAACTGGAATTTAAATAAAAACTGAAAAAAATGAAACTTGAATAAAGAACTGGGTGAGAGCCGGAGGGAAGATGGCGGCGAAGGAAGACGCTGGGCTCACCGCGCATCCTGCTATCACTTAGATTCCACCTACACCTGCCTAAATAACCCAGAAAACCACCAGAGGATTAGCAGAACGGAGTCTCCGGAGCCAAGCACAGACGAGAGGCCCACGGAAGAGGGTAGGAAGGGCAGCGAGGCGGTGCACGCTCCACGGACTGGCGGAGGGAGCTGGGGCGGAGGGGCGGCTCGCCGGCCAAGCGGAGCCCCTGAGTCTGGCTGGCAAAAGCGGAGGGGCCTGACGGACTGTGTTCTGACAGCAAGCGCGACTTAGCGTCTGGGAGGTCATAAGTTAACAGCTCTGCTCGGAAAGCGGGAAGGCTGGAGGACAAAGGGAGGGAGAGTTGCTGAGCCCCCGGACGACAGAGCTCAGCTTGGCGGGGAACAAAGGCGCTCGCCAGCGCCATCTCCCCCACCCATCCCCCAGCCAAAATCCCAAAGGGGACCGGTTCCTGCCAGGGAACTTGCTTGCAAACACCGAACTCTGTGCTTCTGTGGAGCCAAACCTCCGGCAGCGGATCTGACTCCCTCCGCTGCCACAGGGCCCCTCCTGAAGTGGATCACCTAAAGAGAAGCCAGCTAAGCCTGCCCCTCTGCCCCCGTGCACCTTGCCTACCCACCCCAGCTAATACGCCAGATCCCCAGCACCACAAGCCTGGCAGTGTGCAAGTAGCCCAGACGGGCCACGCCACCCCACAGTGAATCCCGCCCCTAGGAGAGGGGAAGAGAAGGCACACACCAGTCTGACTGTGGCCCCAGCGGTGGGCTGGGGGCAGACATCAGGTCGGACTGCAGCCCCGCCCACCAACTCCAGTTATACACCACAGCACAGGGGAAGTGCCCTGCAGGTCCTCACCACTCCAGGGACTATCCAAAACGACCAAACGGAAGAATTCCCCTCAGAAGAATCTCCAGGAAATAACAACAGCCAATGAGCTGATCAAAAAGGATTTAAATAATATAACAGAAAGTGAATTTAGAATAATAGTCATAAAATTCATCGCTGGGCTTGAAAACAGTATAGAGGACAGCAGAGAATCTCTTGCTACAGAGATCAAGGGACTAAGGAACAGTCACAAGGAGCTGAAAAGCGCTTTAAACGAAATGCAAAACAAAATGGAAACCACGACAGCTCAGATTGAAGAGGCAGAGGAGAGAATAGGTGAACTAGAAGATAAAGTTATGGAAAAAGAGGAAGCTGAGAGAGAGATAAAAAAATCCAGGAGTATGAGGGAAAAATTAGAGAACTAAGTGATACACTAAAAAGAAATAATATACGCATAATTGGTATCCCAGAGGAGGAAGAGAGAGGGAAAGGGGCTGAAGGGGCACTTGAAGAAATTATAGCTGAGAATTTCCCTGAACTGGGGAAGGAAAAAGGCATTGAAATCCAAGAGGCACAGAGAACTCCCTTCAGACGTAACTTGAATCGATCTTCTGCATGACATATCATAGTGAAACTGGCAAAATACAAGGATAAAGAGAAAATTCTGAAAGCAGCAAGGGATAAACGTGCCCTCACATATAAAGGGAGACCTATAAGACTCGTGACTGATCTCTCTTTTGAAACTTGGCAGGCCAGAAAGCACTGGCACGAGATCTTCAGTGTGCTAAACAGAAAAAATATGCAGCCGAGAATCCTTTATCCAGCAAGTCTGTCATTTAGAATAGAAGGAGAGATAAAGGTCTTCCCAAACAAACAAAAACTGAAGGAATTTGTCACCACGAAACCAGCCCTACAAGAGATCCTAAGGGGGATCCTGTGAGACAAACTACCAGAGACATCACTACAAGCATAAAACATACAGACATCACAATGACTCTAAACCCGTATCTTTCTATAATAACACTGAATGTAAATGGATTAAATGCGCCAACCAAAAGACATAGGGTATCAGAATGGATAAAAAAACAAGACCCATCTATTTGCTGTCTACAAGAGACTCATTTTAGATCTGAGGACACCTTTAGATTGAGAGTGAGGGGATGGAGAACGATTTATCATGCTACTGGAAGCCAAAAGAAAGCTGGAGTAGCCATACTTATATCAGACAAACTAGACTTTCAATTAAAGGCTGTAACAAGAGATGAAGAAGGGCATTATATAATAATTACAGGGTCTATCCATCAGAAAGAGCTAATAATTATAAAAATCTACGCGCCGAATACCGGAGCCCCCAAATATATAAAACAATTACTCATAAACATAAGCAACCTTATTGATAAGAATGTGGTAATTGCAGGGGACTTTAACACCCCACTTACAGAAATGGATAGATCATCTAGACACACGGTCAATAAAGAAACAAGGGCCCTGAATGACACATTGGATCAGATGGACTTGACAGATATATTTAGAACTCTGCATCCCAAAGCAACAGAATATACTTTCTTCTCGAGTGCACATGGAACATTCTCCAAGATAGATCATATACTGGGTCACAAAACAGCCCTTCATAAGTTTACAAGAATTGAAATTATACCATGCATACTTTCAGACCACAATGCTATGAAGCTTGAAATCAACCACAGAAAAAAGTCTGGAAAACCTCCAAAAGCATGGAGGTTAAAGAACACCCTACTAACGAATGAGTGGGTCAACCAGGCAATTCGAGAAGAAATTAACAAATATATGGAAACAAACGAAAATGAAAATACAACAATCCAAACGCTTTGGGACGCAGAGAAGGTAGTCCTGAGAGGAAAATACATTGCAATCCAGGCCTATCTCAAGAAACAAGAAAAATCCCAAATACAAAATCTAACAGCACACCTAAAGGAAATAGAAGCAGAACAGCAAAGGCAGCCTAAACCCAGCAGAAGAAGAGAAATCATAAAGATCAGAGCAGAAATAAACAATATAGAATCTAAAAAAACCGTAGAGCAGATCAACGAAACCAAGAGTTGGTTTTTTGAAAAAATAAACAAAATTGACAAACCTCTAGCCAGACTTCTCAAAAAGAAAAGGGAGATGACCCAAATAGATAAAATCTTGAATGAAATGGAATTATTACAACCAATCCCTCAGAGATACAAGCAATTATCAGGGAATAATTATGAAAAATTATATGCCAACAAACTGGACAACCTGGAAGAAATGGACAAATTCCTAACCACCCACACTCTTCCAAAACTCAATCAGGAGGAAATAGAAAGCTTGAACAGACCCATCACCAGCGAAGAAATTGAATCGGTTATCAAAAATCTCCCAACAAATAAGAGTCCAGGACCAGATGGCTTCCCAGGGGAGTTCTACCAGATGTTGAAAGCAGAGATAATACCTATCCTTCTCAAGCTATTCCAAGAAATAGAAAGGGAAGGAAAACTTCCAGACTCATTCTATGAAGCCAGTATTACTTTGATTCCTAAACCAGGCAGAGACCCAGTAAAAAAAGAGAACTACAGGCCAATATCCCTGATGAATATGGATGCAAAAATTCTCAATAAGATACTAGCAAATCAAATTCAACAGCATATAAAAAGAATTATTCACCATGATCAAGTGGGATTCATTCCTGGGATGCAGGGCTGGTTCAACATTCGCAAATCAATCACCGTGATACATCACATTAATAAAAGAAAAGAGAAGAACCATATGATCCTGTCAATCGATGCAGAAAAGGCCTTTGACAAAATTCAGCACCCTTTCTTAATAAAAACCCTTGAGAAAGTCAGGATAGAAAGAACATACTTAAAGATCATAAAAGCCATTTATGAAAAGCCCACAGCTAACATCATCTTCAATGGGGAAAAACTGAGAGCTTTTTCCCTGAGATCAGGAACACGACAAGGATGCCCACTCTCACTGCTGTTGTTTAACATAGTGCTGGAAGTTCTAGCATCAGCAATCAGACAACAAAAGGAAATCAAAGGCATCCAAATTGGCAAAGATGAAGTCAAGCTTTCGCTTTTTGCAGATGACATGATATTTACATGGAAAATCTGATAGACTCCACCAAAAGTCTGCTAGAACTGATACATGAATTCAGCAAAGTTGCAGGATACAAAATCAACGTACAGAAATCAGTTGCATTCTTATACACTAACAATGAAGCAACAGAAAGACAAATAAAGAAACTGATCCCATTCACAATTGCACCAAGAAGCATAAAATACCTAGGAATAAATCTAACCAAAGATGTAAAAGATCTGTATGCTGAAAACTATAGAAAGCTTATGAAGGTAATTGAAGAAGATATAAATAAATGGAAAGACATTCCCTGCTCATGGATTGGAAGAATAAATATTGTCAAAATGTCAATACTACCCAAAGCTATCTACACATTCAATGCAATCCCAATCAAAATTGCACCAGCATTCTTCTCAAAACTAGAACAAGCAATCCTAAAATTCATATGGAACCACAAATGGCCCCAAATAGCCAAAGTAATTTTGAAGAAGAAGACCAAAGCAGGAGGCATCACAATCCCAGACTTTTGCCTCTACTACAAAGCTGTCATCATCAAGACAGCATGGTATTGGCACAAAAACAGACACATAGACCAATGGAATAGAATAGAAACCCCAGAACTAGACCCACAAACGTATGGCCAACTCATCTTTGACAAAGCAGGAAAGAACATCCAATGGAAAAAAGACAGTCTCTTTAACAAATGGTGCTGGGAGAACTGGACAGCAACATGCAGAAGGTTGCAACTAGAACACTTTCTCACACCATTCACAAAAATAAACTCAAAATGGATAAAGGATCTGAATGTGAGACAGGAAACCCTCAAAACCTTAGAGGAAAAAGCGGGAAAAGACCTCTCTGACCTCAGCCGTAGCAATCTCTTACTCGACACATCCCCAAAGGCAAGGGAATTAAAAGCAAAAGTGAATTACTGGGACCTTATGAAGATAAAAAGCTTCTGCACAGCAAAGGAAACAACCAACAAAACTAAAAGGCAATCAACGGAATGGGAAAAGATATTTGCAAATGACATATCGGACAAAGGGTTAGTATCCAAAATCTATAAAGAGCTCACCAAACTCCACACCCGAAAAACAAATAACCCAGTGAAGAAATGGGCAGAAAACATGAATAGACACTTGTCTAAAGAAGACATCCGGATGGCCAACAGGCACATGAAAAGATGTTCAATGTTGCTCCTTATCAGGGAAATACAAATCAAAACTACACTCAGATATCACCTCACGCCAGTCAGAGTGGCCAGAATGAACAAATCAGGAGACTATAGATGCTGGAGAGGATGTGGAGAAACGGGAAACCTCTTGCACTGTTGGTGGGAATGCAAACTGGTGCAGCCGGTCTGGAAAGCAGTGTGGAGGTTCCTCAGAAAATTAAAAATAGACCTACCCTATGACCCAGCAATAGCACTGCTAGGAATTTACCCAAGGGATACAGGAGTACTGATGCATAGGGGTATTTGTACCCCAATGTTTATAGCAGCACTCTCAACAATAGCCAAATTATGGAAAGAGCCTAAATGTCCATCAACTGATGAATGGATAAAGAAATTGTGGTTTATATACACAATGGAATACTACGTGGCAATGAGAAAGAATGAAATATGGCCTTTTGTAGCAACGTGGATGGAACTGGAGAGTGTGATGCTAAGTGAAATAAGCCATACAGAGAAATACAGATACCATATGGTTTCACTCTTATGTGGATCCTGAGAAACATAACAGAAACCCATGGGGGAGGGGAAGGGAAAAAAAAAAAGAGGTTAGAGTGGGAGAGAGCCAAAGCATAAGAGACTCTTAAAAACTGAGAACAAACTGAGGGTTGATGGGGGTGGGAGGGAGGGGAGGGTGGGTGATGGGTATTGAGGAGGGCACCTTTTGGGATGAGCACTGGGTGTTGTATGGAAACCAATTTGACAATAAATTTCATGAAAAAAAATATAAAGAAGAAAAAAAAAAGAACTGGGTGAATGGGTAAAGAAGACGTGGTATATATATATATATATATATATATATATATATATATATATATATATACATATATATATATATATATATATACAATGTAGTATTACTCAGCAATCAAAAAGAATGAAATCTTGCCATTTGCAACTACATGAATGGAACTGGGGGGTATTATGCTAAGTGAAATTAGTCACGCAGACAAAGACAAAAATCATATGACTTCACTCATATGAGGACTTTAAGAGACAAAACAGATGAACATAAGGGAAGGGAAACAGAAATAATATAAAAACAGGGAAGGGGACAAAACAGAAGAGACTCATAAATATGGAGAACAAACTGAGGGTTACTGGAGGGATTGTGGGAGGAGGGAAGGGCTAAATGGGTAAGGGGCACTAAGAAATCTACTCCTGAAATCACTGTTACACTATATTCTAACTAATTTGGATGTAAGTTTAAAAAAGAAAAAAGAAAATTTAAAAAAAAAGAAAAAAAAGAATTGGGTCAGACACTAAAATAATAATAGTAATAATAATAATAACTCCAATGGATTAAAGCAAGAATATTAAAATTCATGAGTTCAAAATGAAACAAAAGTCATTGTTCACTTTTAAAGGTTGGTAAAGCACCAAACCATTATTCTAAAAACTGGAAAATAGAAGGAAATAAAACAAGCATTTATTTTTCACTTGCTATACAAACTGTGTAACCAAATAGTCAATGAACAAAAGTTCTTAATAGAAGAATTTCAGGTAATAAATGCAGAATGACAGAATCAGGAAATGATCAGATTGCAACACCTAATGAAATAAGTCATTTTGACTGCTAAAACAATTAAGAGAAAAATTCATGGGAAACTTTATCCTGGGAAGATTAGGCTCACAGCACCTGAACCCACTGATAAATTTTAAATCACAAGAAAAAAGACAACCAGGCACTATGTGTCTCCTGACATGATTTGATTGAAAATATACAGCATGACCTATGGATGTATTTGTACAAGAAAATTAAATTCACTTAGCTATCCATTACCCTTCTACAGGAAATATAGAGGATAGAGGAACATTCTAAACAACATCCCAAGGAAGCGATAAGCCAAGTCCAGAATAGGAGAAATTCTGTGAGATAAATGAACCAGTTTCTTTAACAAATAAATGGCGAGTAATAAAGAGGGTTAAAAAAATCCTGTTACTGATTAAAAGATATTTTAAAGACTTAGCAACTTAATACAATTTGTAGATCTTGTTTAAATCCTTATTAAGAAAACTTATTGAAAGTCTATATGCCTTGTCACAGTAAGTACTTGTGAATTACAGAGGTTAACAATTTAAGGATTATTGATTGGTTGACATGTTAGGCTAGAATTCTTTTCTTCTTGAAGATATTGATCATAAAGTTATTCAAAGAAAATGAACTAATAGGAAATGTCCCCTGGTATAGGGAGATTTTGTTTCCAAAGACAGTAATAACTGTATCTCCCCTTCCACATGGTCTTTTCTAAGAAGGCCTTACCACTCACCCATCAAGAAGTGAAGTCTCTGTCTCTGCTGCTTGATTCTGGGCTGACGCTGTAACTGGTTTTTTGCAAATAGAATTTGGTAGAAGCAAAGCTGTATAACTTCCAATGCTGGACCTTAAAAGAGTGCCTGCTTCCTCCTTAGAACCCTGAACTACCATGTAAAGATATCCAGCTACCCTACTGGGGACATCATCGAAAGAGAGAGAGATGTCCATCCACCTCTAACTGTTCCAGTTATCCCAACTGAGGGCCAGATATGTCAAAGAAGGCATCTTGGACATTAAAGCCCCAACTATTTTAGTGCTACAATTGAACACAGCTTCCAACTGATCCATCAGCTGAATGTAGCCGAGGGAATGATCCTGGATGATTCCACATGATAAAGAAGAACTGCTCATCTGAATGCTCTCTGAATTCTTGAACAAATATGGTGGTTGTTGCTTTAAGTCACTAATTTGCAAGCCATTTGTTATGCAGGATAAAGCAACCTGGTGTATGCAGGATAAAACAACCACCTCTGTAAGAGTTTTGTCTTGATCTAAACCCCACAAAAATGGCACTAAGCCAATGGACATAACTTATATATTGGACCAATAAGTGTTTTCTTCACCATCCAGCTGGCTAAAGATATGTGAAGACTGAGAAAAGAACCATAATGTTGAACCCAAAGACACTCTGCAAGGACTTACTGTTGTTTGGATTTGAGTGAATAAGATGGTCTCTAACTGTCTCAAACTTAGGTCTTACACAATTGAAAGGAAGAAAGGAATGGCTATAAAATACCCTTTTCTTTTTGATGTGCAAAAATGATGGAACACACCATTATCATCATCCATTTCAGGAAGAAGGACCTAAATGGGAGGTAATGAACTCAAAGGGAAAAGATAAGGATATAGTGAGGAGGACAGCAAAGGAAAAAGAGAGAGGGTGGAGAAAGAAATGAAATAATAAAAACTCTTTGTCAAGATTGAGAGAAATAAGGGAAGTAAGGATCACAAAAATAATACAATGGCATATTATTTGCAAAGCAATTTACTATTTATACATTTTTTTTAATTTTTTAAATGTTTTATTTATTCTTGAGAGAAAGAGAGACAGAGCATGAATGAGGGAGGGGCACAGTGAGAGAAGGAGACACAGAAGCCGAAGCAGACTCCAGGCTCTGAGCTGTCAGCACAGAGCCCGATGTGGGGCTCGAACTCAAGAGCCATGAGATCATGACCTGAGCCAAAGTCAGACGCTCAACCGACTGAGCCACCCAGGCGCCCCGCAATTTACTATTTATAAAGAACATTAATTTATGTTATCTAATTTAATCTTTTTAACACTCACTAATGGTGTATTGTTATCTGCATTACACGGATGAGGAAATATGGATAGGACTGAAAGAATACAACCTCATCATTCTTTTCTTTCTATTAAAAATATTTACTGAATGCACACTTTGTGCCAGTCACTATGCTAAGTTCTGGCAATATAATTGTTAGTAAAACAAACATGCTATCTAGCCTTTTAACTTAAAGCCTAGTAGAGGAGGAAAACATTATTCAAATAATCACACAAACAGCTATAAAATTACAACAAATGAAAGGAACATGGTATTATGAAAATAGAGAATAAAAAGTTTTGATCTAGTCAGATAGTTCTGATTACAGGTTTTTACACAAATTCAACAGTTACCTTGCTTGAATCTTATTAATATATTTCATCCACATATGGTTGTACATTAAGCAATCATAATCATTTCAAACCACTCTTATGTATTTTTAAGTTAGTTTTCCAAGAAAGAATAAGGTGAAAACTTGGCTTTATTTTTATACATAGCACTGTGTACCACAACAATGCAACTGTTTATTGGATCAGGATTCTGTACTCTGTAACCTTTGGTCAAAAACTGGCTAACATGGTCACTTGAGCAGGGAGGAGGGACCCCATTCTAGACATGAGAATTTAACCATCACCTACTTGCCCAGTTTGGAAAGTATCACTCACAGCCTGTCAGCCAGAAGATGATTAAAGTCTGTGCCTCTAATCCCTAGGGTTTGTCCCTTTTTTTAGACTTCTCAGAGAAAATGTTAGCTTTATGCACTACCCACCAGATAGAAGAGAATGTGATCAGATAAGAATTGTACTCACAAACTTCGGCTCTAGAAGAAAAGTACACAATGCAACCACTGAACATCCAGGAGTACTTCTATTCTAAGGACATAAAACCATCTTCTCAAATAACTCCAAATGGTTTCAGATTGTTAAATCATTCATCCTTCTAAGAGCCCACAGCCAAGGTTGATAACAATAATCAGGAAACTAAAATACAGAGTTGAATTGATGTACTCTGTGTCTCCCAAACTGAATAGGAACCAGACTTGTGAAGCTCCTTTTTCTCAGTATAGACACTCTACAACAGCTTCTAAATGAAATGGACCCTGTTGACCTTTTCTAGAAATATACATTTTACCCTAAGTGCTAATTAATCTATTTAATCATTGGTTTCTCTTCCCTCCACATTTAATTTGGGAATCTTAGATATCTTTTGTTGGCTTTGATCATTACCCATACTTGGAGTTTGGGCATTTTTTATTAATTCATTTTATATTATATTCATAAACACGTGACAATATTCACACGTGTCAATTTCACATGTGACAATATTTGGACATAAATTTTAACATTTTGGTCCATTCGTAATAGCTTGTCTTATATTCTTCTGGTCTCTCTCTAGTAAATTTTAGATGTCTTACATTTACTGATTTCTTCTTTAATTATTTTGTGGTCAGAAAGTATACTTTGTATGATTTGTTTCCTTTATTGGTGAACATACCATGTACATTTGAAAATAGTGTGTATTCTGTAGTTCTCAGGGACATCATTTAAGTCCAGGTGGTTGATAGTATCATTCATGTCATTTATGTCTTTATTGAATTTTGCCTAGATCTTCTATGAAATGCTGGGGGAAAGGGTGGTGATGTCTCTAACTAGGACAATGAAATTGGCTAGGTGTCCCTTTAATTCTGTCAATTTTTGCTTCATATATTTATGATTGTTACTTCTTATGCATTAAACTTTTACCATTATGAAATGTTCCTTTTTATCTCTGGTTGTGTTTTGTCTTGAAGTCTTATTTTATCTGATATTAATATAAGATATCCCCACCCCCAACTTTCTTAAGCTCACTGTACAGTACACCTTGCCAATCCATTTACTTTCAACATATTTGTGTCCATATATTTAAAGTTCATTCTTGTACACAACGAATATTTGGGCCTTTTCTGTTAGTCCTTTATGATTATCTCTAATTTGTAATTGGGGCACTTAATAAATTAACATTTATTATAACTATCAGTATGGTTAGAATATTTTTTTAAATTTTTATTTCAATTCCAGTTAGTTAAAATACAGTGTTATATTAGTTTCAGGTGTACAATAGAGTGATTCAACACTTCCATACATCACCCAGAGCTCATCACAAGTGCACTCCTTAATCCCCATCACCTATTTTACCCATCCCCTCCATTCCCTCCCCTCTGGTAACCATCAGTTTGTTCTCTATAGAGAACAAAAGTTAAGAGTCTATTCTTGGTTTGTCTCTCACTCTCCCTCCCTCTTTTCCCCCCTTTGCTTATTGTTTTGTTTTTAAATACCACTTATGAGTGAAATCATATGGTATTTGTCTTTCTCTGACACTTCACTTAACATTATACTCTCTAGCTCCATCCATGTCATTGCAAATGGCAAGATTTCATTCATTTTTATGGCTGAAAAATATTCCAGTGTGTGTGTGTGTGTGTGTGTGTATCTCTTCTTTATACATTCATCAATTGAGGGGCACTTTGCTTCCATATCTTGGCTATTGTAAATAGTGCTGCAATAAACATAGGGGTCCATGTATCCTGTTGAATTAGTGTTTTTGTATTCTTTGAGTAAATACCCTGTAGAGTCATTGCTAGATTGTAAGGTAGTTCTATTTTTAGCTTTTTGAGTAATCTCCATAATGTTTTCCACAGTGCCTGCACCAGTTTTCATTCCCACCAACAGTGCAAGAAGGTTCTTATTTCTCCACATCCTTGCCACATCTGCTGTTTCTTGTATTGTTGATTTTAGCCACTCTGACAAGTGTGAGGTGATATTTCATTACAGTTTTAACTTGCATTTCCCTGATGATAGATGCTGATGAGAATCTTTTCCTGGGCCTGTTGGCCAACTGGATGTCTTCTTTATAGAAATGTCAGTTTGTGTCTTCTGTCCATTTTTTAATTGAATTATTTGAGATTTTTGGGTGTTGAGTTTTGTATGTTCTTTATATATTTTGGATAATGACTCTATTAGATAGGTCATTTGCAAATAATATTCTCCCATTCTGTAGTTGCCTTTTAGTTTTGTTGTTCCTTTGCTGTGCAGAAGCTTTTAATTTTGATGTAGTCCCAATAGTTTATTTTTACTTTTGTTTTCCTCGCCTCAGAAGGAATGTCTAGAAAAAAATTGCTATGGTCAATGCCACAGAAATTCCTATCTGTGATTTCTTGAAAGATGTTTATGATTTCAGGTCTCACATTTAGGTCTTTAATCCATTTTGAATTTATTTTTGTGTATGGTGTAAGAAAATGGTCCACTTTCTTTCTTTGTGTGTTGCTGTCCAGTTTTCTCAACAACATTTGTTAAAGAGACTGTATTTTTCACATTGGATATTCTTTCCTGCTTTGTAAAAGATTAATTGATTATATAACTATGGATTTATTTCTGGATTTTCTATTTTGTTCCATTGATCTACGTATCTATTTTTGTGCTAGTACCATACTGCTTTGATTACTACAGCTTTGTAGTATAACTTGAAGTCTGGAATTGTGATGCCTGCAGCTTTGCTTTTCTTTTGCAAGATTGCTTTGGCTATTCTGGGCCTTTTGTGGTTCCATACAAATTTTAGGATTGTTTCAGTTCTGTGAAAAATATTTTTTAATACTTTGATAGGGATTGCACCAAATGTGTGGATTGCTTTCGGTAGTATAGGCATCTCAACAATATTTATTCTTCTAATCCATGAGCATGGAATGTCTTTCCATTTTTTTGTGTCATCTTCAATTTCTTTCATCAGTGTTTTATAGTTTTCAGAGTACAGGTTTTTTATCTCTTTTGTTAGGTTTACTCCTAGGTATCTTATTATTTTGGTGCAACTATAAATGGGATTATTTTAGTAATTTCTATTTCTGCTGTTTCATTATTGGTGTATAGAAATGCAACAGAATTTTGTACAATTGATTTTGTATCCTGTGACTTAACTGAATTAGTTTTTCAGTTCTGGAAGATTTTTGGTGGATTCTTTCAGGTTTTCTAGATATAGTATCATATCATCTGCAAATAGTAAAAGTTTTACTTCTTCTTTACTGGTTTAGAGGTCTTTTATTTCTTTTTGTTGTCTGATTGCTGTGGCTCTGACTTCCAGTACTATGTTGAATAAAAGTGGTGAGAATGTACAGACCTGTTCTTGACCTTAGGGGAAAAGCTCTCAGATTTTCCCCATTAAGGTTAATGTTAGCTGTGAGTTTTTCATTAACGGCTTTTATTATGTTGAGGTATGTTCCTTCTAAACGTACTTTGTTGAGGGTTTTTATCATGAATAGATGTTGTACTTTGTCAAATGCTTTTTCTGCATCTATTGACATGACAATATGGTTCATATCCATAAGATAAGATTGATTTGTGAATATTGAAGCACTCTTGCAACCCAGGAATAAATCCCACTTGATTGTGGTGAATGATTTCTAATGTATTGTTGATTTGGGTTAACTAGTATTTTGTTGAGGATTTTTGCATTTATGTTCATCAGAGATACTGGCCTGTAGTTGTCCTTTTTTGTGGTGTCTTTATGTTATTTTGCTATCAGGATGATAATGGCCTCATAGAATGAATTTGGAAAATTTTTTTCATTTTGTATTTTTTGGAATAAGTTGAGAAGAATAGGTATTAACTCTTCCTTAAATGTTTGGTAGAATTTACCTGTGAAGTCATCTGGTCCTGGACTTTTCTGTTGGGGAGATTTTTTTTGTTTTGTTGTTGATTCAATTTCTTTGCTGGTAAATGGTCTGTTCAAATTTTCTATTTTTTCCTGTTTCAGTTTTGGTAGGTTATATATTTCTAGGGATTTGTTCCTTTCTTCTAGGTTGTCTAATTTGTTGGCATGTAGTTTTTCATAATGTTCTCATATGTTTTTTTTTATTTCTGTGGTATTTATTGCTATTTCTTCTCTCTCATTTTTAATTTTATTTATTTGAGTCTCCTTTTTTCTTGATAAGTTTGTCTAGAGGTTTATCAATTTTATTGATTTTTTTCAAAGAACTAGCTCCTGGTGTCATTGATCTGTTCTATTTTTTTTTTTAAGTTTCCATATCATTTATTTCTGATCTAATCTTTATTATTTCCTTCCTTCTGCTGGTTTCAGATTTTGTTTATTGTTCTTTTTCTAGCTTCTTATACGTAAGGTTAAGTTGTTGTTTTGATATTTTTCTTGCTTCTCAAGTAGGCCTATATTGTTATAAACTTCCTTCTTAGAATTGCTTTTGCTGCATCTCAAAGGTTTTAAACCATTGTGTGTTCATGTTTATTTATTTCCATGTACATTTTTATTTCTTCTTTTATTTCCTGGTTGACTCATTCATTGATTAGTAGCATATTATTTAATCTCCATGTGTTTGTGCTCCTTCTAGATGTGTGTGTGTGTGTGTGTGTGTGTGTGTGTGTGTGTGTGTGTCTGTGTGTGGTGCCTTCTAGTTTCACAGCATTGTGCAGAATATGCATGACTTCAACCTTTTTGAATTCATCAGGCATTGTTTTGTGGCCTAGTATGAGATCTGTTCTGAAGAATGTTCCATGTGCACTTGAAAGGAATGTGTATTTGGCTGTTTTAAAATGGAGGGTTCTGAATGTATCTGTTAAATCCATCTGATCCATTGTGTTATTCAAAACCATTATTTCTTTGTATATTTTCTGTTTAGATGATTTTTCCATTGATGTACGTTAAAGTCTCCCACTATTACTGTATTATTATCGATTAGTTCCTTTATGTTTGTTATTAATTATTGTATGTATTTGGGTGCTTCAATTTTGGGTATGTAAATATTTACTATTGTTATATCTCCTTGTTGGATTGGCCCCTTTTTTATTATATAGGGTCCTTTATTGTCTTTTGTTTTAGTTTTTGTTTTAAAGTCTAATTTGTCTTATATAATTATTGCTACCCTTTCTTTTGACATCTATTTGCATAATAAATATTTCTCCATCCCCTTTCTTCCAATCTGTATATATCTTTAGGTCTGAAATGTCTCCTGTAGCAGAATATGTGTCTTGTTTTTTGTGTTTCTTTTTTTTTAAAATCCATTCAGTCACCTTATGTCTTCTGATTGGAGCATTTAGTACATTTACATTCCAACTAATTCTTGATAGATATGTATTTATTGCCATTTTGTTACTTGTTTTGTGGTTGTTCCTGAAGATTTTCCTGATCTTTTCTTGTCTTTTTCTTTTTCGTGGTTTGCTTATTTTCTTTAGTGATATGTTTAGATTTCTTTCTTTTTGTTCTTCATATACTTATTAGTGGTTTTTGATTTGTGGCTACCATTGGGTTTGTATATAACTTCTTCTTCATATAGTAGTTTATATTAAGTTGATGGTCATTTAAGTTTGAACTCATTCTTTACTCCTTTTGTCCACACATTTTAGGTATATGGTATCATATTTTATATCCTTTTATTTTCTAAATTCTTTGACTGATTTTTTTTACAGAAATATTCATTTTTACTGCTTTTGTGTTTCCTAACTTCATACTGTCACTTTTGGCCTTTCCTTTTCACTCATAGAGTGCCCTTTAGTTTTTCTTGTAGGCTGGCTTAGTGGTCTGGGAAACTCTTCATCCTTCTATTCTGAATGATAGCCTTGCTGGATAGAGTATTTATGGCTGCAGATTTTTCCCAGTCAGCACCATGAATATATCATGTCATTCCCTTCTGGTTTGGAAAGTTTCTGTTGAAAAAGCCTTGGTAGCCTTAGGGGTTTCCCTTGTATGTAACTGTCTTCTTTTGTATTGCTGTTTTTAAGATTTTTTTCTGTATCATTATATTTTGCCATTTTAGTTACAATAGGTCTTGGTGTGGATCTGCTTTTGTTGATTTTGTTGGGGTTTCTCTAAGCCTCCTGGATTTGGATATCTGTATCCTTCCCCAGATTAGGGAAGTTTTCAGCTATTATTTCTCCAAATAAATTTTCTGCCCTTTTTCTCCCTTCTTCTTTTTCTTCCTCCTCCTCTTCCTCCTCCTCTTCCTCCCCCGCCTTCTTCTTCCCCTTCTTCTTTTACCTTTTTTTCTTCTTCTTCATTCTTATAATGCGAATGTTATTATATTTGATAGAGTCACTGAGTTCTTTAAGCCTATTCTCATTTCTCATTTCTATTGTAATTCTCTATTCTTTTTTTCTCTCTTTTGTTCAGCTTGACTACTTCCCATTACTCTGTTTTCTAGGTCATTAATTTGTTCCTCCGTTTCTTTCAGCCTGCTGTTTAAATCCATCAAGCTTATTTCTTCTTTTGTTTATTGAAGACTTTATCTCTTCTATGTTATTCTTTTTCTCTGTTTTAAGGCTATCTATCAGTCATGTATTCCACTCTTTTCTCAAGTCCAGGGAGTACCTTTATTATCATTACTTTAAATTCTTTATCAGGCATATTACTTATAGCTTTTTCATTTAGATCTCTGTCTGTGGCCTTATCATGTTCTTTCATTTGGGACACATTCTTCCGTCTTCTCATTTTGTCTAAGTCTTTGTGCCTGCTTCTGTGTGTTCAGAAAGTCAGCTATATCTTCTGTTCTTGAGGGTAATGGCCTTAAGAAGAAGAACTCTTGGGTTGGGAGTCTTGGTGTTTGCAGGGTTTTGGAATGGTTTTCTAGGGAAGGGGGCCCATCATACTGAGACTGAGTCAAGAGTGACTGGAAGGAACAGTTTTACTGGAATCTGGGGGGATGGGACTTGGTGTAAGCAAGTTAGGTAGCAAGTGTCTGCACTGTCCTGGTTCCCACAGGTAGCCCTGTGCTTATGCTGAAGGGTGAGGGAGGGAAATGATGCCAGCCAGTTCATTTGTTCCCAGAGGGGTCTCTCCATGAATGCTGCCTCTCCAAAAGATGATCCAAGAAGAGCAAATAACCTCCTCCTGGTGTGCCCTAGGTGCTCTTCAGATAGCTGTCTCCAAGCTGTAAATCCATGAGCTGTTTGCCTGCCTTCTTTCCAAGAACAGCCTCAATCCTTCAGACTCTCCTTGAGCCAAGCCTTCTGACCTTTAAAACTCCAGGCTTTAAGCCCCACTGGTTTCAAGAACTCATGAAATTCAGCCCTTCTTGCTTCCAGGCCAATTGCCATGAGGATTCATCTTCGCTGTGTGCTAGTCTGTCTCTCATCCTTCTCTGCAACTATGGTTCCCTCTCCACTGCAGTGGCCATGATCCATTTCTCTCCCAAACTGTGCCTCCGCACCTCCTACCTTCTCAGATATGGCCTCTTTTCTACCTTTACTTGTGGTGTTTGTTCTGCCAGGATTCAGGTCAATTTTTGTGGTATTTAGGATGATTTGATAGGTACCTACTTGGATTCATGGGGCAAAATGAGCCAAGGGTTCTCCTACTCTGCTGCAATCTTCCTTGGTTGCATGTGGCTAGATTTAGATCTTATATTTTATTATTTGATTTTATCGTTTTGATTTCCCCATCTGTTTTGTTTCTTTTTGTTCCTGCTTTGTTACTTTATTTGGGATTTGTTGAATTTTTTTAATTTCATTTCTATTCCGTATTTATTGACTTTTTAGTTACAACTTTAAATATACACAGTAAATTTTTACGGTATGCTCAGAGTTAACATTATTTAATATAAAATGTAGAAACCTTGTACCTATATAGGTCTGTTTATTGCAACTTTCCATCCTTCATACCATAGTCATCATTATTACACATACAAACTCAAACCTTCCAACACAAGAGTATTATTTTTTAAAATTTTATTTATTAAAGTAATCTCTACACCCAATGTAGGACTCAAGCCCATAACCCCAACTAGCCAGACATCCTTCAAGAGTATTATTTTTATTTTATTTTTTATTTTTTAAATGTTTTATTTATTTTTTAGAGAGGGAGAGTGCAAGTGGGGGAGGGGCAACGAGAGAGGGAGACAGAGGATATGAAGTGGGCTCCACACTGATAGCAGCAAGCCTGACCTGGGGCTCAAACTTATGAACTATAAGATTTTGACCTGAGCCAAAGTTGGATGCTCAACTGACTGAGCCACCCAGGCACCCCAAGAGTATTATTTTTAAAGCAGACATTCATTTTAATAGATAGAAGGAGATATAACTTTTTATATTTACTAATATATTTATTATTTCAGATTCTCTTTATTTCTTCCGCAAGCTCTGATGTCATTTCTCATCACCCTAAGAAGTTCCTTGAGCATTTCTTGTAATGTAGATCACCAAGTAATAAATTATCTTCCCTTATCTGAAAATATATTTATTATACCTTTAGTTTTGAAGGGTATTTTCAGTTTATGTAGATTTATGAGTTAACAGATTTCAGCACTTTAACGATTTTGTTCCACTATCTTCTGGTCTCTATTGTTTGTGAAGAGTGAGCAGTCATTTGAATAACTGTTTCCTTGTATTTCTACGTCATTTTCTCCTGGCTGACTTCAACATTTTCTGGCTTTTTTTCTTTTGGAATTATATACCATACCTTCCTTCACATACATTATTTTCTGATGGCTGTAATTGTCCTGCACTTTGTCCTCTGCTTCTTCACGCCAAGGAGACTATGAGTTTCCTACTGGAGTTTTAGTCCCTCTATTCAGTGCCTACTCTGGCTTGACCACAAGCTAAAAGCTTTTTTTAGCCTCATTACTTTTTGCTCATTGATGAAGAATCAGAGTAATCATCCTCTTTTTCAAAAAGTTTCTCTGAATCTCCAGATTCAACTGGATGTAACCATGAGTTGAGAACACATTTGGCTGCATTTGACAGGAAACACTACTACAGTGACTTGAACAAAACCAGGTTGGTTTTTCTCATCTAATTCAGAAGTAGGAAATTCAAAGCAAATATAGCTGCTCAGATAGGGTATTAGGGACCCAGGTTTTTCCTTTATCTATTTGCACTTCTATCTGCATAAAGCATTTGTTGTTATAGTCTCAAAATGAAAGTTACATGCCTGAGCATTGCATTCATTTTTCAGGTAAGCAAAAGAGGCAAGGACAATTGGTGAAGTGACTAACTCAACCCAGTTTTCAGGGACTTTCTCACTTTTAACACTGAAAGTCCCAAATTCTATTAATAGAACTAAAATCAAAATCACATAAGATTTACCCATGGTTTTTGTTTTTCATGCCTAGAGAATATCCTAAAGGAATGTAAAATAAAAACCAGAACTTATTACTCATCCTCTGCAGGGGTAGAATCCAACCAAGATGTGGTCGAAACTCTATTCACAATTTTGGATTATTTTTAGACATTTCTTGGGTCATGGCATTAACAGTCTGGTTGCTTATCTCCAGAAAATGCTATTCCAAAATTTACTTAGATCACTTATTCTTAGGATCTTTCCCCAAGAATGGCATACTTAAATGTTTCTATCACTCTTGGTTATTTCATCAAGCTTTTAAAGTAATAGTTTAATACATATATTACAAAACAAAGTACATTTAGTAAAAAGCAAAATCAAAATACATATTACTATAATATCTTCAGTTGTAAGTCAAAACAGTAAAATAAAACCAAATAATATCAAATAAATATTGAAGTTCTGATAACTTTAGTAAATAAAGCAATAAGTTGAAGTACTGATTAAATACTAAAGTTAAATACCAAATCATTTATACCTGTGTTAAGCACACTAGAACAAAATTTAAGTGTTGTTTTTTAGAGAGAAATATATGTTTTGTATGTGGGTAGAGTTCTCTTAATCAGACTGTTTCTGTTATCAAAGGAGTTTGAGGACATCCAAAAAATCATCAATATTAGTTATGAATTCTAAGGAAATTAAAATTTATTTGTAGCCTGATTATTACTTGTGTTTTTTCAAAGCATAAAATAATATTTTATAGCCTTAGGAGCAGACTATATATCTTACTATGGTAGACATAAGGCTATATAATATGGCTAATAATTACATAAGATGTTTCTTATAAAAACTGATATTATGTAAGCATAACTAGTGATGTGTAGCACATGTTCAGTATTGTAAAAACACGAAACAAACATAACAGCCACCAACAGTTGTTTTTTTCCTTGCCCCTTTTTTGCTTCCCAGTTTTGCCATGAATTAATGTAAAGACTGAATACTAATATAATAATCTTGCTTTTTAATGAAGTCAGTTTCATACATTTTCTCTCATGCCTAAGAATTATTTGACACAAATTACTCTCAGCTCTGTTCCAGAAAAGTAAATGTGGTTTTTTTTCTTCCTATAAATGAAATCAAATAATTCATTTTAATGGTAAGGGTCCCCAGGTCAAGAAATGGAATATATTTTTAGGAATATTCCCTGACCCTAAGACTCCCAAGGAGGCACCCCTTTGACTTAAGTTGCCATATTAACATAGATAAGAATGTAATTGTCTTGACTAAAGGACTTGGAAATAAAACCCACTAGAAATCTTGCTTTAGATCTCTGAAGATATTTGAACAGAATGTGGTCATCTTCAAAAAACTTTAATAAGTGATTAATTGAGGAGGTATGAGAATTCCTAATTATGTAGCTTCATGGTGATCCCTATCTCAAGTTCAGGCCATTCTTTCCTGTCAACCCTACAGCCACTGCCTAGTCTAGGCTCTACAAAACTTTTGTTCTCCTCACCTTATTAACTTGGAGTCTAGAACTCAGTTCTCCTTTGCTAAATCCAACTCCATTCTGAGCCCATAATTTTGAACATCATTGTCTCTCCCTAGTCAGTGCTCTTAGCCATCAAGTTATACCCTTTTCTCCAAGCTCCTGTATTTTCAGTTCTCTATTAATAATAAAGAGAAATAGTGTTTAGGATCTGTCTTTCTAAACCTCTCCCAGCTGCTGGTAGCTCAAACAGTAGAAATACTGTACAATAATTATACTGGTACACTGCATGTTTCAACTCCTAGTGGTCTAACATGCAAAGGTTAAGTGATCCTTCTGTCACATCAAGACAGTACCATGTTATGGAATCTCCTTAGTTAATTATTCGTATCTGTGAAGTTGCTCAATTTCATTAGAACTTCCATCACGTCCACCATCATTCTTTGGAACTCTTATTTTAATAGCTTCCAATGCAACCAAGACTTTATCTTTACCCTCTGGCATTTTACATTAGCCTCATAGCACAAAGTAGCCAGTCCCATGTGTCAGAGCCAAGAAGCCACACACAGAAAATAAATGTGTAACGGTACACCTTCCCCTTTTATATTTGCTTCTTGCCACAGCTTTAAATCAATGCATGCTTGTAGATAAACTCTAAGTAATGTCAAAGAAGGCATCTTTTATCTCACAACATATGGAAAGGGTAGAAATTAGAGGTAAGTGAGTGAAATTTCAGTTTTTCTAACATGTCTGTAGATTCATATTTGCTTTATAGAGAGGGATGCTTCAGAGACTCTGACTTAATTAATATAACTGCAAAATCCAAGACAGGTGTATAATAAATATCCAATGCCTATGGGAAAACAAATTTTTTTGCAATTATGAATGGGGATAGATGTTAACTGGATTTATTGTTGTAGTCATTTTTCAATGTATGCCAATGTGTACCATTACAATGTATAACCATTATGTGGTACACCTGAAACTAATATAATGTCATATATCAATTAACCTCAAAAAATTAATAAATGTTTATGGACTAACACAATTGACTGAGGAATAACTTTTTATTTCCCACATGAAAATGGCATTTATATGGACTGAAGAATAGAATTTACTTGGATTTAGTGGATTGAGTCTCTACCATAGTTGAGAAAACCTCCAGCAAGCCGCTTAAACTCACTGGACTCAAGTTACTTCGTTTGGAAAGTGAGGCCTGAAATTCTCACAGGGTGTAGTGAGAAAAAATATAAAATGAGATAAGTTGCTTTACAAAGTCTAAAATGTGCACAAGTGATGCCTGGGTGGCTTAATCAGTTGTGTTCCACTTTGCTCGGGTCATGGTCTCACAGTTCATGAGTTGGAGCCCTGCATCAGGTGTAGAGCCTGCTTCTAGATCCTCTGTCTCCCTCTCTTTCTGCTCCTCCCCCATTTGCATACTCTCTCTCTCTCTCTCTCTCTCTCAAAAATAAACATTAAAAAATAAATAAATGTACACAAAAGTAAAATAGCATTTTAAAGTTAGAATAATAAAATATGTACAGTTTTATCTAAGAATAAAGATTCCCTGGAGTCTTTTTATGCTTATCAGTTTGATCACGTGAAAAACATAGAGACTTAAGTGAAACGAAATTTCAGAGATCAGATTTTAGTTTAACATCCTTGTTTTACAGTTAAGGAATCTGATGACTAGTGATGTTTAGTGCTTTGTCCAAATGTATGAGTTATATCGTGTTTGCGTTAGATGTCCTTCTCTAATTTTTTTTAAAATTTGGAATTCCTTATTTATTATTTATTTATTTATTTATTTATTTATTTTTAGTTTATTTATTTATTATAAGAGAAAGAGAGTGCATGAGGGGCAGAGAGAGAGTGAGAGAAAGAGAATGCCAAGTAGGCTCTGCACTGGCAGCACCACAGAGCCTGATGCAGGGTTCGCACTCACAAACCCTGAGATATGAACTGAACCCACACCAAGAGTCAGGTGCTCAACCAACTGAACCACCCAGGTGGCCCTAGAACTCCACATTAAAAAAAATAATTTTTACTAATATCTTATATGTCTCAATGTGGTAAGTTATGGAAAATATTTATCACTATCATTATACATATGAATATGGAGGTCTAGGCACAGAGAGGTTAAAATGTTTACCTTAGGGAACTCTACATATTCAGGATAAAACTAGAGAATACACACACACACACACACACACACACGCACACACCATAATCCTATAGTTCCTCTTAAAATGCCTTGAAATGGAGGTGCCTGGGTGGCTCAGTCAGTTAACCCTCTGACTTCAGTTCAGGTCATGATTTCAGTTTGTGGGTTTGAGCCCCATGCAGCTCAGAGCCTGGAGCCTGCTTTGGATTCTGTGTCTTCCTCTCCCTCTGCCCCTTTCCTCCTCGTGCACCCTCTCTCTCTCTCAAAATAAATAAATGTAAAAAAAAAAATTTTAATGCCTTGAAATGTGCTTCCAAAGCTACTTCCAGAAAGTCATCAAAAGTTTTAATTCAAATATAAATTTAGAAAGTAATTATTTCTCAAATTTTTAAATACTTTCTCCTAGGAAATATTATCCACCTACTAGCACCTTCTTTGCATCCACTACCTTTTTTCTAGCCCTAATCCAACCACTACATTACCTCCTATCATGTATGATATGCTGGTTTCCCAAGACACTCTATTTGTTTTGACAATCAGGAAGGTATGCCTAAGGCACTGACATCTGTAGAAATGCTGCTGTAGTTGACACTACTTTTAGATGTGTATTCAGCAACTAACTTTTTAACCTGTAGTTTTATATATTTTTCAACTTAATTTTTGCATTCTTCTCCCTCCAACCCCCAAATTCCCCTTTCTTTTGTGAGTTGTTATGAACTGAATATTTGAGTCCTTCCATATTCATATGCTGAGGCCTTAACCTCCAGTGTGGCTGTATTTGGAGATGTGCCTCAAAGGAAGAAACTAAGGTTAAATGAGATTATAAGGGTAGGACTTTGATTCAATAGAATAAGTCTTCTTATAAAACGACACACTCTTGTGTTTGCCTCTTGCCCCCACTTCACAAAGAAGAGACCCTGCGAGCACACAATAGGAAGGTAGCCACCTACAAGCCAAGAGAAGAGGTCTTCGAATGAAGCTTCACTTGCCAGCACATTCTTAGCCTCCAGAACCATGAGAAGTAAATTTCTGTTTAAGTCACCCAGGCTATGGTGGCTTATTCTGTTATGCTAGTTCAGGTTGTCATATTTAGAGTAATTCTAGATATTAAAATATTACCTTTGGTTGAATTCTTGATAATGGTAGGAGAAATTACTGTGTGTGGACACCTTTGAAATCATTACAGCTGCTTCGTTGGCTTCTTGATTGACAGTATAATGTTGTAGCACCTGAATACAGCTGAATAATGTTTTTGTATTAAAATCTGGCTATTTTTTCCTCAGTGGTTCCAACTAGTTTACACAGTTAATGCTCTTGACTTGTTGAGAAACACGGACACTTTTTCCTGGGTATTCAGAAGCAACTAACTCACTATGTTCTCTTTATTTGCTCCTTTTCTGCCCCTGCTCAATCAATGATGCATGGTTGCCTTTTCATTGTTTTGCAGAGGTTTATTTATTTTGTTGCCTTGCACTTTTTGTTCATTAGACAAACATAGGGCAGATGATAATCATTGGGAAAATAATGTGTTGGACCAAAATGCAACAATATGTTTCACAGAAAATGGCATGTCATAGATGTATTGTATTTAGAGTAAAACAACTTAAAGAGATCCTTTGTGTGCAGGGAGAAAGCATCTGTCTGCCAAAAAAAAAAAAAAAAAAAAAAAAAAAGCTGTGAGAAAGATACCACTTTAGTTTGTTTTATAGGTGTTTAACATTAGGCAAAATAATGATTAAACATACATTTGGCCAGAGTCCCATTGCCTTTCTTGTACAATCCAAAGAGACCCTATACATATTCTCTGATAGAATTTAATATACTGAAATAACTTCTTTCCCTGTTTATATCTTTCCTAAAATGGAATCTCCTTGAAGTCAAGGTTTTCATCATGCTCAGCCTTGTTTTCCCATCATTTAGCATAGCACATGGCTCATCAAAAGGCTTTTATAAACATTTGTTTTATTGGATTACATAAAAATGTTCAGTAGATCTGTTTTTATTAAGCCAGCCAATATAATTGCTTAAACACTGGAAAAACAGAATTTTCTTTCCTACTGCTCACACACATTTAGTAGTACACATTAGATATTTTTCCACCCAATTAAACTATGCATAGATAGGATCTTAGGAGAAATTGTTACTTTGAAGTAAGTTTGAACAGAATGGAAATGATAAATTGCTGGATTAATTTTGTCTATGAGAAGGTTAAAGAGGAATCTTTTTGCTTGAAGAAATAGAAGAGCTAATTCAAGAATATGAAAGGCTAAATCATGGTCAACCAGGAATTTTCCTTTCCTCCTGAATGAAAAGGAGTCTTGTCAGAGGGACCACATTAAATATAAAGTAGGGCTATGAAAGTAAGGAAGATGAAACATGAGGGTAGATTTACTGAGCAACCAAGTGGAATATTTCTTTCAAAGTGGGATGTATCAGCACTTGGTTTTCTGAAATCATATTAGAGGATCTGATGATTTTTTTCAAGATTCATTTTAGTCCCTCTAGTCAAGATTCTTTTTAAAAACTTTTAGCTTTTTATTTTGAAATACTTTTATATTTACATAAGTGTTGCAAAGATAGTACTCAACTTCCCCTAATGTCATCATCTTACATAACTATGATATTTATGAAAATTAAAAAATTAACATTGGCACAATACTATTCATTAAATCATAGGCTTTATTCAGATTTCCCCAGCTTTTCCACTGATGGACTATTTCTGTTCTGGGATTCAACACAGGTTACCACATTGCATTTAACAGTTAATGTTCTTTAAATTTCACTTTTGAGTCTTAAGATTTATGTGTTTACATCAAGTCAGTTGTGTGTATTGGCCATTTCCTGATGTTAATTCTCTCAACTTCTTGTGCTCATCATTTATTCACCATACTAAAGTAGATGTGTAAATCTCTTTCCAATTTACAGTTTCTCCCTGGTCCACTTTCTTTCTGCCCTGCTTCCTCTCTCTGAAGACCCCTTGTGTCTGATCAGACAAGCAATCTACCTAAAGTGGATCAGTTGAAATGTACAATTTTCTCTTTCCTTTACATAACTCAGGCCCCTAGAGAAAACGCATAAGCAGAAGTTGTAAATTAATCTGACAGTCTTGTTAATGTTACATTTAATTTGTATTATAACATAAACAGGATGAAGATTTTAATTTTTTCCCAGAGTTTGGAACTAAGTAATAATTTTATATCCTTCCCAACGTTTACCATTCGAGAATGTAATTTTTTTAATGAAAATAATGACTTCTTTTGGATAAGTCATCAGTCAAATGAAGGTGAAATATTTTATTCCAGCCTCTTTATCAGAGAATTTTGGAATGTAGGAAGAGCTGTTAGTATGTCCATGTCCATAAATGAATAAAATTATGTGCATAATATTTTATTTACAAGTGTATTTTTTTCTAGGATGGAGGGTCCATAACTCTCATCAGATTCTTAAAAGTATCTCATGGTTCCAAAAAGCTGAAGGACATGTTATCTCAAGCTGGAGATGTTGGAGAATCTAAATTAACAGATAGGTTTGACTTCCACATTTTAATGCAAAGAATATTTGGAGATGTAAAATAACTCCAAATGTCTTAAATTCACAATGTCCAAATGTCTTAAATTCTTCTCCACATAATAATTCAAGAACTTAAAACAATTTAATTGTTATTTAACTTTGTATCAATAAGTATTATATTTTTCCCTATGTTATTTTTGTGGTAAATTCTTTCTTTTTTCCCTTTATTTCCAGAGTCCTTTTCAGCTGGGTTGTTATTCCTCCAGCCTTTGCTTGTCTCTGTTTTACAAGGATTCTTTCATCTATCATTCCTACCCCATTACTTTCCCCTGACCAGACTGCTTTCTGGGCATTCCCTGCCACCTTCTCCATTCTGGTCTCTACTCCTCTGTTGGTTGCAGGAAGTTCTCTGGCTAACAGAGTGTGTAACCATAGGGACTGTCAATGCCAACAGCATACCAAAAACACAATTATGGGAAAAAAATTAGCTTGACCCTTTCATGGGATCTTCTTAACAGAAAGCAGCCCATGAAAGTCCTAGGCAGAGTTAGAAATTTATAGCATGGAACTAAGTTTGAACATAAAGAAAGCAGACTCTCCTTTTTTATTTGAGAGAGCATACTTTGCCTAGTCATTGAAAGGGGAAGGGAAGGAGATTAGGGAGATAAAGGGTGAGATATTGCTTCTCACCCATCCATTTTCAGGCAAAATACCCTTATGCTGGTTCCCACAGGGTGTGATAACTTCCCTACACACTTCTACTTCTACCAGATACATAAACAACTTTCATTTACTTGTGAATTAATTTTAACAACAATAAAGGGTTAATTTCAAATCTGATTTTTAAGTATAAAATGTAGAATGTGACTCAATAATACTAGACCTAATATGATGATTGTGTTACCATAGTTCTTTCTATTGAGTAGTACCTTTGAACCAGGTACATTGTTTACCTACATTATCTGTAAATCTAACAATAGTCCTAAGAAATAAATACTATTATTATGCTCATTTTTCCAAAATTATTCTGCTGGCTGGTTGTAGATCTGACCTTACACTAAAGCCTGCTTGTAGTTGAACCCGAAGTCTTCACCCAAAGCTATAGTGCACTTTAATGACCAGTGGAAAATGAACTGCTGTTGTTGGAAATTGGAGGCAAGAATAAGGGTGGCAAGGTGAGGGAAAAGAGAAAATGGAAATGGTGAGAATAGAGAGCCATATTCCAGATACTTACTGAAAGATTGCACTAAGATGTATATGTTCCATTTACTTAATTAGACTTTCTTTCCTTGAGGGCAGTAATTCTATTCCCTTTAAGCACTTGTACATAATAGGTGCTTAATAAACACTTAAAAACTAGGGAGGGAAAAGGGGAAGGAGAAAGGACAGGTGGACTGAACAGGAAGTGAAGAGAGAATGACAGATAGCCATGAAGAAAGAAAATGATGGAGGAATGTGTGTTTATGTGAGGAAGGAGTAGACAGGTGGCAAAAGTAGACAGACAAAAGGTGAGAGAGAGGAAGATGAAGGGAGAAAAGCCCAGTTCATTCTTACTTCCTGGCCTGGACAACTTACTGCTTGCTTAGAGTCTGGGCTTCAGGGAATTCTCATTTTGGAATATAATCCTTTGAAATACTAGCTAGATAATTAACCTCCAAGCACAGCTTTTCAGTGATTATTTCATCTTTCAAATAATTTACAGTCAACAAGTATCCCTAGGGCCTCTATAACCGGCACAGCATTGGAAGAGATAACCAAGAGTTTACAACATAGACATAGGCAGAAATAGCTCAGAAGGAAAAGTATCATTACTGCCATGAGAGGGCTGAGGAGGGGAGATGACCTCTGGTTTGGATGTAAAAGGACAATAAAAGAATTTTTGAGTGCAGAAGTAATTCATTGCTTTCCAAATGGGTAAAACTACAAGGTTAGATTTGGCAGCAGTGGGATTGAGTGGGGGGAGATACTTTAAGATCAGGGCACCTGGATGGCTCAGACAGTTGAGCTTCCAACTCTTGATTTCGGCTCAGGTTATGATCCTAGAGTAATGCTATCCAGCCCCACATTGGGCTCCATGCTAGGCATGGAGCCTGCTTACGATTCTCTCTCCCTCTCCCTCTCCCTCTCCCTCTCTCTCTTCCTCTCCCTCTCCCTCTCCCTTTCCCTCTCCCTCTCCCTATCTCAAATTTTAAAAGAAGAAGAAGAAGAAGAAGAAGAAGAAGAAGAAGAAGAAAAGGGGCACCTTTGTGTCTCAGTTGGTTAAGCATCTGACTTCAGCTCAAGTCATAATCTTGTGGTTCATGAGTTCGAGCTCCATGTCAGGCTCTGTGCTGACAGCTCGGAGCCTGGAGCCTGCTTCAGATTCTATGTCTCCCTCTCTCTCTGCCCCTCCCCACTCACCCTCTGTCTCTCTCTCTCTCAAAAGTAATAAACATTAGAAGAAGGAGGAGGAGGAGGAGAGGGAACATCGTTAGCAATGATATAGCAGTGCAAAAACTTGTGGAATCATTCATTTCATTGGAATGTAGCAACCTATCACTTTGCTTGCCACTCCCCACTTTCAACCCTTTCCCAATCTCCATCTTTCTAGCAGTTCATCTTAGCCTTTTTGGTTTCCCTTACTACTTTTCCTTTTCCCATCCCCTATGTATTAGTGTTTGCTACATTCTGTCCTAGCGTATAGACACTTTTTATGAATGGGCTTACCTCTTATTGACTTCACCTGTCTCTGAAGTCCTTGGATACATTTTTTAGCTCTGATGCTGCTATAGTGACCAATGCTTGGTGAGCTTGGCCAGCTGCATCCCTACTGACTTCATATGGGTACAACCTGCAGTGGCTTGCCTCATGCCCACGTGTGCCTCTTTCTTCCCAAAATGGGGCTTCCCTATGGTCAATGACTCATAAGATATCACCTTTTCACTTGTTCAAGGACAACTCAGAAGTGGAGATGTATATATTGGAGAGTTGGTAAAGTGGAAAGTCAACGTCCCTGGGGCAAACCTTTGGCCAATGGGAGATGGGAGCCATGATTTCGGGTTGATATATCCTTCTTCCCTTTTGACTTCTCCTTCATACAATGTTGTGCTCAGGTTTCTTAAAAAGTAGTCCCATATGATATTAAGCAGCAACCAACTGGGTACAACAAGTGCCTTTTAGTCCTTTTTTCTTGCTTGGCTTATTTCCCTTGTACATCTCTTGCTTCCATTAGATTCTACACCCTAACAAATTAGTAGCACAGAAGCTTCTGCATGAGGCTCTACTTTCTGGGAACTAAGGCCAAGACATAAACATTCTTCTTCTTTCTCTCTGTATACTGTTGGCTGTATTAGCAATCTCATCTACTCCCCTGGTTTTCAATTACCATCTATGTACAGATGAATCCCCAACCTACATTTCTAACTGAAACCTTTATTCTATAATAGCCAGACAGATACTTAAATGCTTTTGGATATGTCTACTTGGATTTCTGACAGTTGCCTCAAACCTGTCTAAAATCAAATCAATCACCTTCCTGTATATCTAAAAGTAAATCTTAACAAGTTTCTTTCTTTCACCCTTTGATTCTATTTATCAACAAAAGTTGCTGATTGTCTCTCCTGAATCCTCTCCAGTTCATCAGTTTCTCCTTATTCCTACCATCATACTCAAGTTCAGGCCAACATCATGTCTTTCCCAGATTTCTACAACATCTTCCTATAGGCCTATAGGCCACATGTCTTATCCCCCTCAAATCCCTACTCTATACATAAGCCAGACTAATTTTTCCAAAACCACACATTTTATCTTGTTACAACCCTGGTGGAAAACCTTCAATAGCTTTGAGATAAAGTCCAAACTCCTTGGTGTGGCTTCCAAGACTTCCCTGCACTGCCTACCTTATTAAACATTCTACCCCCAATATTATGTTGCCATATCGAATGTATTTCATCTCCTTAAAAGAGCCGGGCTCTCTTTCATTCATTGCTGTTCCTTTAGACATATGGACTCCACACCCTCCATCATTCTTCCTTTTGCCTCTCCGATTTTACTCATTCTTTCCATCTCAACATGAATGACACTTCCTCAAGTAACTAGAGTTTGAGGTTCAGGATATGAAGAATGTTTTAGTAGTTTTGATCTTTAAATTGAGGATTACAGTTTAGATGGTTCAGAACAGAGAGCTGGAATTTATCAAAACTGATTGTGAAGATGGCCATCAGAGAGAAAAACCAAGCCACCTACGGAAGGCATTTGAGGAAGGTGAAAGAGTGCTTGAGAGAGTTTTGGAATTGCCATTACAGATTACCACCAAAGAGGTTATTTCGTGAGTTGCCAAGTCAGTGATTATTATAGCAATGAGATTAAAACAAGTCTAGCTTTGATCCTTGGGCTTAATAATTCACTCCTACCACAGCCTCAGCTATGTCTAGAGAAAGCTCAATCACTATAGTTAGAATCTTGTGTCATTCCAGTGGCACAAAACAACAAAGGTCTGGAAGTAGGCAGACTTTTTTATTATATACACTCAAGTACACATTGGAAAAATTAGGTGCTTCCACATACAGGACTGATCAGAAGCCAAGTTGATGGCAATAGGTATTTCTTATTGAGGACTAAACTGTGGGTCTCCAATTTAGTTTACCTACATAAGAAGAATTTTATGAAAATATCTCAGGTTCAACATTTGTAGGCCAGTGAATAAGTTTCACTTAGAAGACTTACCCCCCCACACACACCCCTACTGGCAAAACAAACAAAAAAAGAAATCTTCCTTATTACTAAAAATTAGACCAACCTCGTCTAAAAATCTGTGGCTGCCTGTACACACCAAATGGTAGTTGTCAGCTATAGCAATAACACATGACAAGTAGAATTGAATGTTAACTCCTCAATATCTTGGAATCCTGACACTAAAAAATCCTGATGTCAGTTTCACTTTTAAACCATATTTTGGCTGTTTAATTAAAAAGTAACTTTTTGGGCACTTTTTAATCTATTTAACAGATATATAATGAACACAACAGAACACCAACTCTTCTCTGACAGAGCTTATAGTCTATTAGCAAGATAGGTGTTAACTCATTCGTTCATTAATTACAGTGTTACTCAGTGTTATAAGGAGACACAAAGTTATTTTGGCTTGTGAGCTCTAGGCTGATTAATTGACCTCTGCAACATCATAAATTATGCTAACCTGAAGTTAAGGCTGACATGTTTTAGATAAAACTTTAAAAAAAAAGAGCTTTTATGTGTAAGTTCCATTGCCTGAAAGATTTGACTCATTTGTGAATCAAGTAAAAAAATTTTTCTAGGTTCCATGTATGAGTTCTATTGCCTAAAAGAAGTGACTTACCTATGAGGAATACATAATGATACGCAGAAAGCCATTTCCCTACCTCTTGGCTCAGTTTTCTGACAATGGATGAGCTGCAGAACACAATGTGTTAGGAAAGTGATTTAGCAATTTATTCTTCATCTGAAACCTAAAGGCAGTTTATACTCACTTAACAGATAAGCATCCATGTAAATGGCTTTTTTGAGGTCCTATCATGAGCCAACAATAGAATAAGGACTCAAATCATTCTGTGCCTGAAATACCAAGCTTTTGTCATAAATTCCCTGAGGCCATCCTTCCTCTCAAAGTATATTATCTCTTATTTTCAGAATGAATAGACCAAAATAATTGACTCCAAAGTACCCTCCTGATACAATGTGCCATAGAAATGGCCCTGTAAAGAACCAAATGGAAAACATAAGCATTCTTATTATGCTAATCAATCACAGAACAGTGGGGCCCTCAATATAGGATTGGACTTAAATGACTTTAAAGAAATAATCTGTAGTATATGTCAGCATAGAAGTGGACAAGAAAAGCTGAGAAGGTGTGAAAAAAGTTAGAAGTAAACAAATTGAAAACTTATACAATCTGGAGGAAAAGAAAAATAACTCAAGCAAGACTAGCATGTGAGTTGTAGAGTTTAGCTAATAGTAATGCCAAAACTCAAAGTAGAAAACCGTGTCCTTAGGGCTGACAAAAAGTGAAAAAATCATCAGAGTAGGATGGCAAAATTGGAGGAGTTCTATGGGAGGCTTCAGAGGCCACACAGAGGAAAATGTCTCCTTCAACCATAGGAAGCCTTCTTGGCTGAAAGAGTGGGAAATATCCTTGGCTAGAAGCTGGGGCTGAGGTCTGGAGAGAGTTGGAGGCAGGATGAGACACAAAAGAAGACAGGCATCAGGAGGCCTGGACTTAGGAGTTCTTCAAGTCTCAGGAAGAAGTAGGAGGAAAAGTTTCACAGTTAAGTGCTGAAGGAAACTGGAGAAAGCCAAGGGAACAGAGGTTCTTGGAACTTGTTGGAGAGGATAACTTGCAGGAGGCAAGATCTTCTGGCAGGATTTTAAGTATAGGGCTATAATTTCACTTCAAGCTTCTGGAACTTACACAAACCACTGAAACTCTCTCTCAATTTAATGGAACCCTTTGGAAGGACAGATGCCCAACGATTCAGTTTCCCTCTATTTATCTGCATGTAACACATTGTTTCCTGTAGTGAAAGGACCATTGAATTTTCAGACAGCACAGAAAAATTACACTTTTCAACTGCAAATGTAATACCTTTCTTCTTTTTTCAACAACTGTCAAAAATCCATTATTGGAAAATCAATTCCACACTTGATTTCCAACAACAGATTAGAGATACTCAGCAAGTGACTTTCAGGACATATGGAGTGTATTTTCTTATTTTTGGACCAAGCATTTTTCCGGAATCTTTATTTATTCTTTTTTTTTTCTTCTTACATCCACAGACCATATCTAGTTGAGACTTGTACTTCCAGCATTGCTGCACTATTTACCTCCCAGAAAGAAGTATTTCTTATCTCGTTAGTGTAAAATATAATACTCTTTTCATAAGAGTTTTGAAAAAGCTTGATTTGCATTTTCTTTATGACAACAATGCTTAGCATCTTTTTGTGTGCTGATTCGCTATCCATACTACTAAACATCTATTATACAATGTCTAAGTTAAAAAAATAGTAACAACCCACCCCCCTAACCCCCGCCCCAAAATTGGCATATCAAGTTCTGGCAAAGATGTAGAACCACAGGGACTTTGATATATTGCTTACGGCATAGCCATTCCAGAAATGATTTGGCAATTTGTTATGAAGTGAAATATATACATTCCATATGGCCGCTCCTACATATTTACCCTAGAGAAGTGAATACTTACATTTACATAGAAACCTGTACAAAAATACTTAAGCAGAATTATTTATAATATCCCCAAACTGGAAACAAACCAAATTTCTTTCAACAGGCTAAACAAACTATAGTAAATTCATACAATGGAATATTACTCAGCATTAAACAGGATCAAACCATTGATTCTAACAACAGACATGAATTTCAGATGCATTCTGCTAAGTGAAGCAAGCTATCTCAAAAAATTGCATACTGAATGATTGCTTTTCTGGAAAAGATAAAACAATAGTGACAGAAAACAAACCAGTGTCTGCTAGGGGTTAGAGGTTGGAAAAGAGTTTGACAGGTGAGGCAACACAAGGAATTTTGGGAGTGATAGAATTGTCTGCTCTTATCGTGATCATGGTTACATGAACCTAGACATGAGTTAAAACTCATAATACTGTATACTCCTCAAAATTAGATGAAATTTAATGTATGAAAATTACAAAAAAATAAATGCTGAAAAAGTGTGTCTTTACCAAGCAGGTAGAAGTGGCCGCCACCCATATTAGCTCCTTAATTACAGATATTCACACCTTATCTAGACTTAACATTCTATCTTGAAATGCTTATATAATGCCTTGAAAAGGTGGGGCCCAGATTCAGGTCTTCTGTGGTCATCCTACTTCTTTTTTATGAATAGAGAACTGGTAGGAAATTTCATGACTATAAAAATGAAAACGAAACACTTCCATTGGAAACAAAAATTCAAATTTATTCTTTTAAAACAAAATTTATACCATATGTTTGATTTGTTTTCTTTTTAGTACATAGCAATGGGGCTTGGTGGGCCAGAGCTGACACTAGGTAAATCCATAATGCAACGTGACTGACATCCCTCTCCACCTGACCCCTTGTCCCTATTCAAATACCTGCTTGTGTCTAGTGAATCTTCTGAAGTTCAGAACGGGTGCTGACTGGAGGAAAGGATGGGTACCAGCACAAATGTGGCTGGAGAGATGACAGAACCACTGAAATCCCATTCATTATTAGATTAGAAAAATATGGTTTCATGAGATTCACCAGAAGAGTGGGTCAGAGTACAGAGTAGTGACTGAAACCTACATCAATGGGGAGGACACAGAAAGAGCCATCTTTAGGCCCACGTAACTGTTTAATTCCTCTACCAGCACCTGTCACACAGAGGAGAGAGCCTTGACCCTCTAGCTTCAAAATAGCTATAAAGCTGTGCATCAAGAAATTTAGAGTGATCAGGGCACCTGGATGGCTCAGTTGGTTAAGCATCAGAATTGGGCTTGGGTCATGATCTTGCAGTTCATGAGTTCGAGCCCCTCATCTGGCTCTGGCTGACAGCTCAGAGCCTGGAGCCTGCTTCAGATTCTCTCTCTGCTCCTCCCCCACTCACTCTCTGTCTCTGTATCTCTGAAAAAATAAATAAACATTAAAAAAATAAATTTAGAGTGATTGAGCTAGTCTAACAAAGTGCCTGGAGAGAGACAAGGAAATACTAGGAAGAGCTTAGAAAGGACTTCACAAGAAGTGGAAATTCTACCAACACTAGAACTAAGATGACACTGAAGAACCTTACTTTCCTTCCCATGTCCATGGCTCCAAACACAGAAATGCTGGATAAAAATATAACCAAAAATTATAATGAAATGCGATCAAAAAGAAAAATATCATATGTTAAAAATAAAGAAGAAACATGAAAACAGGATAGTAAGTAAATGAACTAATGTCAGGATGACTTATCAATGGGGTATTATTCCTAAATATAATCCTAATGGCCAAGAAGTTGGATTTTAGTGCCCAGGCAAGCACCAGAAATGTAGATAAATAAAAATGTAAATGTAAATAAAATTAAAATAAGGTAGAAATAAAATACTAGGAAATAATGTCAAGGAAGTTGGATGAGCTTTCTAGAAAGCTTGAGAGACAAGCAGCAAGTATCACAATTAAGAACATGTACTCTGAAGACAGACTTCCTGTGTTCAAATCCCAGCCCTACCATTTATTAGCTGGGTGATCTTGGATAAGTTACTTCCCTCAACTTTCTCACCTGTAAAATGTAGATAATAATAGTGCCTACTTCATCAATATCAACTATTAATATCTCATCTCCAAAATGCTTAGTATATTGATTTAAAAAGTCCTTTTGGAAAAAAATATTAGGATTTGGAGAGAATTTTCTTAATCTGATTAAGGTTGCTTAGCATTCTCTTTCAAGCCAAGAACAGAACAAGAACGCCAATTATTACTGCATATTTTCATTATTGTACTTTATTGTCATAGCTAGCTAAGAAAAAAGAAATAGCATTAAAATTCCAAGTGAATTTACAGAAATAATAAGAGTCCTTCAAGGTTGAAAGAATTATTAATTTATATATACCACTTAAGGTAATTATTAAAATGTAATAATAATAGAAATAATTATAATTGAAACCTCAACAAAAGCTTGATGTACCTAGGAATATATTTAACTTATGATGTATAAGACCATTATGGAAAATATTATAAAATACTATTGCAGGACATAAAAAAATGCTTTGATAAATAAAAAGATCATGATGAATGAATGAGGAAATCAGCATCATAAATGTCATCTCCCCACAAATAATTTATGCATTCTAAATTCCAATCATCCCCCAACAGATGTTGTTTTCTTTCTGCAGAATTTTATGTGATGATTGTAAAATTCATAACAATCAAAAGCCAGGAATAATTGAAGTGATTTTGAATAAGAAAAACAGGGAAGATGTGATATGCCACACAAATCCCTTTTTAGGAATGAAGGAATTAATACCCCAAATATTGAGAGTGCTTCCAACAGATACTCCTTAGTTGGCCTGACTTTGGGTATTGCTTCATTTGGAAAGAGCCCAAGACCATGAATGCCTCTTGTTCAAGGAAGTTTACTGATCAAACCTGGGATATAAAGGCCAAATCCCCTGGTCCCATTTTGGGATAATATTGAAAGGTTAGCCCAGCTTCAGAGTTCCCTGTGTAGTTTTCTGAGGCCTTCATTGGTACTGCATTACAGCTCAACTTCTCTTTCTGTCCAATTCACCATCTTTCTTTCCTTTCCACATGTTTTAATCCTAAGAGAAATCCACAATAAACCTCCCACATACTAATGTCTTTCTCAGTGTTTTCCTCCCCTGGGAATCCAAACTGTGACTGAAGACTTTCTCTTTCAGATATAAAAACCCATTTATTACAAAGCTATGATACTTAAGACAGTATGCTACTAGTTTTAGGATAAATATATAAATAAATACATAAAAAGAAAAAGTGTAGAAACAGAATGTGGTATATGTGAAAAGTGACATTATATTAAGTGGGTAAAAACACACTCTTTGGTAACTGTTGTTCTGACAATTGTCTATTTAGATAGAAAAAAAAATATTAGGTCTATCACCAAAAAAATCCCATGAAGAACACATACCTAAATGTAAAAAGCAAAAAAGTAAAATTATTAATAAAATGTAGAATAATGTCTTTGTGACAAGATGCAAAAGTTGAAACCATAAAGAAGAGATTGATAAATTTGATAATATTTAAATTTAAAAGTTTTAATTGTCCATCTCAAACTTGGAGATGTATAATAAACAGAGGAGTGGTACTCAGAATATACAAAACAACCCCACAAATTAGTAAGAGAGATAACAGGTAGAAAACTGGCAAAAGATACGAACTGGAAATTTGCAGAGAAAGAAACACAAATAGCCAAAATCTTAACAAGAGATGGCCAATCTCACTAATCATTAATAAAATATAAATAAGGGAAGCAAAAAATAAGGAATACAGATGTAACAGGTGTAGGGGAAGATGTGGGAAAATACAATAACCTCTTTGGTGAGGAATTTGGTAATATATTATAAATCTTATTTCTTATACATATGCCTCAGAAACTCATAGGAGTGTGTACATGGTGACATGCAGAAGAATGATCTTCATGATCTGGTTTGTAATAGTAAATATTTGGAAACAACCTACCTGCCTATCAATAGGGAATGGATAAATAATTATACTGTATGTGTGTGTGTGTGTATATATATATATATATATATGATGGACTAGTACACAAAACTTAAAATGAATTAAACATATTTACATGTTTCAACAAAAAACTTGAAAACATAATATGGAATAAAAATTTGCATGTGGTTAGATACAATTTATTTATCAAATTTAAATTTATGAAACAATATTGTATACAATTTATGAAAAATATATTAGTGGTGAATATTTTAAAATATGTTATAGAAAGGAAACATAAGAACTTCAGAAAAGTGGCTGTCTTTGGGGAAAGAAGAGAATGAGATGGAAAAAGTTTTCAAGTATATGTTACATTTCATCTTTTATAAAAATATTCTGAAGTGAAAATAATCTTAATATAACAAAATGTTAATATTTATTGATTCTAGTTGGTGATATGCTTTTGGGTGGTGGATTTTCTGTGTATTTTTTGGTATGTTTGAAATATTTTATTATATAAATTTTTAAAAATTTAAAGCACAGTGGCATGCAGTAGAAGCCAGAAGTGAGCAGGAGATTTGGACTGTTTTTCTAAGCATTTGTAACATATCCTTTGAGGAGTTGCAAAAAATATACTGAGGAACTCTTTTTTTTCCTGGAGATAAAGTTCACAATAGTATAAAATTCACCATTTTAATAATTTTAAGGTGTACACTTGAGGCTTTTATTATATTCATAAGTTTGTGCAATCACCATCACTATCTAATTCCACACATTTCCATCACCTTTTGGAGGAATCTTGTAGGGAACCAGAGGTCTTACATTGTCGTAGCAGCTTGAGGAAAATGAGATCATAATATTAATCGATTTTATATGAATTCACAGAAAGAGACCTAGGATCATTCAAACTTACAGGTTTAAATTGCTGTGTTGGTAGAGATTTAGGATCTTAGTATTTCCCACATTTCATTTTTTATAAAAATATTCTGATAGATAGAAATAGCCCTTATCAACTTCCAGAATGACTCCTTTTTCCAGGTGGTAACTTTACCCACTATTCCACATGGTTTCCTTTTCCTCAGAGTGCTGCTTAGAACAGAGAAGAGATATGTCCTCTGCCTAAACCTATGGACATTCTCTTTTGCCTTCCCCCACTATGCTAGAAGACTTCAAAACTACTAAGGACTGAATGCTGTGCTCCACCCCTCCCCTGCTCCCCCAACCAAATTCATATGTTGAAATCCTAATCCCTAATGTGATGGTATTTGGAGGTGGGGCCTTTGGGAGGTGATTAGGTAGGAGGACAGAGTCCTTATGAATGAGATTAATGCCCTATGAAAGAGCCTCTGGAGAGCTCCATGCTCTCTTCTGCCATGTCAGGACACAGCGAGAAGATGGCTGCCTATGAACCCAGAAGAAGGCTATCTCCAGACCTTTAATCTGCTGGTGCCTTGATTTTGGATTTCCCAGCCTCTAGAACTGTGAAAAATAAATATATATTGTGTATAAGCCATCCAGTCTATGGTATTCTGTTACAGCAGCCCTGAAAGACTAAGATGAACCCTCTTCTACCTCTTGCATTGCAGTGTGTAATTATTTTCACTATAACAATTACCTTAAGATTGTAATTACTTATGACCCAATTGGTCTATTGCTTCAGAAAGCTCTGAACTGCTGGAATTCAGAGATCACATCTTTTACCTCTGAAGGTAAGGTTTGAGGATTCCCTCAAAACTTAGCATAATTTCCACAACTCAGTAGATCTTCAAATAAATGTTTTTTGAATGAATGACTTTATTAAATTAAATTTCTGCAACTCATTCTGGGTCCTTGCAAGTCTAACAACAGATACTGATTAATCAAACATCTCATTTTCAGTCAACTGTTGAAGGTAGCAGTTTACTTAAGATTTAGCATTAAGTAAGCAAAGCCCCTGAGAATAACAAAATGTTAAAGTGCCCTACCCCTCCTGCAAAGGTCAGCATAATTCTTTCTGTTTTGTGAATCTTTCCCTGAAAGCCTGTTATGATGGCAAATGTCTTAGACTGAGGAGATTTGGATTCAGTGAAGAATTACTACAGCTATTTAAACCTTAGGGGAAAAAAAACAACTTCCAAGTCTTACTTCTTCTTGGCTAGAACTATGGGTTAGGTTTCTTGATCCATTCCTCTTTTAGTCTCTGATCCTTTCTCAGAACTTTCAATGGCCATTATTAGTTGGCTTAGACATTTGGCACTTAGCATATACCACCTTTTATTATTTTTATCCTTTTATATTTGTACTCAGTACATATATATTTTATACTTTTGCAGGGCAGGCATCTTATATTACACCTATTTGTACTATATAGGTACATAGCAGAAGGCTTTTGTTTTGTTGTTTTGTTTGCTTTTGTAGCACCAAATTAAAATAATTACCTTAAATCTTTATAATAGTATGCAGGAGTGTTATTGGGACTCATGTTCTCTGAGATAAATGAATCTGCTTGTGTGGATTCAACAGAGATAATTTTAATGTTTATTAGTAAGTTTCTAATTTTTCTTCCAAAAAAGGATTTTCTGGGTAAAGACCTGGACATATTTTTCAAAAGCTTTCCTTTATTGATATTTTTTTCAGTTGTCAAAATTGTTCACCTTTCTGTCAGACAAATGAAAATACCACTAATTGTTATAACAGTAGAGCCGCTTTGTTTCCAAATACTGCTCTTCATTGCAACTAGATTTTCTTGGCTTCCTCTGGCTTCTAACAACTGACCTATCAAGAACTTCCAATTAGAAAAAATCATCACCAGTATTCAGAGACTTTAGCCTCAACAAAACAAACACGCATGTTGCCTTCAGCCTTTAAAAAGTTCCCAGGCAACCGTCCAGAAACAGGCTCCCACATAATTCTGTGAGGAGGGCTTTGAGCTGTGAAGATTTTGTTGTATATTTTTGGCATCATACTTGTGTGTAAAAATATATGTGTGTGCAAACAGATATAAGGATGAAGTTTGTAACAAATATTTAACATTAAACTGTATCATTAATCAGGGCTTTTTAAAAAATTTTTTTTTAAGTTTATTTATTTATTTTGAGAGAGAGAGAGAGAGAGTGCGCAAGCAGGGGAGGGGCAGAAAGAGAGAGGGAGAGAGAGAATTCTGAGAGGCTAAGAGAAAAATTATCAGGTGTACTCACAACTGCAAAGAAAAGATCTTTCCCCTCCCCCGCCGTTCCCAAAACCAGCCAGGGTGCGCCCGGTCGTAGTCTGACATAAAGGCGGGAACCAATCAAGTTCTGCTGAGCATTCGAATTTAAATGTCAACCTATAACAGCTCTGTAACCTCAAAAAAATCCCTAACTTGTTTGTGCCTGTCTATAAAAGAAGCTGTAAGATCCTTGCTCGGGGCCTCTTAGCGTCACCAGCAACGGAGTGCGCGGAGGACCGGGTTTGAACCTGCAATAAACGACCCTTGCCGCTTGGCTTTGACTCTGGACTCTGGTGGTTTGTTTTCGGGGGGTCTCTCGAATCGGGGCATATCAAATTCCAAGCAGACTCTGCACTGTCAGCACAGAACTTGACACGGGGCTTGAACCCACGAACAAAGAGACCTTGACCTGAGCTGAAACCAAGAGTTAGATACTTAACCAACTGAGCCACCCAGGCACCACAAGCAGGGACTTTTTTAAATCAAAAAAGTCCAACTTTATCAAGGGATTTGATTTGTTGGTTGATTTCTGCAATTAGCTCTCTCTCACAATCTTACATTAGATAACCTTTTACATTTTTTGTTGATATTTAACAAAAGTGGATAAAGTATGAATTCCTTAGAATTCTTTTATTGTCTCATAATTTCATCTTAATTCCAAGGAACATACAAAACAAGGCCAAGATTCTTTTATCTGGTTCCTATAAGACTGAAAGCAGATTAGTGTAGTGATTAGAAGTCTGGCTTGCAATCAGATGGATTGCACTTCAAATCTTGGCTATTTCACTTTCTAGACAGAAGTCCCTAGACAAATTACCTAACTTCTCTTAAGGCTCAATTTTCTTATCTGTGAAGTAGAGATAAGAATGTATTATGTAAGTTTTCTGTGAGTACAAAGTAAGGTAACACATATGGGAAGCAGTAAGCATATAGCCTAGCACATTATAAGTGTTCACTTATTAAGCAATTATCTGAAAGTTTGCATGGTAGACATGTTTTGCTCATGGAGACGGTCTGAGGAATGAGCAAGGCTGAGTGCCCTGCAGTAGAGTATAATGTGAATCAGATCAAGGTATTTACAATTCGAAATTCAACTTCACCTGAAAGAGCTTGGGCAACTCACTCAATCCTCACTTATCCTCAATATTGTTTTAAAAACACCCTGTTTTGTATTATCCCAGCCTTTTTCCCCCCACATTCTCTCTCTCACTATGTACTTTTGTCCCCTCTTTATCACAAACTTTCCTTGGAAAATAATCTGTTAATACTTGTTGACACCCTAGTCAATAAGATACATCTCTCCACAGGAATTTATTTTTCACCATAATAATTCATTAAGTACTCATAAGCTATATATCTACTAAAGGAACTTTAAGTATCAGGAACTGAAATTGGGAAAGGGTTTGGAAGTTGGTGGAGATTTCCAATGGATCTGCAACACTTTTCTGTGGATAATCTTATTCTCTGGCTCTGTGTAAAGCTGGGTAGGCAAAGGCAGAACAAAACAAAAACAGAAATGAGCAATCAGAAATCTCACACTAACCTTTTCTTCTAGGTTCCTTGACAAACAGGGTGAGTTTCTAAATCATCTGAAAATATTTCTGTTCTTTTGGTAAAATGTTCCATTTCATAACTAGGTTCAATCTGGCAATAAGCAGAAAAGGATGAAAATCTTTTAATTTTTCTTTCCACATGAGCTCTGTCATCCTGTCTCTATACATCTGCTTTGTCACTGTATATTTATACATACAAAGGGAGCATTTGGCCTTCTAACTCTATGGAGAGATTCTGGAATGACTGTGCTCAGAGTTGGGGACCCGGTCCCAACCTGAGTTCTACAGCTGATTGGAAGCCTCAGTTCCCATATCTATAGAATTAAAAGAATGGACTAGATCCTGAATTGCAAAAAGGATTTATTTTACAGTCCTACTTTGAGTGATTGGTAGTGGCTGCCTGGGGTACTGACTTGAGACAGCTGAGATGAATCTTGATGCATTGGGAGAGTGTTTTGTGATAAATTAGCCATAAGCCTGGGATGGAGGAGTGGAGGCCCTCATGACAGAATCATGCCATCTCTGGGCCACAAAAACACTAAGGTCTTTTCAGTTCTTTCATTATATCAGGATATGATTAATTCTTTACTTGTTGAATATGTGAAGTATCTGCCCTTCAAGTAGGTTACTCACATGCTATCACCTATTAGAAGGCTGTTTACATGTACTGAATGTATTATTGCTCATCCCTTTCTTAAACAATTTGAAATATCATAAATAATTTTTAAAAGCTAAAAAGAGAATTCACAAAAGGGAGGAAAAAATGAGAGTAAAATATAAAAGAGAGAGTGAACATAAGAGTGAACATAAGAGCCAACTATGAAATTTGAGGTTTGATTTTTATCTCCCTAACTTTATTCTCTAATACTCTGTTTTCTCATTCTATTCCATGTTCATAGACTATGGCAAAATAAAAAGGAGTCACACTGGCTTGGTAGTAATATGTGAAGCCTGGACATTTTTCAAATTTTCTCATGAAAATATCTGGGAAAATCTTGAGATTTGTTGAGGATTCTATATTATGGAAGAAATGCTTTTGCTGGCTTACTCAGTCACACTTAAGCAGAGCAATCAGATTGATTGTTCTATTTAAAATTCATCAACAGTAATGATCACTTGCATCATCCTGCAATGATGAGACTTGGGACTCATATGAAGGCATTCAAAACCTCATTACCATCTACAGTGCCCTTTGATGGAAGCTACTCAATGCATAGTAAATGGATCAGCACAGCCAAGTGGGGGCAAATAGTCACATGCTCTAAAACTATACAGAGTTTTATGACTGGAATGACATTTTACTTCCTATATTTTGCATTGAGAATACTATATGAAAATAATGATATTGGCATGCTTAAATGGTATAGTTGGTTCTCCTCAAGTATTCAGTTAAATAATAATCAGGTCATGCATGCGCAAAAACTATCTGTGGCTGGGGAAAGAAATACTCAAAAAGATAAGAGGTAACAGCACTGAGATCCCTCATGGGGCCAGGTCTAGTGGGTTCAATTAGGATATGGGACTAGACCAATACCCTGCCAAGCAAGAAAACATCATAATTCATGAATCATTGGATAGAGTACTCAGAAGAGTCTTGCCTCAATGGTGGAGAAGAATTAGACCTAGATAAAACACTGTTCAGTTCGTGTCTAATAAATCTTAAAAGAAATGGCAGAAAGAATAAAAATGTTTCCAAATAAATTAACTGTGTCCCAGAACAAAACCTAAGAATAGTTATAGAAATACAAAAATATCCAGCACTCAACAAGGTAAAATATACAATACCTTGCATCTAATCAAAAATTTCCAGGCAGGCAAACAATCTGGAAAATGCCACCTATAATGAAGAGAAAAATCAATCAGCCAAAACTGATCAGAACTGACAGAGATGTTAAAATTAGCTGACCAAAGCATTGGAAAATTATTATACTGTATTTTTATGTTCAAAATGCTAAAGGTAAAAGTTGAACATGCTAAATACAAAGATATAGATACAAAACAAAGAGACCCATATAAACTTCCAGAGACCCAGAAAATAAACCCTGGAAATTAAACTTACATGAAAAAGATATTAATGGGATTAACGGCAGATGAAACATTGTCAAAGTTAGTGAACTCGAAGACAGCAATTGATACTATCCAAAATGAAACACAGAGACTTCTGGGAAGATGGTAGTGGAGGAGGACCCTAAACCCACCTCATCCCATGGATACAACTAGATAACGCACAGAGCAGTGTAAATAGCCCACAAAATGACCTAAGGACAAGCAGAACAAACTCTACAATAAATGTAGAGAAGAGGCCACATTGAAGAGGGTAAGAAGGGAAGAGATGTGGTGGGTAGGTAAACCCAATGGGTCTGGCCACTGAAGGGAGGGAGCTGTGGATGTGGAGGGGTGAAGAGAAAGAGATTTCACACAGGGGACCCTGCAGAGGGAAAATCAATCCCTGTAACATTTGGCTTTGAAAAACAGAGGGGGTGAATTTCATGTGTTCTTATAATCAGCCAGCCTGTAACTTTAAAAATCAAGAGGGTTGGTTTTGGGAGAGCCAGGAGGGCTATAAGAAACTGAATTCCCACCCTTAAAGAGACAGTACAACAAATAGCCTGAGGAGATACAGCATAGAAGCAATAGTTTGGAAAATTCCTGGGGCGTACAGGAGGAAAGTTACTAATCTCAGAGTTTGCTGGAAGATTTCTCCAGAAACAAAGGAGAATTATCACAGAGCAATTTGTGGGAACCAGCACAGGTGCCACCATTCACTACCTAACTTGTTTACACTATGCCCTGCCCCCTCCAATTGGGCATGCCTCAGTCCCAGTGCTAAAGCTCCCCTCCCCCAGAAGACTAGCAGAATTCATTGAAACTAAGTGACTATCAACTTACTATATAGACTGCTATATGCAGAAGATGTCATATACAAACCTTATGGTAACCAAAAATCAAAAACCAGCAATAGATATGCAAAAAATAAAGAGAAAGGAATCTATGACTAAAAAAAAGCCAAATTATGGAGAGATAAGAGAAAACAAACACAAAACAAATAACAAAATGATAATATATACATACCTATCAATATTACTTTGAATGTAAATGATCTAAATGCTCCAATCAAAAGATATAAGTGATAGAATATATTTTAAAAAAATAGGACCCATCTATATGCCACCTACAGGAGATTCACTTCAGACCTTAAGACACTTGCAGATTGGAAGTGAGAAGAGGGGAGACACATGTATTATGCAAATAGATGTCAAAAAAAGTTGGGGTAGCAATAATTATAACAGAAAACAAAGACTGTAACAAAACACAAAGAAGGACACTATATAATCATTAAGGGGACAATCCAACAAGGAGATATAACAACTGTAAGTATTTATGCACCTAACATGGCTGCACCCAAATACATAAAAACACTTAATAACAAACATAAAGAAACTATTCGGCAGTAATAAAATAATAGTAGGACACTTTAACACCACACTTACATCAATGAACAGATTATCTAAACAGAAAATCAACAAGGAAACAGTGGCTTGAATGACACACTGGACCACTTGGACTTAATAGATATATTCAGAATACTCCATCAAAACAGAGAATACACAACTTTTCAAGTGTGTTTGGAACATTCTCCAGAATAGATCAAATATTAGGTCACAAAACATGTCTTAACAATTTCAAAAAATTGAAGTTATACCATGTATTTTTCCTGACCAGCTGCACAATGAAACTAGAAGTCAACCACAAGAAAAAACATAGAAAGAACATAAATATGTGGAGGTTAAATAAGATTCCACTAAACAATTAATGGGTCAACCAAGGAATCAATGGGGAAGTCAAAAACTCATGGAGACAAACAAAAATGAAAACATAATGGTCTGAAATCTCTAAGATGCAACAAAAACAGTTTTTAGAGGGAAGTTTATAGCAGTAGAGGCCTACATCAAGAAGCAAGAAAAATCTCATATAAACAAACTAAACTTACATCTACAGGAGCTAGAAAAAGAAGAAAAAGCAAAACTCAAATACAGCAGAAGTAGGAAATAATAAAGATTAGAGCAGAAATAAATGGTAAAGAAATTTAAACAAACAATAGAAAGGATCAATAAAACCAGGAGCTGATTTTTGTAAATGATCAACAAAACCTCTAGGCAGACTCATGACAGACACACACACACACACACACACACACACACACACAGAGAGAGAGAGAGAGAGAGAGAGAGAGAGAGAGAGAGAAAGAGAGAGAGAGAGAGAAAGCACACTCCAATAAACAAAATCAGAAATGAAAGAAGAGAAATAACAACTGACACAAAGGATTGTAATATAACATGAAAATTTAAATGCTAACAAATTGGACAATGTAGAAGAAATTAATTCCTACAAACATATAAACTACAAAAACTGAAACAGGAGGAAATAGGAAATTTGAATAGACCAATTACCAGCAACGAAATTGAATCAATAATCAAAAAAATTCCCAAAAAACAAAAGCCCAGGGCCCAATGGCTTCACAGGGGAATTCTACCAAACATTTAAACAAGACTTAACACCTGTTCTTCTCAAACTATTACAAAAAAATAGAAAAGGAAGGAAAACATACAAATTCATTCTATAAGGCCAATATCACCTTGATACCAAAACCACATAAAGACACCACAAAAAAGGAGAACTACAGGCTGTTATATCTGATGAACGTCAATGCAAAAATACTCAACAAAATACTCTCAAACCAAATCCAACAGTACAGTAAAAATATCATTTACCACAATCAAATAGGATTTATTTCCAGGATGCAAGAGTGGTTCAATATTCCCAATTCAATCAATGTAATATATCACATCAATAATAAAAAGGATGAAAACGTTATAATTATTTCAATAGATACAGAAAAAACACTTGGCCAAGTACAACACTCATTTGTGATAAAAGTCCTCAAGTCCTTCTATGAAAAACCCACAGTGAACATCATACTCAATGAGAAACAGTTGAGATTTTTTCCTGTAAGTTCAGGAATAAGAAAAGGATTTTTATTCTCACCACTTTTATTCAACATAGTACTGGAAGTTCTAGCCACAGCATTCAGACAAGAGGAAGGAATAAAAGGCATCCAAATTGGTAAGGAAAAAAGTAAAATTTTCACTATTTGCAGATGGCATGATATTATATATAGAAACACAAACACTCCACCAAAAAACTACTAGAAGTAATTTAATAAGATCACAGGATACAAAATCAAAATGTACAGAAAAATGTTTCATTTCTATACATTAATAATGAAGCAGCAGAAAGAGAAATTAAGAAAACAATTCCATTTACAATCGCACAAAAAAGAATAAAATACCTAGGAATAAACTTAACCAAACAGGTGAAAGACCAGTACTCTGGAAACTATAAAATACTGATGAAAGAAATTGAAGACAACACAAAGAAAGGAAAGACATTCCATGCTCATGGATTGGAAGAACAAATATTGTTAAAATGTCTATGCTACCCAAAGCAATCTACACATACGATGCAATCCCTATCAAAATACCAACAACATTTTTCAGAGAACTAAAACAATCCTAAAATCTGTATGGAACCACAAAAGACCCTGAATAGCCAAAGCAATCTTGAAAAAGAAAAACAAAACTGGACGTATCACAATTCCAGACTTCAAGTTATATTACAAAGATGTAGTAATCAAAACAGTACAGTAATGGCAGAAATATAGACACATGGCTCAATAGAAGAGAATAGAAATTCCAACAATAAACCCACAATTCCATGGTCAATTAACCTTCCGTAAAGGAGGAAAGAATATCCAATGGAAAAAGACAGTTTGTTCAATAAATCGTGCTGGGAAAACCGGTCAGCTATGTGTAAGAGAAGGCGTATGGACAACTTTGTTACACCATACACAAAAATAAATTCAAAATGGATTAAGGACCTAAATGTGAGACCTGAAACCAGAAAAATCCTTGAAGCGAGCACAGGCAATAATTTCTCTGACATTGGCCATAACATCTTTCTAGATATGTCTTCTGAGGTAAGAGAAACAAAAGCAAAAATAAACTATTAGGACTACATCAAAATAAAAAAGCTTCTGCATAGCAAAGAAACAAATACCAAAATGAAAAGGCAACCTATGGAATGGGAGAAGACATTTGCAAATGACATATCCAATAAAGGGTTAGTATCCAAAATATATAAAGAACTCAACACCCAAAAAGCAAATAATCCAATTAAAAGTGGGCAGAAGACATAAACATTTCTCCAAAGAGGATATCCAGATGGCCAAAGACACATAAAAACATGCTCAAAATCACTCATCACCAGGGAAATGCAAATCAAAACCACAATGAGCTATCAATTCATACCCGTAAAATCAAAAACTCAAGAACAACTGTTGATGAGGATATGGAGAAAAAAGAACCTCTTGTATTAATGGTGGTAATGCAAACTGGTGCAGCCACTCTGGAAAGCAGTATGGAGGTTCCTCAAAAAATTAAAAGTAGAACTACCCTACGATCCACTACTAGGTATTCATCCAAAGAATACAAAAACACTAATTCAGAGGGATACATGCACCCTCATGCTTATTGCAGCATTATTTACAATAACCAAATTACAGAAGCAACCCAAGTCTCTCTCTCTCTCTCTCTCTCTGTGTATATATATATATATATATATATATATATATATACTATATATATATATATATGTAATATGTAATATGATGGAATATTATTCAGCCATATAAAAGAATGCAATCTTACCATTTGCAACAACATGGATGGATCTGGAAATATAATTCTAAGTGAAATAAGCCAGGCAGAGAAAGACAAATACTATATGATTTCATTCATATGTGGAAGTTAAGAAACAAAATAAACAAAGGGGAAAAAATAGACAAACCAAAAAACAGACTCTTAACTATAAAGAACAAATAAATGGTTAATAGAGGAGAGGGGTTGGGGGATGGTGAAATAGGTGAAGGAGATTAAGAGTACATTTATCTTGATGTGCATCAAATAATATACAGAATTGTTGAATCACTATATTGTACCCCTGAAACGAATATAACATTGTGTGGTAAATACACTGGAATTGAAAAAAGAGAAAGAAACAAAAAGAAAATGAAACAGAGAAAAAATGTTAAAAAATAAAAAGGACATAAAAGTTGGTAAACTGTGGTACAACTTCAAGTGACTTAATGTATGTATAATTGGAGTTCCTTAAGAAAGGTGGGAACCAGGGGCACCTGGGTGGCTCAGTCGGTTAAGCGTCTGACTTCAGCTCAGGTCATGATCTCACAGTCCATGAGTTCAAGCCCCGCGTTGGGCCCTGCGCTGACAGCTCAGAGCCTGGAGACTGCTTCGGATTCTGTGTCTCCTTCTCTCTCTGCCCCTCCCCGGCTCATGCTCTGTCTCTCTCACTCTCAAAAATGAATAAATGTTAAAAAAAATTTAAAAAAAAGAAGAAAGGTGGGAACCAGAAAAAGATAGTTGAAGAAATGGGGCTAAAAATTTTTCAAATTTATGAAAACTAAAGTTTCATGAAGCTCAAAAACTCAAGAATAAAAAACATAGAGAATACTACACCAAGGCACACCATAACCACTTGCCCCAAATGAGGGATGATAAAAAAAAATTTATAAGAAGCCAGAGTAAAATGTTGAATTACACACAGAGGAACAAAGATAAGGACAACAATAGATTTCTTGTCAAAAACAATGCAAATGGAAACACTTTCAACATTTTTTAAGTTATTAAACCAAAAATCTCTGTCCATCTAGAATTCTACACACAGTAAAAATATCTTTCCAAAAAAAAAAAAGTGACATAAAGGCTTTTCTGACATTCAAAAGCTGAAAGAATTTATTAGCAGTAGTCTTGTCCTACAAGAAATGTTTTAAGATTTTTTTTCAGGTAGGGGTGCCTGGGTGGCTCAGTCAGTTAAGCATCAGATTTCAGCTCAGGTCATGATCTCATGGTTCCTGGGTTCAAGCCCTGTGTCGGGCTCTGTGATAACAGCTCAGAGCCTGGAGTCTGCTTCAGATTCTGTGTCTCCCTCTCTCTCTGCCTCTCCCCACCTCTCTCTCTCTCTCTCTCTGTCTCAAAAAAAAAAAAAGTCCATTAAAAACTTCAAAAAAAGATTTTTTTGAGGTAAAAGGAAAATGATACTGGTTGGAAATTTGAACCTACCCAAAGGCAATAAAGATTTGCTTTTATTATTTAAATATCTTTATTTTTTAATGTTTATTTATTTTTGAGAGAGAGTGAGGGAGGGATGTGCAGAGAGAGGGGGACAGAGGATCCGAAGTTGACTAGCGCTGACAGCAGACAGCCCCATGCAGGGCTCGAACTCAGGAAACCATAAAGTCATGACCTGAGCCTCAACCGACTGAGCCACTCAGGTGTTCCTTTATTATTTAAATATCTTTAAAAGATAATTATGTAAGTAAAAATAATAACAATCAGCTGTGGGGTTTATAGGTAGAAGTAAATTGTATGACAGTAATAGCACAAAGATCAAGGGGGTAAAAATGGAAGTAAGCTGTTATAACGACCTTACAATATCACTTGAAATGATATGTTACACTTTAAGGTAGACTGTGATAAGTTAAAGATGTATACTTTAAATCCTAAAATAACATAATAGAAAGCAGGAAAGGGGGGAACAAAGGTCATATAGGACAAAGAGAAATCAAATAGGAGGTTGATTTAAATCTTTCCATATTAGTAATCATATAATGTGTAAATAATCTAAAGAACCAAATCAAAAGGCAAAGACTATCATATTAAATAAAAAGTTAAGGACCAAGTATAAGATCCCTACAAAAAAACGTACTTCAAACATAAAGGCACAAATAATTTAAAAATAAAACTATTCAAAAACATATGCCATGCTAACATTATAATACACCATGCTAGCATCATCTTTTCATAATGATAAAGGGATCACACACTGCTGGTGGAAACGTTAAATGGAATAACCCCTTTGCAAAGCAGTTTGGAAGTTCTTTAAAAAGTTAAATATACACTTGCCATATTGCCCAGCCATTTTACTCCTTGGTATTTATTTACCCAAGAGAAATAAAAGCATATATGTCCATGTAAAGAATTGTATATGGATGTCCATAACAGCTGTATTTGTAGCATCTTCAAAATGAAATCAACTCAAATGACCATCAATGGGTGAATGGGTGAATGGGTAAACAAAATATATCCATACAATGGAATATTCTTTTAACAACAAAAGGAATGAACTAGAGTGCCTGGCTGGCTCAGTCAGTAGAGCATGCAACTCTTGATTTCAGAGTTGTAAGTTTAAGCCCCACATGATCATAGAGATTGCTTAAAAATAAAATCTTAAAAAAAATAAAAGGAAAAATTCTTAAAAATTTTTTTTAGTGTTTCTTTACTTCTTGAGAGAGAGAGAGACAGAGAGATAGAGGGACAGAGAGACAGAGCATGAACAAGGGAGGGCAAGAGAGGGAGACACAGAATCCAAAGCAGGCTCCAGGCTCAGCACTGTTAGCACAGAGTCTGACACGGGGCTTGAACCCATGAACTGTGAGATCATGACCTGAGCCAAAGTTGGACGTCCAACCAATTGAGCCACCCAGGTGCCCCAGGAATGAATTATTGATGCATGCAACAACGTGGATGAATCTCAATAGGATGGCTCAGCCTGAAAGAAACTAGACTAAACAGAATGCATACTACATATGTATGTATAGAATTTTATATATTCTAGGAAATTCTAGGAATTGCAAACTAATGTATAATGACAGAAAGAAGATCACTGGTTGCCAGGAGAAAGAGCAGAAAGGAGTGTTGTGGGCAGAGGTAGAAAGAAGAGATGACAAAGGGGCACAGGATGCCTTTTATTAGTGCTATGCACATACAGTATCTTTATTGTGGTGATGAATTCATACATCATATTGAACATGTGGACATATGTCAAAATTTATAAGATGACATACTTTAAAAATGTTCAGTTTACTGTACCTCAATTATACCTCAATAAAGCTGTTCAAAAATAAGTGGAATTCGAAGTATACACAGAAGATATCACCTGAGGGTGATCAGAATGCAAATGTTTACCACTTTCTCCTCTCCACTTTGCACCTTAAACACTAGCATTTTATTTTATCAGCAGAATAACTAACTTGATAACTGTCTCAGAAACAGGCAAATGCTGACTAGGGACCTTAATTATATTAACTGAATATATTATCCAAAGTTAATGGCTGTCATGTTGGCATTAAGTATCTTTCTGTACAATTGTAATTTTCATCAGTTTAAACAAACTTGTAATAACCTCACTTAAAATCTTTTAATTCACCAAAGAAAAATTTCAGACTCTCCTGTGGCATCTCCTGTGTAAATGCAGACACGGACTCATTCTTTCACAGAAAAAGAGATTGAGGGTCAGAGAAAATGAGTGACCAGCTTGAAGTCACATGGCTAACTGAGACTGGAACTTGTGCCTCCTTGACTCTCTGGGTAGGAGTTCAGTATTTCAAAACTCAGGGGAGTTTAACATAAAGCCCATCCAATATATATTTGTTGAACTCACAGTGGATAATCCAGATTGAACTGATAACTTTATATATTCTGATTTTAAAATACACTGAATTATTATAAAATAAAAACACACTCCTGGTGCCAATATGTATATCTCTCACCTTCCTACATTCACAAGTTTCCATCTTGGAAAGGGACACAGTAGGAAGAAACAGCCTTCATCTCTCACCCTGTCATAACTGCTCTGTTATATTTAGGACCTGACCCATTTATTAGGGTTTATGAAATAAATGGGCCAACACAAACTCTCCCATTTTCCCCTTTCCTATGTTTTCTTGATTTTGTACTGCACTTAATTTCTGTCTACATTTTTATCTTTTTATTAAATTTCTGGTAACAATCTTTCCAAGGATTCGGGGAACATTCATTCAGTTTTCTAAACTTCTCGCCTATTCAAGACATAATCTATGCATAAAGACTGCCAAAAGAAAGAAAGAGAAAGGGAAAAAAGGACTAGCACACAGTCATCCATCCATTAGAGTGGGTGGAGGGGCAGAAATCTATGCATGCATCAGTGAAAACTAGGATCAGTCATTAAGCAACAGATGTACCATGGTCATGGTTCTTGCCATGAACGCACACATAGAAAATTTATCAGCTCTTGTTTTTTCTACTGCACCATCTTTTTGTATGACTACTTCACAAACTTAGTCTATGGAGAAAAAGCTTATTCTTTGTGGCCCAATTTTAGTCTAAAATTTAACTTCTGGGAAGCATGGGTGGCTCAGTCAGTTAAACCTCTGACTTCAGCTCATGATCTCACAGCTCATGAGTTTGAGCCCCACTTTGGACTCTGGGCTGACAGCTCAGAGCCTGGAGCCTGCTTCAGATTCTGTGTCTCTGTCTCTCTTTGTCCCTCCCCTGCTTATTCCCTCTCTCTCTCTCTCTCTCTCTCTCTCTCTCTCTTTCTCTCTCTCAAAAATAAACATTACAAATTTTAATAAAATTAATAAATAAATAAAATTTAATCTTCTGACATTTTCTACATATAGAGTTTTCAGAAATTCTGACCATATCCACAGGGATTGAGAAATAGTAGGCAATAAAATAAGGCTAATCTTCGAAGGAATTTAATTATAGGATAACACATTGTATCCTAGAAAATAATTGGAGCATAATTATAATTATGACATAGCAATGGTTCTCAAATTTGAGGGTACATAAAAAGTCATAAAGCATTCTCTGGCACTTCTCAAACTTCTGATTTATTAGGTCAGGAGTGAAGAGCCACAATTTCCACTTCTTAAAAAGTTTTACAAATGATTTTGCTGCAAGCAGATTTGTATTGATAAAAATTGCTCAACTTCTCTCCTTTTCTGTTGCCAGTAAAACTTTGTTTAAAATTTCAGTTCTGCAATTCACTAGCCAGAAGTCCTTGGAGAAGTCATATCGCCACTGTGTATCTCAACTGTGAAATAAGAATAATGCCGGTTTTTGTGGGGCTTAATGAAATAATGTATGGACAGTGCCTGGTACACAGTAGATACTTAAATAATGTTAGTTTCTTTCCCCAAACACATAACATTTTTTTCTTAATCTGAGTCTAAACTGCAGTGTGTCTCTCCCTTAATTCTTAAGCTGTGTGTAAACAACTCCACATATTTAAGATCATAAAAACTCACATACCTCAACTCAAATGACCAGTTGCCAATCTCAGAAACATTTTTTGCTATGTTTGAATGACTAAGGCATGACAGAATATTGATGCATCCATATAATTAGTCATGCTATAAAAGCCAGCTGATGCAAGATTTTGAAACTTATTAAAGTAAAAAAAATGTGATCATTAATCCAAACTTACCAGCCTGCCTTGTGTGCTATTTTTCAAACTCAGAAAAACTACTTTTAAAATAAATAGGAAGGGATAAAACATTTCTCCTTATAGTCAAGAATTCAAGGTAAATCCTTATCCATTTTTTCAACATGTGCTCTGGTTCCTCAACCTCTTGTATTTGCATTCATCTAAACACTTTAGATCCAACAGGATGCTCTGAAACATCCAGGATTTAAGCACAGGCCCTATGTACACCCAGGCAACCCAGAGGAAAGTGAGAATTGCGTTTGGCCCAATAGCCAATAATGGTTAAACAGAAGCTAAGAATCCCAATGCTTCCTCTGAAGTTCATAAAAGTCTCTTTCCTTATTTATCAAAGCTGGATCAAGGGCAACAGAAGTTATTAACAACATTTGACCAAAGCCCTTCTAGACAGAACTTCAGTCCTAAGGCTCTTCCTTCAGCCTACCACACCCACTTAAATCTTCCTAATCCATAATATGCTTACAAAGCTAACCCCTCTTATCAATGCTCCACAGAACATTGGGGAAAAGATGCCACGCTTGCACTTTTGCTAGAGAGGGTTAGAAATACAAATTACATTTTTAAATGTTTAATTTTTCATGAAAACCATATAGTACAAAGTTTTAAAAGTCAAATAGTGCTAAGTAGCTTATACTAAAAAAGATAACTGCTCCAATATGACCAACAACATTAACCCTGCTCTCTAAAGGCAACTACTTACAAATACCTGTTTATTCTAGTATTTACCTCCAGTTTTTAAAGATTAACTTGATTTCACTATGTAAATATAATTCACTACTGGGCCAAGTCATGTACATAATTTGACTTCCTTCCCTGAACATGATTTTTATTTTTCCTAGAGTTATTCATCACATCTTTTTAAATAATTCACTTGGTTTTCTCTGTATTTACACTTAAGTCTTTCTACAACCTCTGGCAGCCAACATTTCAGAATTGCTCACAAATATAACCTGTCATATAATTCCTCGTTTCCATTGTTTTTTTTTCTAGAGACTTTTCTCCTAGCATCAGTTTGGGCCTCCTATTTTGGTTTGAACTGGTTCCCTAGAAGGGAAACTGCACAGCTCTTATCCTTTGCCATTCCCCTGTGTTGGATATTATAACAAATGGCTTTTTTTTTTCTTTTTCTTTTTTTCCTTTTTTCTTTTTTGTTTTTTTGCCATACTTTTTTCCTTTGGTGGAAGCTAACTCATTTTTAATGGCCATATTTTAAAATCAACCCTATTTGTCAACTGGGTTATTTGTGTTTTGGGTGTTGAGTTTGATAAGTTCTTTATAGATTTTGGATACTCACCCTTTATCAGATATGTCATTTTCAAATATCTTTTCTAATTTCATAGGCTGACTTTTAGTTTTGTTTGTTGTTTCCTTTGCTGTGCAGAAGCTTTTTATCTTGATGAAGTCCCAATAGTTCATTTTTGCTTTTGTTTCCCTTGCTTCAACTGATGGGTGGATAATGATGTGGTATACATATGCAATGGAATATTATACAGCCATCAAAAAGAATGAAATCTTGTCAATTGCAATGGCATGGATGGAGCTAGAGTGTATCATGCAAAGCAAAATAAGTCAGTCAGAGAAAGACAAATACCATATTATTTCATTCATATGTGGAATTTAAGAAACAAAACAGATGAACATGTAGGAAGGAAAAAAAGAGGGGGGGGGAAGCAAACCTTAAGAAACTCCTAATAGTAGAGACCAAACTGAGGGTTGGTGGAGGGGGATATGGGTGGAGGGTGGGCTAAATGAATGATGGGTATTAAGGAAGGCACTTATTATGATGGGTACTGGGTGTTATGTAAGTGATGAATCATAAATTCTATTCCTGAAACATATATTATACTATATGTTAACTAACTAGAATTTAAATAAAAATTCGAATCAACAGCAAAAAATAAGATCAACTCCAAAGAGTCCCTGAATAACAATTACTACATTTATTTTAGAGATAACCCCCATTTTCGATTTCTATTTAGAAAATTTAGAAAATTAAACCAATTTACACATTACTGTTAATAGTAGTAACTTGTATGTTCTCACAAAAGGTAAAATCAAAACTACCTGATAGAGGAACCTAAAAACACTGACAGGCTCTACATGTGAGAAAGTCAAAGGCTGGGATATATCAATGGGGAAGGCTTAAATTTTTTTTATTTTTCCCTCAAGTTCTATACTTTCTCGAATAACTGATTGTCATCTGATTCTGGAAGTTCACTATAACTGAGCACCATGTGGAAGCAACAAGGAAAAATGAATTCAATGACCATGAGAAAAGGAGAAATGAGTTACAGAATCACTTGGAAGCCTATACAGCTTCTTTGTAGGGTTGGGTTATTAGTTTTTGTTCTGAAGCAGCAGCACAGAAGCACAAAAAAATTGCCAGTAATTGGGGTCAGTGTTCAGTCAGATCCCCCCCAAAAGAGGATCTTAAACCAACTAGTATGCAGTGTGCAGTGTCCTCTGCTAGAATAAAACTTCAGCTTCAAATAAGCATGTGATGCCACTAGCTTTTCTATTAGGAAAAGTTAATGAGTTTCTTTTGACTAAAGTGTCACAAAGGTGTGATTCTCAGAAATGAAAATCTAGATACTGCAAACTCCGTGTGCAAAGAAGATACTCTTTAAAGGAGACAAAATGTGCATTAATTTCATTGCTTTATTTCCCCCTGTATAAAACTCAGGTCCAATAGCAAAGAAACTATGTTGAAATGAGTGAAAATGACATTACTATTTCTCACAGAGAGGAGCACAGAAGTAGTCAAGGACTAATTTGAATGCCACATGCAAAGAAGGAGGCTATAGGCCACTAGACAAGGATCAGGCCATTAGAGCTTTGCCCAACTATTTATGAGGAAGTTTGTTCTTCCTGTGTGACCTAAAAAAGAGACACAAAAGGCAAAAGGAGCACTGAATTTTCTGAAAAACATTGACAAGTGGCTTGAATATGAACTCCTCAGAGCTTACCTACTTGTTCCCTCAAGTCTAATATGTGCCTGCAGATGTACTACACTTCCTTAAAGCCATCACTTACCTCTGTGAGGTGTCAGTTTTGTAGCTGAAAATAACAATAGAATTCTCTTCAAGAACTGTTCTGAGATTTGGAACTTTACAGAAATAATAAATTGTATCTACAAAGGTTTTGTGGTGTCTTGAAAATTTAGGCTGCAAACATAGGAATGTTTCAAGTAGCCCCTTACACTCCTGAAAACATGTCCCAAAGTTGATGTGAAAAAATAAAGGATGGCCTTTATTAATTTCATATCCTTCTAAATCTTTAGTTACCTCCCTCCTTTGCCATGAAAACTTTGGCCATTCCTACTTTCATTTACTTCTCACCTCTAAATTTTCCTTCCCCTTTTAGTCTTTCTTTCTTTCTTTTTTTAACTTGAGACAGTGAGAGAGAGAGCACACAAGTGGAGGAGAGAAGCAGATGGAGACAGCGAGAATCTTAAGCAGGTTCCATGCTCAGTGTGGAACCTGACATGGGCCTTCTTCCCATGACCCTGTGATTATGACCTGAGATGAAATGGAGAGTCGAGGCTCAACTGACTGAGCCACTCAGGCACTTCTTTTTTCTTTTCCACCATTTAGTTTCTGACTCCCTCATACACCCACCACTTGTAGGCTTTGGCTCTTTATCATTTTCTGGGTGGAAATTTTCTCCCATGAATAGCTAAAAGTTCCTTTAGGACAGAGACACGTTTTGGTTGGTTTTTTGCATCCTCTGTGGTACTTAGCACAATATTGTGCTCTGACAATTTGTTCACTCCCTGTTGATCCTATTCAGAGGAGCATCTCTTAGTTAGTGGTTGCCAAACCTACCTGCACATAACATTCACCTGGGAATATTTTGTAAAATAATAATGTCTAAACCCAATTCTAAAAATTCAAATTTAACTGGTCTTGGTTAAAATCTGGGCTTTTTCCCCCCTAAATGTCCCTCATGTGATTCTAGTCTGCCACTGCTGCATGCCTTTTTTAGGAGAAGTTCTTCTGTAAAATTGAGTGGAGAAAGAAACATGGTGAATGGTGAGAGGAGAGAATCTGGGTGTTTTCATATTGACTTAGAAGATACAGAAGTTGAATCTCTTCTCACAATTGTTGATTGTCTGATAATCTTAAAGTTCTCTAACACCTCAGGGCACCTGGGTGGCTCAGTCAGTTAAGCATCCGAGTCTTGATCTTGGCTCAGGTCATGATCTCATGGTTTGTGGGTTCAAGCCCTGTGTCAGTCTCTGTGCTCACAGCATGGAGCTTGCTTGGGATTTTCTCTCTGTCTCTCTCTCTGCCCCTCCTCCACTCATTCCCCCATGCTCTCTCTCTCTCAAAATAAATAATAAAATAAATAGATAACCTGTAAAAAATAAGTTCTCTGACACCTCATTGACCTCTCAAGACACTGATATACCTCAACTATCTCAGGTGTTTCAGGTAGTGCATGTCTTAGGGGATGACACCTATCTTACACACTTAAACCCTAAGTTTTGGTTACAGTTATTTTTTGGTGGGAGACATTCCTCTTGGAATAGGACTGTAGAGGCAAACAGAGAGTCTCTGCCTTGAGTCCAGTTATAAAGATGTAGGTAGCTCTTCTTGACATACTAGAAGTTCCATCCACTTAGTGATATGAGAGTTAGAATACTAGATAAATATGTTCCCTGCCAAGGATCCATCTGTAATAACCAATAATTATATTTTGAAAACCAACTATATGCAACATAAAATATAAAGACATTGCTTTCAATGAGTTTATAATGCAAGAAGGCACATTAAGATATAAACTTATCGAACCTAGTAGACAAGATAAAAAAATCACAACTGGGAAAAGAGAGAAACAGTAATGGTTACTAATGATTGCATTCTGACAATGTGCCAAGAATAGTGCCAAATGCTTTAAATTTATAATCTCATTTAAATCTCACAACTGTATGAAGCTGGAGCATTTTTTTAAATATGAAATTTACTGTCAAATTGGTTTCCATACAACACCCAGTGCTCATCCCAAAAGGTGCCCTCCTCAATACCCATCACCCACCCTCCCCTCCCTCCCACCCCCCATCAACCTCAGTTTGTTCTCAGTTTTTAACAGTATCTTATGCTTTGGCTCTCTTCCACTCTAACCTCTTTTTTTTTCCTTCCCCTCCCCCATGGGTTTCTGTTAAGTTTCTCAGGATCCACATAAGAGTGAAAACATATGGTATCTGTCTTTCTCTGTATGACTTATTTCACTTAACATAACGCTCTCCAGTTCCATCCACATTGCTACAACGGGCCATATTTCATTGTTTCTTATTGCCATGCGGTATCCCATTGTGTTTATAAACCACAATTTCTTTATCCATTCATCAGTTGATGGACATTTAGGCTCTTTCCACAATTTGGCTATTGTTGAGAGTGCTGCTATAAACATTGGGGTACAAGTGCCCCTATCCATCAGCACTCCTATGTGCCTTGGGTAAATTCCCAGCAGTGCTATTGCTAGGTCATAGGGTAGGTCTATTTTTAATTTTTTGAGGAAACTCCACACTGTTTTCCAGAGCAGCTGCACCAATTTGCATTCCCACCAACAGTGCAAGAGGGTTCCCGTTTCTCCACATCCTCTCCAGCATCTATAGTCTCCTGATTTGTTCATTTTGGCCACTCTGACTGGCGTGAGGTGACATCTGAGTGTGGTTTTGATTTGTATTTCCCTGATGAGGAGGGACATTGAGCATCTTTTCATGTGCCTGTTGGCCATCTGGATGTATTCTTTAGAGAAGTGTCTATTTTTAATTTTTTGAGGAAACTCCACACTGTTTTCCAGAGCGGCTGCACCAATTTGCATTCCCACCAACAGTGCAAGAGAGTTCCCGTTTCTCCACATCCTCTCCAGCATCTATAGTCTCCTGATTTGTTCATTTTGGCCACTCTGACTGGCGTGAGGTGACATCTGAGTGTGGTTTTGATTTGTATTTCCCTGATGAGGAGCGACATTGAGCATCTTTTCATGTGCCTGTTGGCCATCTGGATGTCTTCTTTAGAGAAGTGTCTATTCATGTTTTCTGCCCATTTCTTCACTGGATTATTTTTTTTTTGGGGGGGGTGTGGAGTTTGGTGAGCTCTTTACAGATTTTGGATACTAGCCCTTTGTCTGATATAACATTTGCAAATACCTTTTCCCACTCCGTTGGTTGCCTTTTAGTTTTGTTGATTGTTTCCTTTGCTGTGCAGAAGCTTTTTATCTTCATGAGGTCCCAATAGTTCATTTTTGCTTTTAATTCCCTTGCCCTTGGGGATGTGTCAAGTAAAAAATTGCTGTGGCTGAGGTCAGAGAGGTTTTTTCCTGCTTTCTCCTCTAGGGTTTTGATGGTTTCCTATCTCACATACAGGTCCTTTATCCATTTTGAGTTTATTTTTGTGAATGGTGTAAGAAAGTGGTCTAGTTTCATCCTTCTGGTGGAGCATTTTCAATTATCCTCATTTTACAGATATAGAAACCAAGATGTGAAAAGGCTGAGTAACTTGCACAGGGTTAAACAACTAGAACATGGTAAAAGAAGGATTGCAAACCAATCTGACTCCAAAGTCTACACCACAGAGCCACTGCTTTGTAATGATGGACAAATAAAGGCAATGGTTGTTCAGAGCACCTAGTGAGCCAGGTGAGATATAATGAGCAAAGAAAGCAGTCACAGTGGTAGTGTGATTTCAGCTGGCCTAGGAAGAATTTTGAATGAAAATAAGTCTGGGCATGGGGTGTTCATCACATGAATCTCTATGTGGTTCAGAAGCCCCTGAAGAAATGAGCTCATCAGTGGCTGTAGAAAGCACCTGAGTTTTTCTCTGAGTGTAAATCTCAGTCCCAGAGTGTGACCAGGATCGTGATCTGCCCTAGACTTTGAGCTGAAATCTGAGTAGTTTAATTAGAACTACTCATCAGGAAGAAGCCCTAAAAGCGTTGAGCTCTTCATGATGTGCCAAAATTCAACCACCTTTCCCCACCTAAAAATGTGTATCAAACAAAATGGTTGCTCAGCAAATGTTTCTCTAAGGCAGTGTTTTCCAAGGGGCACTTTTTGCTTTTCTTATTTATTTATCCCTTTGACAAATGCATTCATTCACTCATTCCTTACTTGACAAATATGTTAACTCATTTATTTACCCATTTATTTGACAGATTTTTCCTTTATTATTTACTATGTAAACAGTAATGGTGAACAAATGGCAGACTCTGCTTCCATGGAGCTTAGTAGAGCCCTGGACAGTGGTTCTAAATGCTGGCTGAACATGAACCACATGAGGTACTTTAACAAAATACTGATCCTTGATGCACTTTTGACTGGTGACTGGAAATCTATTGTGAATTAGAGTTGAGATCCAGTGTGGTTGTACGAGGAAAAAGCATTTATATAGACTCTGTGGTAGCACATATATGGGAATGAAGGAAGGGAGGCAAATATAGATGGAGGAAGATAGCAAAGAGGAGCATAGTGTGAAATGAGGTCTTGGATTTGAGAAACACTGGATTTAACAAAGTTAAAAATGTTTCTTCACTATAGACTATCTCAAAATCTTCAGTAATCTAATATTTCATTTATCTCCAAGAGCAATATTGTATACAGTTACTTTTAGACAGAGGTTATTGAGACTCTCATGTCTCTCATTTAGAAAATACTGTTTATATGTATGTAAGTGTAGAATGGACCAGATAAGTGGAGAATGTTGAGGTGGGACAGGTGAAATTATTTTGTTCCAGAAGTTAAGAAGATTGGTAATAAATCTTCTAAAATCCAGAGATCTTCATAATGTCTGAAGGATTTTGAAAGGGATATCAAATTGGAATTTATAGCTATTTACATAAATGGACTATAATACCATATAGTGATATGTTCTATTTCATCAACTGGCTGTTTATCACTTAACAAGTTTTTAATAATCTATTACAGTTTTAAAAATAAGGGGGCTTGTTTCAATATATTATATTATATTATATTTATTATATTATATTATATTATATTATATCATATCATATCATAGTAGGAGGAATTAATTATATTTGTGACTTGAGTTAGAGTCAAGGCTAAGGATCTCCAATCTTTTGAGGAAAACCTGTGTTCTTAATCCACCAAAAAAGAACTCATAGTTAATGTGCACTAGATGAAAATTGCATCTTAGAGGAAGAACTTAAGGAAAACTTATTTAGAGAGAAAATGCATGGAATTGACTATCGTGGGTGTCTTCCTGTGAAACATGATTGCAAAGATTACTCACTGATTAACCTTTGCATATTAAATATGACTTAACTGGAATTTAAAGGCATGATCCTGTTTCATTTACATGGCTTTAGAAAACATTTTGATTTATTTAGGTAGTTGAGTCAAAAGCCTTAAGGCAGAAACTTTAGAGGCATGAAAAAAGAGTCATATTCATTATACTTCTTGTATGTTGACTGAATAGGTCTACTTTATAGCTGTCACAGAGTAGTCATTTCATACACTGGTTCTGCTAATCCTATAAAAAAATGAGTGCATCTACATTTTGTAATAGAAGTAACATATCACATAACACCACAACAATTCATCGAGGCAGGTATTTTTAACAGAGGTTAAGCTTTTGCCTAATGTTACATAGCTGGTAGATAGCCAAAATAGGATTGGTATCTATGACTCACACTAGAGCCTAAGCTCATGTTAAAGGTTAGTTTTTTAACAAATACAAAGTGAACGTATGTCAAAGATTTTATTTAATTCACTAAATAAATGAGAGAACTGGTAAAATGTTATAACCAGTTCAAAAGAGTGTCCAAAGTACAGATAGGATTATAGATCAGCAGTGTTGAAATGAATTTGCAAATGGACACAAAAACTGGCTGCTTCTACTATGGAGGAGAGAAGTTTTTGAACTTCCACTAGACAGAATTTATTTGCATATCTATAGACAAGAATTCTTTTGAACTGCTATCAGTAACGTACAATTTACAGTGTTGTAAAATAGTCCACAAGCAACAAAAGACTCATAGTCCCCAAAGAACGGAATAACCCGGAAGAATGGTGCTTTAAACACGTATACTAACATATATACTAACAAGGATCCCTGTTCCTGAAGAGAGTAAACTTTCCTAATATTTACTTTATGGTTCTGGAAGCAGTGTTTAATAAACTCATTTTGACTTTAACTAATTTCTGGCCTTTAGAATTTTGTTTTTGTTTTGTTTTCTCTTCAAGAATAACTGGTATTTACATTTCAAAAATATGTTTACACCACACAATCCTTAACTTCCAAACCAGCATCTTAAACTTAGCATTTTCAGAGTTTTACTTAGGATCAAGGCATAAAGCAGTATTTTAACTGAGTCTTGAACTATGACAATACAGCCAGCTGTGCTTACCAAAGACAACATTATCAAAATCTATCTGAGGGTATAGCCTTATCTAATTAGATATATACAAAGAGTTTAATCAACTAATATTCTGTTCTCCTCTAATGTAGAACACTTTCTTCTTACAAATCCATTGAGTGATAGTTTTCTGGAAACAGTTCGAATATTAAGTAAGTTTAACAAATTCTCTACTTGTAGCCATTATCATCTCTTCCCTTTCCCTCAAAAAAAAGTAAAAAGAAAGAAAGAAAGAAAGAAAGAAAGAAAGAAAGAAGAAAGAAAGAAATGGAAAAGCATGGATATACCTACCAATAATCAACAAGATTATCCCTGGATTTTAAAATTATGATTGACGTTGGGTATTTGGGTGGCTCAGTCAGTTGAGCCTCCCGACTCTTAATTTGGGCTTAGGTCATAATCTCATGGTTCGTGAGACTGAGCCCCATGTCAGACTCTGTGCTGACAGTGCAGAGCCTGCTTGGGATTCTCTCTCTCCTTCTCTCTCTGTCCCTCCCCTGCTCATTCTCTCTCTCTCTCTCTCTCTCAAATAAATAAATAAACATTAAAAAATAAAATAAGATAAAATAATGACTGACATCTGTGTGTAAATAAGTTTATTTACAAAAACAAATGGCAGGGCCACATTTGGCATTCAGGCTATAATTTGCTTACTCCTGGTTTAGAGTGTGAGCTCTGGAGTCAGTCTGTTGTATTTCAATTTAGCTTCTGCCTCTTACTAGTTGTGTGACCCTGGGTGAGTTACTAAACATCTCTGTGGTTTACATTTGCTATCTCTATAATGGGAACAATAATACCTATCTGGGTTTGTAGGGAGGACACCCACTCACACAGTGGTCAGAAGAGTGTTTGAAATATAGTAAGCTCTCAGTGAGGGGTAGCTCTTACCCTTCTGTATTCAACTGGACCCTTTTGAACAACTATCACGTCACTTATCGGATTGAATCTTCACTGATCCAGTGAGGTAAATTCAGCAAGAATGATGATTAATCCCATGGATTGTACAAGTTGATTCCTTCTTTTCATTTTTGTTTATCAATAGATATAAGACTTTTCTACAGAGACCACATAATATCTTTGTAATCATACTTTAAATTAGAAAGTTCAAAATTAAAGTTTGAAACAAGAGGAGACAACTAATGAAAATCTGTTTTCCAGCTATTAAACCAGTCTACATCTGCTGGAACAGTGGGTTTGGGGAAAAAATTCCCTAATACTTCTAGGTTCAGTGCTCATGTGCTGGTTTTTTGATGGCTTGTTTTTCATTTCTTATCTATTTATCTTCCTTTGACTTCCCAAAGGAGCAAGACTAGTGCTGAGAGTCCAACATCAGTGGAAATAACAGAATCTTTTTACTCCTCCTACTGTTAGTTGCCTAACGAACAGTTGACATATTTTCAAGAACACACTCCATGACCCAAGTTTCCAAATATTTGGCCATGAAATGTGGATGGCCACGAATATCTTTATAAGAGCAAGCTCTGTGCAGAGTCACTACTTTTCCAAACTAGGGCCAAAATCAGGGAATTGCACACTGCTATTATTTAATCCAGCTGAAGTTTCCCCTAATAGAAGCTGGTTCCCCCAGCCACAGCTGGCTAATTACAAGCTCAATGAAGATTATTTTTCTCTTACTCAAACAGTTTTGGACTCTTTAGCCCAATATGGAATTAATAACTCTTTGACTTCTGGCAAACACGCCTGAATATTTCAATTTCTGCAACCTGAGGGAAATAGAAAGGGGAAGGGAAATTTACAAATAAAGGGCAAACTAACTATATGATAGAGGGCTTCTATGGCTGAGGGAGGTCATACAAAGATACTCTACTTCAAAATTGGAGCTTTAAAACACCATGCTCCCCATCATTGATCCCATCTAAGCCATCATAAATGAGAGAGTTAATAATCATATAATCAAAAAGTTGTAAAAAAAACATGGTTTAAATTCTGCAGTACTATATAAAAAATGAGAACAAACTGAAGGCTGATGGGGGGTGGGAGGGCGGGGAGGGTGGGTGATGGGTATTGAGGAGGGCACCTGTTGGGATGAGCACTGGGTGTTGTATGGAAACCAATTTCACAATAAATTTCATATATATATACAAAAAAATCTGCAGTACTATATAATAATAACAAAAGATTCTTTTGCATTCTGCTGTGGTTGTGCTTTTTGAGATATTTCCAAACAATTTATTATCTGATCTCTAAAGTAATGGTAAAACCCAGTGAGGTAACAGAAACATATTTTTTTCCTTTGCTAAAAGAGAAACAGAGTGACAGGTTAGTGAGAAGAGAGAAACCAGAATACCTGACTCCAAATCTAAGATACTCTCCATTAAAACTCATTCTCCTCAGTAGTACTACCACCAACATATCCACACAGTACACTATCTAATTAAATCCAGATGACTTGTGAATCTCCTTCAGTTCCATCTGGGATAATGTAGAGAATGGAGGATCAGCAGTTCCTCTCTTTGGGTGTTTTAAGGGGAAGTGGTAAGTTTTGATTATCAAAGAAAATCAGAATTATCTCTTTCTTTACCATAAAGTCTATCTTCTCACATAAGTACATTAGTGCTCCTAACACATTAGTTGCATGGCACAGCTGCCCAAATCAAATCATTAAACAGGAAAAAAGGAAGCACAAAACTCCAGACTACAAATAAGCCTACTAAACCCCCATTGAGAAATGAGATTACTTCATTGTGGATCTTCATGGATGGAAGATGAGATTTCCTCACTTATGTTTATGAAACAGGCATTCCAAGCAACTTAAGCAGTTGGAAGGCAAACTGTAGAACTCAGGAGGCAAATGTCATCAAAGATGTCCATGAAGCTTCCAGGATGCACTGAGCCAACTTTAAACTCTGGTTTAAACCCCAGCTCTGCTGCCTAGTAGCCAGGTGATGTTAGGCAAATTCTTGGCCTTCCCTAAGCCTCAGGACTTTAGTGTTTTTCCAAGCACTGTTTGTGGAGATAAAACATAACCTTCTTCTTAGGGCTATGATATGATCAAATGAGATAAACCTCATACTTCCATGTTGTTCATAAATGCATTTAATGTTTACTATTCAGGGAATATTAATTTGAGCCTCTCCTTAAACTAGATGGCAGAGATAAAGATATGAAGCTTAGAATTTCATATAGGTCAAAGGCTTTTTGTTCATTGAAGGGGAGTTTGGGTGTCATTTAATCCATAAATGTCAGATGAGAACTCAATATGTGTTAAGAAATAAGCAATAAATCTTCATTGAGAATTCTCCTTGTTCCATAAAAGCTTGAAAAGTTCTTAGCCCTAATGTATATGACACAATACAAGGGGTACTACCAGACTTTATAGGGTTTATTGGCAAATGAATGGTATTTACCAGCATTTCTCAAAACTGGGATCCATAAACCTCTGTGTAATCCACGGATATATTATTATGGAAGGTCCTTATGTGATTTTTGGTCCATTTTTATGAAAATTTTAAAAAAATTAGTTATTATAATATAATCATATTCTGGATCATTTAGTGGTAGCATACAATGGAGTACATTTGTAGATGTGATTATGATTGTGTGGAGTGCAAGTTGTATCACTTTTATCTGTGCTTACTCATCAAGAGTTAATAAATAAACAAAACATTCAAGCCAATTAAAATGCAAATTGATTTCAGATGGCTATGTAAATAGTATAAATAGAAAGAGTAGAAGAAGAATTTGAGTTATCACATAGAACAAGGTAATAATAGGCGTGCTTACCCAAAAAATGTAGGATGTTATAATGGGTCTTTATTCATGTTAAAACAAAGGAAAAAGAAACTGTCACATTATAATGATGGTGTTACTTTGTTATTTTATTATATTTTGCTCATATTTAATTTATAAATATATTTTGATCCCAATGCTATATAGGTGTCATTAGCTGAGAGACTGTATATATATATCATGGCCTTTCTAAACTACATTTTGTTTCTCATAAGAGTTTTTTAAATTCTTTAGGATTTTCTACATAGATAAGCATGTCATCTGCAAATAGTTTTATTTCTTCAATCCTAATTTGAATGCTTACACCCCAACAATACAAAGGATTATAAAACAATACTATAAAAAATTCTATGCCAATAAATTGGACAAACTGGAAAAAATGCATAAATTCCTAGAAATATACAATTTTACAAAACTGAATCAGGAAGAAATAGAAAATCTGAACAGACCAGTTACTAGTAACAAAATTGAATTGTAATCAAAAGACTCCCAACAAAAATCTAAAACCAGATGGATTCACAAATGAATTCTACTGAATGTTTAAAAAAGTAATACCTATTCTCCTCATTCTACTCCAAGAAAATTGAAGAGAAAGAAGTTTCCAAATGTATTTTACAAGATCAGCTTTACCCTGATACCAAAACCAAAGACACTACAAAAAAAGGAAACTACGTGAAAATATCCCTGATGAACACAGATGCAAAAATTCTCAACAAAATATTAACAAATTGCATTCAACAACTCACTAAAAGTATCATTCAACACATTCAAGTGGGATTTATTCCAAGATGCAAGATGGTTCAATATTCACAAATTAATCAACATGATACATCACATCAGCAAAACAAAGGATAAAAATCACATGATCATCTCAATAGATGGTAGTAAAAGTATTTGACAAAGTTCAACATCCATTCACGATAAAAACTTTCAACAAAATGGGTTTAGAGGGATCATAGCCCAACATAATGAGGGCCATATGTGATGAAACCATAGCTAACATCATACTCAATGCCTTTATTTCTTTTTCTTGCCATATTGCATTGGCTAGGACCTCCAGTACAATGTTGAATAGTCAAAATGAGTTCCATTTTGATGAGAATTCACTTCTATTTTTGGTATGAGTCTGTCTTTTCTTGCTTATCTTTATTTTTTTAAGTTTATTTATTTGAGAGAGACAGAGACAGTGTGAGTGGGGGAGGATCAGAAAGTCCCAAGTGTGAGTGGGGGAGAGAGAGAATCCAAGCAAGCTTCATGCTGCCAGTTCAGAGCCTGATGCAAGGCTCAAACTCACGAAACCATGAGATCATGACCTGAGCCAAAACCAAGAGTCAGAAGTTTAACTGACTGAGCCACCCAGGAACCTTTCTTGCCCATCTTTAGATCTTCAGCCAGCACCACTATCTGTAGACTTAGAGACTGATCCATTGGCTATATGACATTACACAGACCAAGGGACTTATTTTAAAGCAAAAGAGGTACAGCAATGGGCACGAGACAATGGGATCACCAGTCCTGTTTCATACTATACCACTCTGGAGCTGCTGTCCTGAAAGAGTGACAGAACTATCTGTTAAGGTGCCAGCTTGGAAACGATACACAACAAAGATAGGATACCATCTCAAAGAATCTAATATACACTCTAAATCAATGACTATTATACAGGGCTGTGTTTTCAATTGGTAAAAAAAACATGGGTCCAAAAAGTAGAAATTCAAATGTCTCTGATTACCTGTTTCCCATCACTCCTAGCAACACAGTCAAGGAAGTTTTCCTTACCACTCCCACAACTGTGAGTTCTGTGGGTTTATAGAGGGAGTAGCAAAAGTTCCATTGAACTCCTTCTTCCAAGACTCCTGTGAAAGGACCAGCTTGCAAGAAGAGTAATTACCATCCTGACAGGCATAGTGATAACTAATCAGGAGATAGGTCTGCTGTCATACTTAGAAGAAACTACATAAAACAAGAAGACTATAGTTTAGAGTACTATATTGATTTAAGTTCAACTACTTTTTTAAAATCATAATTTCTACCTATTGAGTGTTTCCATTAGAGTCAGAGGGTCAATGCATATATTCAGACCTCCTAAGAATACAGCTACAAGATATCAAATATTTGTCTGCACATCTTGGGGAATTGGGAGAGAGAAAGAGTTATGGAAATGATACCAAATCAGGAGTATGGATGACTGAGGAATGTTTGTTTATATAAAAATCTAAATCCTTCAATCATTTATTAAGCAATATAATGATAAATAAATGGAGGGAAGCATAGATCAGTAGGACAACAGCTTGTCTTTGGCACTGGCTACTCTTCACTGAAAAGTAGAAGATCATCTATCTTGATCCACCCCTCACACCTGACTGCCAAGGTCTCTTCCTAAAGGGTGTTAGGCCATTACCTGTTCTGTCTTTATTTATTTGCTTTGTTAGCCTCTCCGACTTTATGAGCGCAGTTTCTTGCCCATCTACCTTCTTCACAGCTTTATCTCTGGAACTAGCACAGTGCTTGACACATAGAGATTCACTCTATTTACTAAATGAATGAATGACTCACCAATGGTAAAGACATATAGTGGAATGCTATTCTGTTTAAAATTATGCTGCAGGTAGATAATTATTTGTCATATATTGTTAACTTAAATATAATCAAGTTACTAAGCAATACTTACAGTATAATCTCATTTTGAAGATTTTGATCGAGATTAGTAGATAATAATGCTAGGTATCTCTGGAAAATGGGAATAAGAGTGTTTAAGAGGCACCTGGGTGGCTCAGTGGGTTAAGTGTCTGACTTCAACTCAGGTTATGTTCTTGCAGTTCTTGAGTTCAAGCCCCGCATTGGGCTCTGTGCTGACAGCTCAGAGCCTGAAGCCTGCTTTGGATTCTGTGTCTCCCTCTCTCTCTTCCCCTTACCCACTCACACTCTCTCTTTCTCTCTCAAAAATAAATACACATTAAAATTTTCTTAAGTGTTTAAATATTATTTTCTGAGAGTTTGACCTAATTTATTTCTGTTTTTACCTGCAATAAACATATATTGCTTTTTAACAAAGATACATTTATTTCTAAAAATAATGATAATCACAAACTTGTCTATTGAGGTTTTTTCATACAGATTTTTGTCCATATGGAAAAACAAGTAACATCACATTGTCTGTGACTAAAAATAGAATAACATAGTTTTGTCTCTGGTTCTAGTTGGAGGCGATTTTGTTTCCTCAGGGGTCACTTGGCACTATGTAGACATTTGATAATCGTAAGTTGGAAAGATGGGGTAGTTGCCACTTCTCTGTAGTAAGTAGAGGCCAGAGACGCTGCTAACCATTCCTACAATGTACAGAGCAATTCCCCACAACAAATTATCTGGTCCAAAATGTCAATTGGACTGTCAAGTCTGAGAAACCCTGCTCTAAAGTAATTAGCATTTTGGTGCTGGAAGCCTCTCTGAGGGTGAAATTCAAGACTTTAGCATCACATTAGTGGAGGAAATGTTTTTGGTTGCTAACATGTAACTGGCTCACTCTGGTTACAGATGAGTTGTGCATTTATTCAAAATGAAGTTCATAAGAATATTTTTAAAGATATTTCTTTACAGCTGTGTGTAGTATATATGGTTCATTATAGGGAAAGGGGAGGCAGTATAAAAGAAACAACTAAATAAAACAAGATTGTATTGGCTATTTTCATTTGATAGTTTCATGATAGAGGTAAATTATTGAAATAATAGCAATCCCTTCAGGGTCAACATAATGCTTACTAATCAGAGGCTCAGTTTTATTGGTCAGCTATCCAAAAGTAGGGCCTGGAAGTGAGGATTACTGAACACTTCACAAGGAAGATTTCTCAATCTTACTATCTAAAGGCCTTTAAAATAAAGACACAGAAGTTTGATACTATCTCTGAATTCAAGTGTATTTGATATATTTATAAATCACTTTTATTAAAGAAGAAGTACAAGATATGATCCAGAAGAGTCATATTTTTCATATTTAGTTGCTATTTAACTGAATTAATTGATTTTTATGATATGCCATTCGGGACAAGAATAAAAAACATTGCAGAATCTTTCCAAGAGATTTACTTGTCTCCATTCCCACAGACCAAAAATTCCTCTCAACTAGATTTTTGGAAAAGAGTACTAATTAGACTCCTTACCTCCACTTTACAATGTAGACATTGTTCATGATTCCAGGTTAACTTCTCTATCTGGTTATCTCAAGTGCAAAATGAGGATAGTATCTTTTCCATAGGACAATGGTGAGAGTTAAACAAAGAATGGCATATATAAAGCACCTGAAACAGTGCTGAACACAATAGCGGATGCTTAGTAATAAGAATTTAAAACAAAATAATGTCTGTGCTCATTGAGTGACAGCTTTCAGCTCCTCCCCACCACACACATGGGCATTTATGTTTGCATTGTAACATATTTATATACACCCGTGTCTGAAATTATGAGAATTTGCCAGACTCCAGGCACAAGGTCCTACCTCACAGAAGCCTGAAAATTACTCGCTCCAACCTTTTCCTGACCTCTTCAATTTTCTAGGAAGTAATATACCTTGGACCAAGGCAAACCAAGATACCTTTTTTTCCCTAAGTTGTTTGGTCCCTGGGAAGCAAGAATAACTAAATGAATAAGAAAATAGCTTCTCTTTCAGTCACTTCCAGAGACAACGGAGATATCCTGACATTGCTGAGTCTCAGACAACAATCTGTTCATCAGAAATTAAAAACTACTATTTATTGACATTTATCTTTTTGCACTTACTCCTTGTATCAACCCTAAAAATATTCAACCCCGCGCTATTTATTGGATGTAGAAGTTGAGGTATAGAAACATTGAGATTTGCTCAAGATCACAGGGCTGTAAAGTACTTGATTTGGTTTAATTCCAGGTTTCTCTGACTTGCATGCAGACTGCTTCTCAGCATCAATATACTAGAAGGAAACTAGATAAGCTAAAATCTATTTTATCTCCCCAGAAGTAATTGACAGTTGAGAAGAAGTTAAAGTATTTCTCTTGACCAGAGTTTTTTTGCTTTTTTAAAAAACTCAAAATAGTTGACTGACAGGAGCTCTCCCTCCTTGTGCTAAATTTTCTATCCTATCCCTTTTAACCAAAAGTGTTTTTTTGCCTAAACTTTCTCTCCCCAATGCTAATGATTTCCTCTTTAATGCTAATGATTGTCTCCTCAGTGCTAATGTAGATTTGTGTTATCCCAAAGGAAGGGGAAAAAAATCACATGGAGGGACTCTGACTCTATTTGTTCAAATTTACATTTCCCTGGCCCACCTATAAGTCTGTCTCTTCCTTTTTCTCAGCGAGAGACCATTTCCTTGAAGTCAGTTGTAATAAAAACACACATTACTACTGAAATAAACTGCATTCTAAGGAATGTAATAAACTAAGGAAGAATCAATATCATAGTTAACACAAACCCTTAAAATACCTAACTAGAGTGTGTAAACATTCTAGAAAGAAATTATTGCTTTCTTATTTTCCCCTCCAATCATGGGAGTCATTTCTCACATCTTTGCTTACCTTGGCAGCTGGTCAAGACTGTATTTCATTTCTATTCATCCTTTGTTATATCTGCCACATGTTTGAACAGTCATAGTTCTGTGCTCAGCTTTGTAATTAGACAAAGTGATGAAAATAACTTTTACATGAGTCCAATTTTCTCTGCATAAAAATAACCCTTTGAGTCTTCAGATGTAATAAATTATAGAAAATTTTAGGTAGGACTAGATCTAAACTTGGAATCTGATTTGGGCCAGATCCTTCTAAGTGGTATCAGAACCATCCTTTACATTGCATTATTATATGGGAAGCTCAGATGCCATACCATAATTAATTTAATGGATTTGCAAATGTGGAGATTTCTAGTCAATTACAAGTAGGACACTGTTATCATCGTACACACTAACTCATGTCCAATAATCACTTTAGGTCCCAAATAGCTTATTTATAAAGTTGAGATTTGGGGATCAAATTTTAAAACTCCTTTCAGGCCTGCTGTTTACAATTCTATTTACTTCAATTTCCATATCAAGAGGTATATCACAACAGATCGCAATTTGTAATTTGAGTCCTGGGCTTTTAAAAATCTCACATTTTCTAAAATTGTGTCAGGAGCAGACTTTCTTCACTCAGCTTACTGGAGGCATTAGATGGTACTAAAATGAATATCTGAATCTTTACTATTGTTTTAACTTGATCCAACAATAACAGCAAAAATAAATAATTTACATCTTCATAGCACTGTAACTTACAAATTAAATTCAGGATGGCACACTGAAATCTCTAAAAGGGTCTTCAGGTGGCTTTCACTCATGTGAAGCTAGGTGGGAACTAATGTAAATGAAACAAAACACACCTAAGAGTCCAGACATTGGAATACTTGATGCAATTCAGCAATATACAAGATAGCTCTCCCTCTCTTTTTTTCCCTCACCCAGATCCAAAGCTGTGAAATCTGAATGAGTAGCAAACCCCTCAATGACTGGAAGGCCATCCATAAAAGTCCCTGGGAAGAGAAGAATGACCTCAGAGAGTGAAGTTGCCTTTATTTCCTACAACCCCCTTCTGTGCACCAGGGACTCTAGGGCTTCAAGGCCAGCCTTCATTAGTCAAGTGCAAAAGAACTGGAACATTTCCTTGCTGAAGTACAAAGGCCCTTTGCCTCTTTTGTTGGCTCAGACGCTTCAATCAGCTTTAGAATTTCAAAGGTTCAACCAGCGGAGTTCCAACTGGGCAGGGATTGAGTAGTGCCCTGGGTACTGAGTAGGGAAGCAAGTGTCTCTGCCCACTCAGTAACCCCAAGCTGATGGGATCGCTCTACGAAGGTTGAAACGCAATGTTTTATGATTTGAGCCATCACAAGAACAGCAGAGAACAGGGTGATGAAATACCACTTTACCCTTCACTTTCAAACAACTATTTATTACTTGGCAACCTTTGAAAGAACATAAACAACTGTTCTTAAGGACTTACCAAAACCTATTCTCTAGCATCACACATTCAAAACAAGCAGCTTCTTTTGAAAGTTAAAAAAGAGTCAAGCCATCCTAGCTAGTAGTTAGAGTCAGTGATGGACAGATATATAAAAGCCAAGTTAAGTGAAAGAGAAAGAGAAATGAACCATTAGAAAGGGGCATGGCAGCTCAGAAGAAAAGTCATAGAGGAAGGACTGGGAAAAGCAAGATTCATTGTTTGTTACCCCCAGCTCTTAGCCAAGTCAGGGGGAAGATGGAAGATGATCAGCATACAGAGAACCCACTTATTGTCAGTTTTTGTAATACTCTATTGTAGTTAAAAGACCAGATAAACTTTCTCTTTCCCTATGATGCTAAAAGGAGGACAATTATTTATAAAGGACAATTACAAAGAGTTGCCTTTAGTGCCAGATATATTTCACTAACATTTGCCTGACATGTTCTCATTACCCACTCCCCATTCACATAAGTTAACCACTAAATCATTCTGTTAATTTTGCTAATCAATTTCACAAATATCTATTACTTACTATGCTTACTATGGGCAAGCCACTGCACAAGGCACTGGTGACATAAAGGTAAATGAAATTAACCTTGTACTCAAGTAGACCATAGTCTAGTGGATGAGACCATATTAAAACAATAATGATAATATGAGAAAGTGGAAAGAGATCAGCGTTCAGACCAAGACAGATCTGAGTTTTAATTCTTGTCCTGCCTCCTGTTTGCCAGTAGAGCCAGCTGAGCCTGTTTTCTCACTTGTAAAATGGAGATAACTGTGTATATTAATGTGCAGTAATTTTATAAACTGGGGATACTATTTGTCAAGTAAAGTTAAGTGTTCAATAAGCTAGCATTGGCTGTGCTGGTAACTTGTGTTTGTATTTCTGGATCCACACTCTACTCTCAACCCTCTACTATGATAGAAGAGTCTGACTTGTATGGATTACATATACAAATTTCATCTTTCACAATTTGTTATTTGGCTTCTTGTTGGATTTTGCCATTTGGAATTATTAGCAGTATATTCAAAGGCATGAGGTATGTGAAGTTGGTATGTATTTCCTGGGCTCCTTGTGGAGTTGCTGTGGCTATTTCTACCAAAGGCCACAGATATCGTAAAACAAAGTACCTCTATACAGTACTGTCTCTGAGTTGTGATAAGTGTTTTTCCCCTTCCTTCATCAGGCTTATGGTGGCGAATTTCTGATGCTACTAGCACCAGGGTGCTATACTATGGCTGGTTGCTTCCTCCAAACTCTGCCTATACCTTTGTTGCATTAACTCCCCTCAAATTGCCCAGTTGAAGTATGCCATCTGTTTCCTACTGAGAACCTGATAAATATGTGCTATTATTAGTGTGGATAGCAAGGTGCTATTAAAGCAGAGTAACAACAACAAAACCAAAGGTATCCTGGAGAATGTCAGAGAGACTTTGGAGGAGGGACTATCTAAATGAACATTTGAAAATTGATGAGTGTGAATTCTATGGAAAAACAAAACAGGAAGAGGACATTCCAGATAGAGGAGTACCATATCCAAAGACTCAACAAACAAGAAAGTACACAACATTGCTGGGGGACTTCAAATGACTCAGCTTAACTGGAGCATAGAATAAGAGATGAGAGGGCAACTACTGGAAGCTGTGAGGCTGTGAAGTTTGACCAGTTCACAAAAAAACAGTTATGTCTTTTTGCTTTAGGCAATGACATAAATTGAAGGTTAACGATATGAACCCATTGTATTTAGAAAGTAATATAGAGAAAGGATTAGAAGGGGACAAGACTGGAGACAGAAGTATCAAGTAAGAAATCTAGGTGAAAAAATAAGGTAACCAAAAAGTGGCAGTCTCTTGAGAAATGGAGAAGCTGGTGTGAATGTGTCAGCCATTAAGGAAATAAGCTCCGTATGATTTAGTGAGCAATTAATATAAGAATGAGGAGACAAATCAATCACAGCTCCCACCATCAAGTTTAATTCCTTTAGATAGTCCTGACTTTCTCTTGTATAAAATGATTTGTTCATCCTCAAGGGAACTTTGGAAGACAGGAGGGTTTTGACTTGGTCAACAGGGTGACTTGTGGTTCCATTGCTCTTCAGAAAGAGGCAAATTAAACTTTTTTTAAAAATTTTTTTTTAACATTTATTTATTTTTGAGACAGAGAGAGACAGAGCATGAACAGGGGAGGGGCAGAGAGAGAGGGAGACACAGAATCTGAAACAGGCTCCAGGCTCTGAGCTGTCAGCACAGAGCCCGACGCGGGGCTCGAACTCACGGAGCACGAGATCATGACCTGAGCCAAAATCGGCCGCTTAACCGACTGAGCCACCCAGGCGCCCCTAGGCAAATTAAACTTTAAGCCAGTGGTGTACTGAAGCTGCCTCACACAGCAGTTGTCAAGTCAATTGCATACCTCTCTTCCTAGTACTGAGTTCAGTGACATCACTTTGATAGCTTGAAATTGGTCATGGTGGGAGTATTTACACCACAGAAGTTGTCAAATACTACTAATCAGGCTTTTATATTCCTTCCCTGCAAATATCTGGCTAACATCGACCAGTCACCACTGATTAAGACCATTTTAAAAATGGAGACATACCGCTGGTGGTGATAGCAGCGTTGAGTTGTGACTTGAGTCAAAAAACCTGCACCAACAACTGATAGTCAAACTAGAACTGGAAGGCAAATTCCAGAACCTGAATGACAGGCAGGTTAGAAGATTTAATGGGACATCTATGAGGGGCTAGCTAAAGATGAATAGGTATATTGGTACATAGAGGAAAATCTGAAACATCTGAAGTGGCAGATAATAGAGGTTGCTAATGAGTAATGAGAATTCAGCATGGTCTCTAGGCCAGGAACCAGAAACCAGGAGCATCACAAGAATAGGAGATAATTCAAGAATTAAGTATGGGGAAAAAGTTATATCAAGTCAAAGTTAGAAACAAAAAGCTTCTAAAACAGTGCCCTAACTTCTTGCCAGTTTTTATAAATGAACGGTGGGTAATTGCATTGGAATATATCATCACCTCTACCATGCAGACACCTTCCAAAGAGTAAAACAGATCAGAGTTTAGAGAGTTGTTCATGTTGTGTACATGGGAAACTACTGGCCAAGTCTAGTTTTTGAGCCCATACTTCTTTACCCCATATTTATGTAGTTGGGGCCAGTCATCCAGGAGGTAGAAGTCCAAAATGGGCTAAAGAGCAATTTCTCATTTCCCTTAAGTATGATAAGCAGGGATTGATAAACAATTTGCAGTCCCCAATGTAAGAATGAAATGGTAAGACCTTTTGTTTAAAAAGTATAAAAAATTTCAAGGTGGAAAAAGTCAAATATTAAATAAAGCATATTCCCATGACGTTGGCTCTGATGATGGATCACTTTGGTAATAGTGAAACTTGATGTAAGGTATTACCTTTCTCTGTTTAGTCCAGATCCTTTCTCCTGCATTATTTGCCCACAACTGAACTTTGGAAGACAGGAAGATATTGGCTCCTTGGCTGATGACCATAGATCTGTTAAGTGCAGACTCCCTGGAAACAGGAGACTTAACACTCAGATAAACAGATGATTTAAATGATTCCTAGCTAATGAAACATCATAAGAAGTTGCAAAAACTGTGAGAATAAGATGATTGTTTTCAAGCACGTTTATTGGCTAAATTAGGTAACAAAATTTCAGCCAGAAATTTCTTTCTTGCCTACATCACAGTCCAGTAAAAGCCAGTGGCATTTTGTTCCATGTAGTAAGAGACCAAAGGGCCTTCAGTCTTACTGACCCACCTTCTTCTAGAGCCTTATAGTTGACTCTATTTGGTTGGTGGATAGGGAAATAGTAAGAAACGTGTGTGGGAGATCTTCATGAGTCAACACCGGAAGTGGTACCTATCACTTCAACTCACAATCCTTTGACCAGAACTCAGTTATATGAGCACATCTATCCACAAAGAAGACTAATAGGTGTGGTTCTGCGCTCATGAAGAAAAGAACACAAATATTGATGAACACCAGCAATCTTAACCACAGCAAGACTGTTGGTGGTAGCTCAGGTCCACATGATCAAAACCAGTTCTAAATTTTGTCTTAGAGAAAAATTCCTCCTTTCCTTCCTCTCTCTTCTTTGCATCATTAAACAGATAGTTGTCAGGAGCCTATGATGTGCATGCCTGTGTTAAGTACACAGGAATACGATGCTGATAATACATAAAACCTACACTCAGGGAGAAGTAGTCACAAATGGAAGAACAGTGAAAAAAAAACACAATACACACATATGACTTGCTTCAGATGGCAACACCTTTTTTTATTAGTTTTTAAAATGTATTCTCAAGTTAGTTAACATACAGTGTAGTCTTGGCTTCAGGAGTAGAATCCTGTGATCATCATTTACATATAATACTCAGTGCTCATCCCTACAAACGCCCTCCTTACCCATTCTCCCCACCCCCATCAACCCTCAGTTTGTTCTCTGTATTTAGGAGTCTTTTATGATTTGCCCCCCCCCTCTGTTTTTATCTTATTTTTCCTTCCCTTCCCCTATGATCATCAGTTAAGTTTCTCAAATTCCACGTATGAGTGAAATCATGTGATATCTGTCTTTCTCTTACTAACTTATTTCACTTAGCATAATACCCTCCAATTCCATCCATATTGTTTCAAATGGAAAGATTTCATTTTTTTCATTGCTGAGTAGTATTCCATTGTGTGTGTGTGTGTGTGTGTGTGTGTGTGCCACATCTTCTTTATCCATTCATCAGTTGATGGACATTTGGGCTCTTTCCAAAACTTGGCTATTGTTGATAGTGCTGCTATAAACATTGGGGTGCATGTCCTCCTTCAAATAAGCACTCCTGTATCCTTTGGATAAATTCCTAGTAGTGCAATTATTGGGTTGTATGGAATTCTATTTTTAATTTTTTGAGAAGCCTCCACACTGTTTTCCAGAGTGACTGTACCATTTTGCATTCCCACCAACAGTGGAAGAGGGTTCCCTTTTCTCCACATCCTTGCCAACATCTACTGTCTCCTGAGTTGTTGATTTTAGCCACTCTGACTGGTGTGAGGTGGTATCTCCTTGTGGTTTTTACTTGTATTTCCTTGATAATGAGTGATGTTGAGCATCATTTAATGTGTCTGTTTGCCATCAGGATATCTTCTTTGGAAAAGTATCTATTCATGTCTTCTGCCCATTTCTTCACTGGAGTATTTGTTTTTCAGGTTTTGAATTGAGTAAGTTCTTTATAGATTGTTGATACTAATCCTTTATCCAATATGTCATTTGCAAATATCTTTTTCCCATTCCATCAATTGCCTTTTAGCTTTGTTGATTGTTTCCTTTGCTGTGCAGAAGGTTTTTATCTTGATGAGATCCCAATAGTTCATTTTTGCTTTTATTTCCCTTGCCTTTGGACAAAGCAGGAAAGAGTATTCCATGGAAAAAGACAGTCTCTTTAGCAAATGGTGCTTGGAGAACTGGACAGTAACATGCAGAAGAATGAAACTGGACCACTTTCTTACACCATACACAGAAATAAATCAAAATGGATGAAAGACCTAAATGTGAGACAGGAAATCATCAAAATCCTACAAGAGAAAACAGGTAACAACCTCTTGACATTAGCTGCAGCAACTTCTTACTTGACATGTCTCTGAAGGTAATGCTTTAAACTGATAGGGCTCTGGCTTCCCACAGCTGTACCCTTTGAAACAACACTGAACTCTACTATCTATTTGACAAATTAAAGAAATGTAGGTTTGATTGAGGATATACAGATTTTTCCCAAAATAGGATCTTCTCTCAAGAGAAAATTTAGTGAGAGCCCCCCAAGGCCAAACCTTCATGGAATGTGGGTGTCAGAAAAGATGATCTTTTAAGTGCCTTCTAGCCCTAACATTCTAAGATTTTATGTTCCTAAAACTAAGCAGAGCCAGGAAACCAGGAAGGAGGCTGTAAGTGCTAACCCAAACATATAAGTGAGGGCTGGGAATATCAAAGTGGAATTTAGGAGTAAGAGCCCACAAAATGAAGAGCCTATGTTCCTTAGGACAGTTAGGACAGTGACTTGAGAGCTATATTATTTTTATTTTTAATTTATTTTATATTTTTATTTAATATTTAAAATTTATTTTTTTAATATGAAATTTATTGTCAAATTGATTTCCATACAACACCCAGTGCTCATCCCAAAAGGTGCCCTCCTCAATACCCATCACCCACCCTCCCCTCCCTCCCACCCCCTATCAACCCTCAGATTTCTCTCAGTTTTTAGGAGTCTCTTATGGTTTGGCTCCCTCCCTCTCTAACTTTGTTTTTTCCTTCCCCTCCCCTATGGTATTTTCAGTTAGGGCAGTGACTTGAGGGCTATTTTCTGACTTAAAAAATATTTATCTCTTTATTGAGTGTATCTTCACAGTGCTTGAAACGTAATATTCTTATATATTTAGAACTCTTTGAACTTTGGAGTACATAAGAATCATACCAGGAATTTGTTTAAAATGTAGCTTCCTTGCCCAGAATTTCTGATTCCATATATTAAGGACAGGAACTGGGAATATGTGTTTTTAACAAGAACTCAGAAAACTTGAGGTGGAGATTATGTGTCTGAAACAGCTACTGACTATGGTGAGGAAGCTCAGTGGAGTCAGTCATTCCAGGCTTTTCTCTCCTGCAAGGCAGCATGTGGCAGAACAGAGGTGATCAGTGTCCCATCTGTTTTTAAAGCATATTAGTGCCATGGCTTGCCATTCCCATCACTTTACTATGCTGTCAGCATCTGCAGTGTAGTTATTAGAAGAAGAGGGATTGCAATAAGAATTTCCAGCTGGATTTTGATGTTGGCACACATCTGGATAAAAATTAGGGAAGACAAATAAATCCAAGAGACAGCTGTTTACCAACATTTCACTATTTCACACTGTGGGCAACACATCTGTATTCAGGGATGTTTATTCCTGTTTGAGTTAGGAAGTTTAATATCACAGAGGCAATGTTTTTCTTACTTTAGACAGTTTGCCAAAGTGCTCTCTCAGGTTGTCTTGTACTCAGAACTGCCCTGAGAGATGGAAAATTAGGTCCCTTCTCATAGACCACAGACTCAGGCATCATGGAACTTCAGATGCTGCTAAGAAGGCCCTGCTGTCCATGACCATCAAAACATGCTATGCAACTGACTTTCTTCCTTCCACACTTTTCAGACTACACTTGAAAAAAATTTTTTTTTGCCTTTCCCTTACTGTAGCCTGATTTTATCTGGAAAAAGATGCTAACAGTGGGGCTAGGATGTTCCTAAGGAGCCAACAGATCCACAACATGATCAAGATCAACATCTTCGAGCCTCAGAACCCATCAAGCAATTCCTATTTACTATACCTTTTTATTTATGAAATTCCTTTTTGGCTTCAATTTCATAATATAAACCAATGCTATGGTAGAACCTTAAGTGAATGAGTCTACATATGCAAGAAAATTATGCTTTATAAACCAAGGATTCTGAAAATACAACTTGAGTATCCTTTTGTGTTGCACCTGTAATTCTAAACAAGAACAATGTTAAGTGAAGTTTTAGCTTTCATCATAGATTGCCAATTTTCCTTTTGACTGTGGCAGACTCCACAGTTAATTGGGGGCACTGATGACTAATGAGGAGGATATCCTATCAAGTTGTGGTATCACTGGGTTTTGAAAAAATAAGGATCCAGCTGCAATCCAATTACAAGAAAAAGGAAATTAGCCAGAAAGAGTACCTTAAACGAGGATAAACCTTGATATGCTTTTTTTCCCTTCACTGAGAAATTCATTGTATGCAGCTTATAACTCACATTGATCTATCTGGCATTTCTGCCAAGTAGGATGGGTGCAGCACACAGGACCACTCCAGAAACAAAGCAAGCAGAATCCTCAAGTTTTCATGTTGTCCTATTCATCATGGGGCAGACAAAAGGACAGTTTGAAACATGTGGAAGGCTCATACATGTGAGTCTCTATGACTGTCATCCATGGCTCAGAAAGTAATATTGCATAGATTATTATAATTCAGAAAGCAGAAGAGCCAGGAGCATTGTACCTACAATGACAACCAGTGTCCAGCCATGGTCAGAATAACATTTTTACAAGCGTTTGGCTTATGTCTTACAGAGGGTTTTGCTGAGTTAGGAGGAATAGAAGAACAAAGGGAAGATGGGCAAAAGAATGGTGAATGAGACACATTGATGCCTAATTACCTTTTTTTTTAATAAGGAGAGCGGAGTTTATTAGTTTTTTCATACATTCAATAAATACTTATTAAGCACATACTGTGAACCAAGTACTATGCCAGGCATTGAGAATAGGATGGTAAGCAAGACTCCTTCACAGAGCATTATGGGTGTCATAATCTAGTGTATTAACTGTGATTATTTGTGCTATGGGAGTCCATAGGATGGGCCGCTAATGGATATTTGAGAGATCAGATCAAGAAAGTCTTTCAGGAAGAAATAACTGGATAAATCACTTTTGGGGCCCATTTTTCTTCATTTTTAAATGGGAATAATAAAACTACCTCATAAGTTTGAGGTGAAGATTGAATAATATAATGTATGTAAAGTTTTTGGCATAGTTTCTGGTTATAGTAAGCTCTGCAAAGATATAGTTGATACTATTATTTTTCTTATTATTATTACTCGTAAACTATTACTACTAGTCCACTATTACTACTGTTATTATTGCTTTTATAATTATTTTGAACTTTAAGGATGGGTGAATGAGAGCCAGGGGAAGGATAGATATCATGTCAAAGGAACAGCATGTATAAAAAGCTACAAGTAAGAGACATCACCGCTTGGGGTAACTGGACATTTAGTATGTATATATAAAATAAACATAGTATACATATACATACATACATAAGTATGTATATAAAATTATAAATATATATATAGTATGCATATACATTTATAGTACATACATATAAATGTGTATATAATTATAAATAGTATGCATATATGACATATATATAGTATGTATGTAAAAGGTAAGTGGCAAGAGATGAGATGGAAACATAAACCACATTCTAATTATGAAGAGTTTTTATAAACTGAGCCTAAAGACTTTGGATCTTATCCCAATAGGCATTGAAGGATATTTTTATATGAAATTTATTGTCAAATTGGTGTCCAAACAACACCCAGTGTACATCCCAACAGATCCTTAATGCCCATCACGCACTTTCCCCTACCACCCCCCATCAACCCTCAGTTTATTCTGTCTTTAAGAATCTCTTATGGTTTGCCTCCCTCCTTCTCTGTAACTTTTTTTACCACTTCCCCTCACCCATGGTCTTCTGTAAAGATTCTCAAGACCAACATATGAGTGAAAACATATGGTATCTGTCTTTCTCTGCCTGACTTATTTCACTTAGCATAATATCCTCCATTTCCATCCACGTTGCTGCAAATGGCCAGATTTCATTCTTTCTCATTGCCAAGTAGTGTTCCGTTGTATATATAAACCACATCTTCTTTATCCATTCGTCAGTTGATGGACATTTAGGCTCTTTCCATAATTTGCCTATTGTTGAAAGTGCTGCTATAAACATTGGAGTACAAGTGACCCTATGCATCAGCACTCCTGTATCCCTTGGGTAAATTCCTAGCAGTGCTATTACTGGGTCATAGGCTACATCCATTTTTAATTTTTTGAGGAATATCCACACTGTTTTCCAGAGCAGCTGCACCAGTTTGCATTCCCACCAACAGTGCAAGAGGGTTCCCATTTCTCCACATCCTTGCCAGCATCTATAGTCTCCTGATTTGTTCATTTTAGCCACTCTGACTGGTGTGAGGTGTGGTATCTCAGTGTGGTTTTGATTTGTATTTCCCTGATGAGGAGCTATGTTGAGAATCTTTTCATGTGCCTGTTGGCCATCTGGATGTCTTCTTTAGAGAAGTGTCTATTCATGTTTCCTGTCCATTTCTTCACTGGATTATTTTTTTTCGGGTGTGGAGTTTGGTGAGTTCTTTGTAGATTTTGGATACTAGCCCTTTGTCTGATATGTCATTTGCGAATATCTTTTCCCATTCTGTTGGTTGCCTTTTAGTTTTGTTGATTGTTTCCTTTGCAGTGCAAAAGCTTTTCATCTTGATGAGGTCCCAATAGTTCATTTTTGCTTTTAATTCTGTTGCCTTTGGAGATGTGTCAAGTAAGAAATTGCTGTGGCTGAGGTCAGAGAAGTTTTTCCTGCTTCCCCACTAGGGTTTTGATGGTTTCCTGTCTCACATTCGGGTCCTTTATCCATTTTGAGTTCATTTTTGTGAATGGTATTAAGAAAGTGGTCTAGTTTCATTCCTCTGCAGGTTGCTGTTCAGTCCTCCCAACACCATTTGTTAAAGAGACTGTCTTTTTTCCATTGTCTTTTCTCCTGCTTTGTCAAAGATTAGTTGGCCATAGTTTTGTGGGTCCAAATCTGGAGTCTCTATTCTATTCCATTGGTCTATGTGTCTGTTATTGTGTCAATACCATGCTGTCTTGATGATGACAGCTTTGTAGTAGAGGCTAAAGTGTGGGATTATGATGCTTCCTGCTTTGGTCTTCTTCAAAATTAGTTTGGCTACTTTGGGGTCTTTTGTGGTTCCATACAAATTTTAGGATTGCTTGTTCTAGCTTCAAGAAGAATCCTGGTGCAATTTTGATTGGGATTGCATTGAATGTGTACATTGCTTTGTGTAGTATTGACATTTTAACAATATTTATTCTTCCAATACATGAGCATGGAATGTTTTTCCATTTCTTTGTACCTTCTTAAGTTTCCTTGGAAGCTTTCTATAGTTTTCAGCATACAGATCTTTTACATCTTTGGTTAGGTTTATTCCTAGGTATTTAATGCTTCTTGGTGCAATTGTGAATGGGATCAGTTTCTTTATTTGCCTTTCCGTTGCTTCATTATTAGTGTACAAGAATGCAACTGATTTCTGTACATTGATTTTGTATCCTGCGACTTTGCTAAATTCATATATCAGTTCTAGCAGACTTTTGGTGGAGTCTATCAGGTTTTCCATGTATAATATCATGTCATCTGCAAAAAGTGAAAGCTTGACTTCATCTTTGCCAATTTTGATGCCTTTGATTTCCTTTTCTTGTCTGATTGCTGATGCTAGAACTTCCAGCACTATGTTAAACAACAGCGGTGAGAGTGGGCATCCCTGTCGTGTTCCTGATCTCAGGGAAAAAGCTCTCAGTTTTTCTCCATTGAGGATGATATTACCTGTGGGCTTTTCATAAATGGCTTTTATGATGTTTAAGTACGTTCCGTCTATCCCGACTTTCTCAAGGGTTTTTATTCAGAAAGGTGCTGAATTTTGTCAAATGCTTTTTCTGCATCGAAAGACAGGATCATATGGTTCTTATCTTTTCTTTTATTAATGAGATGTATCAAATTGATTGATTTGCTAATGTTGAACCATCCCTGCAGCCCAGGAATGAATCCCACTTGATCATGGTGAATAATTATTTTTATATGCTGTTGAAGTCAATTTGTTCATATCTTGTTGACAATTTTTGCACCCATATTCATCAGGGATATTGGCCTGTAGTTCTCTTTTTTTGCTGGGTCTCTTGCTGGTTTGGGAATCAAAGTAATGCTGGCTTCCCTTTCTATTTTTTTGGAACAGCTTGAGAAGGATAGGTATTATCTCTGCTTTCAATGTCTGGTAGAATTCCCCTGGGAAGCCATCTGGTCCTGGACTCTTATTTGTTGGGAGATTTTTGATAACTGATTCGATTTCTTTGCTGGTTATGGGTCTGTTCAAGCTTTCTACTTCTTCCTGTTTGAGTTTTGGAAGTGTGTGGGTGCTAAGGAATTTGTCCATTTCTTCCAGGTTGTCCAGTTTTTTGGCACATAATTTTTCATAGTATTCCCTGATAATTGCTTGTATTTCTGAGGGATTGGTTGTAATAATTCCATTTTCATTCATGATTTTATCTATTTGGGTCCTCTCCCTTTTCTTTTTGAAAATCCTGGCTAGAGGTTTATCAATTTTGTTTCTTTTTTCAAAAAACCAACTATTGGTTTCATTGAGCTGCTCTCCAGTTTTTTTAGATTCTATATTGTTTATTTCTGCTCCGATCTTTATTATTTCTTTTCTTCTGCTGGGTTTGGAGTGTCTTTGCTGTTCTGCTTCTATTTCCTTTACGTGTGCTGTTAGATTTTGTATTTGGGATTTTTCTTGTTTCTTGAGATAGGCCTGGATTGCAATGTATTTTCTTCTCAGGACTGCCTTCGCTGCATCCCAAAGCATTTGGATTGTTGTATTTTCATCTTCATTTGTTTCCATATATTTTAAATTTCTTCTCTAATTTTCTGTTTGACCCATTCATTGTTTAGTAGGGTGTTCTTTAACCTTCATGCTTTCGGAGGCTTTCCAGACTTTTTCCTGTGGTTGATTTCAAGTTTCATAGCATTGTTGTCTGAAAGTGTGCATGGTATGATCTCAATTCTTGTATACCTATGAAGGGCTGTTTTGTGACCCAGTATATGATCTATCTTGGAGAATGTTCTGTGTGCACTTGAGAAGAAAGTATATTCTGTTGCTTTGGGATGCAGAGTTCTAAATATATCTGTCAAGTCCATCTGATCCAATGTATCATTCAGGGCCCTTGTTTCTTTTTTGATCCTGTGTCTAGATATTCTATCCATTGCTATAAGTGGGGTATTAAAGTCCCCTGCAATTACACATTCTTATCAATAAGGTTGCTTATGTTTGTGATTAAATTGTTTTATATATTTGGGGGCTCTCGTATTCAGCGCATAGACATTTATAATTATTAGCTCTTCCTGATGGATAGACCCTGTAATTATTACATAATGCCCTTCTTCATCCCTTGTTACAGCCTTCAATTTAAAGTCTAGTTTGTCTAAGTATGGCTGCTCCAGCTCCTTTGATTTCCAGTAGCATGATAGATAGTTTTCCATCCCCTCACTTTCAATCTGAAAGTGTCCTCAGGTCTAAGATGAGTCTCTTGTAGACAGCAAGTAGATGGGTCTTTTTTTTTTTTATCCATTCTGATACCCTTTGTCTTTTGGTTGCAGCATTTAGTCCATTTACATTCAGTGTTATTATTGAAAGATATGGGTTTAGAGTCATTGTGATGGCTGTAGATTTCATGCTTGTAGTGATGTCTCTGGTACTTTGTGGGCCTTGCAACATTTCACTCACAGAATTCCCCTTAGGATCTCTTGTAGGGCTGATTTCATGGCAATGAGTTCCTTCAGTTTTTGTTTGTTTGGGAAGACCTTTATCTCTCCTTCTATTCTAAATGACAGACTTGCTGAATAAAGGATACTTGGCTGCATATTTTTTTCTGTTCACCACATTGAAGATTTCCTGCCATTCCTTTCTGGCCTGCCAGGTTTCAGCAGATAGGTCTGCCACTAGTCTTATGGGTCTCCCTCTATATGTTAGAGCATGTTTATCCCCAACTGCTTTCAGAATTTTCTCTTTATCCTTGTATTTTGCCAGTTTCACTATAATATGTCATGCAGAAGATTGATTCAGGTTACGTCTGAAGGGAGTTCTCTGTGTCTCTTCAATTTCAATGCCTTTTTCCTTCCCCAGATCAGGGAAGTTCTCAGCTATGATTTTTCAAGTACACCTTCAGCCCCTTTCTCTCTTCCTCTTCTGGAATTCCCATTATACCGTTTGATTGCATCACTTAGTTCTCTAATTCTCCCCTCATACTCCTGGATATTTTTATCTATCTTTTTCTCAGCGTCTTCTTTTTCCTAATTTTATCTTATAATTCACCTATTCTCTCCTCTACCTCTTCAATCTGAGCTGTGGTCGCCTCCATTTTATTTTGCACCTCATTTATAGCATTTCTTAGCTCCTCATGAATATTTCTTAGTCCCTTGATCTCTGTAGCAATAGATTCTCTGCTGTCCTCTATGCTTTATTCAAGCCCACCGATTAATTTTATGACTACTATTCTAAATTCTTGTTCTGTTATATTGCTTAAATCGGTTTTGATCAATTTGTTAGCTGTCACTACTTCCTGGAGTTTCTTTTGAGGAGAATTCTTCCATTTCATCATTTTGGGTAGTCCCTGTGGTAGCTCCAAACTGCACAGGACTTCCCCTGTGCTTTCCAGAGTAACTTCTGTTGGTGGGCAGGGCCGCAGTCAGACCTGATATCTGGCCCCAGCCCACCACTGGGGCTACAGTCAGACTGGTGTGTACCTTATCCTCCCTTCTCACAGGGGAAGGACTCACTGTGGAGTGGTGTGGCCCCTGTCTGGGCTGCTTGCACACTGCCAGGCTTGTGGTGCGGCTTCGATGGGATCTGGCCAAGTGTGTATTAGCCGGGGTGGATCTGCAAGATGCACAGGGGCGGGAGGGGTAGGCTTAGCTCTCTTTGCTCTCAGTGGTCTCCTGTGGGAGGGGCCCTGCAGCACCAAGAGGGAGGCAGGCCCGTCAGAGGGATGGATACGCAGAAGCACGGCATTGGGCATTTGTGCAGTGCAAGCAAGTTCAGTGAGGGGAACTAGTTCCCTTTGGAATTTTGCCTTGGGGATGTGAGAGGGAAATGGCACTTACCAGCACCTTTGTTCCCCCTCTGAGCTGAGCTCTGTCCTTCTGGGGCTCAACAACTCTCCTTCCTGGCATCTTCTCACCCTCTCTGCTCTCCAAGAGCAGAGCTGTTGACTTTTAACATTCCAGATGTTAACTCCCGCTGGCTGTCAGAACTCATGGAGTCTGACCCCTCTGCTTTTGCAAGCCACACTTTGGGGTTCTGCCTTGCAGGCCAGGTTACCTCTCCACCGCTCTGGCTCCCTCTCACCAGTCTGTGTAGCATGCACTGCCTTTCCGTCCTTCCTACCCCCTTCTGTGGGCCTCTCATCTATGCCTGGTTCCAGAGAGTCCATTCTGCTACTCTTCTGGTGGTTTTCTGGGTTTTGTAGGCAGTTGTGGGTGGAATCTAAGCAATCAGCAGGAGAGCAGGACGAGGTGAGCCCATCATCCTTCTATGTCACCATTTTCCCCACTAAATCTGGCATTGAAGGATATTAAGTAACAGAGTAACATGATTATACACTAACATAACTCAGCACACCTTACACACAGCACATTCATATCCATAATTTATAAACAATCATGTCGTAGTACAGCTAGGGCCTTCAAATGACATAATTCAAGTCTTTTATATTAATGTCAAAGAAATTGAGTCCAAAAGGGTAACATGACTTAGCTAGGATAATGGAAGTAGTTGCTGCATGTCTTTGACTTCAAAAACTCCTCCCTCCCCACCCCATAATACAACACTGCTTTCCTTAATGCTCTATTATTAGTACTCTGCTGTTAACTGAGCTGGAAAACTCTCAGTGTAAGAGTATCCCATTTAAACGGTTTACCCTCTAAAAGTTGGTAGGAACCTGCAAAAAAGTTCTGGCACTGGTGAATTACCTTTAAAACCTAAACTCTAAGTTCACAAATGTGTTACAATGGGTCCTTGGGAATCCAATGGGTTAAACTTTTAAAAGCTCAGAATCATCTCCAGAAGGGTGTGGATCTGGAGAAAATTTCACTACATGATACCCTTCAACCCCCATCTCCATTCTTATATAGATAAAATTAAGTACCAAGTGAACATAAAGACCAGAGGGAAAATTGGCCCAAACAAGCACCCTGAATATTTCAGGAGGAAATTCTATTGGGAAAAAGATTTGCCTTAGTGTCGACCCTGGATAATTTCAGAGTTTGGTTGTATGTAATTGCTTTTTGCTAGCCCATGAAGACAAATTTCTTGCCACCCTTACATGCTTTCCTCCATCACTGATCATCAGTATAAGTGTCATGCATCCTGTTCCTGCTAACCTGTTCTTCCTTCACAAACTATTCAAGACCTATTGTCCCGATGTTCTATATGCTAAGAACAATTAGAATATACCACCAAAATGTACCTGTACTAGCCATCTCTTTATAGAAATGCCTTTACTTACCTTTAATACCTTACCTTTATGCCTTTAATATCACATTTTAGAAAATTGCGCATTCATATAAAAAATGGCCATCAAAATGCATCCTCTGTAGAACTGCTATTGAAGACATTTCCCATGATTTGGCTTCATGACATTTGTTCTTACAACTAATTTCTCTAAAACTTAACATCATAAAAGAGTTAATCTCTTCTGAAGATCAGGTAATTTTTTTTTTCCTTTTTGTTTTTTTTTTTTCTGAATAAGTTATATCTAACTTTATTCTTTCTTTTTTTTTCTTGGTTTAGCTATCAAAAGCTTGGAGTTAATAAGTTAATCACTATCAATAGCTCATTCTTGGTTTAATTCTCTACTTCTTTATCTTCTTTATCTACACTAGTTTCTCAGATGACCTGTGTGAAAAGGGGATTATCTATAGAGAGATCATCTGGTTGAGGCTAGAAGTTCACCAAGATCCCAAAAGTTACAATAAGTTTTAGGATGATCACCCAGACTGCCAAATGAGAGAATATTTTATTCTCTCACAGAAGTCCTTGGAGACTTGGGACCTTCTTCTATGTGATGTTTGCTATCCTTTTCTTATTTATTTTAAACTCCATGTGGAAGTATAGATTCATTTTTATTTCAAGATACTTGAAATTACTTTTAAAAGAAGGAAAGTTGTAAATTATAAATAAATGGTCATGAATTATAAATATTTGGCATTAAGATTTTAGCAATCATAAGTTATTTCCCTGAAACATACACTCAACTCATCACCAAAACAAAGTGTCTGTGAAGGAGCTCCAAGAAACACTAAGCTTCTATAGCTTTTACCCTGTGAACAAATCATTTGTACTTTGGGTGGCACTCAGACCCAATGGCCTAGTGTGAGCATGGAGAGTAAGCTGTAAAACTGTGCAACTTAACTTTTGTCCCTCTGCAAAAGGAAGCAGGAAACTATGGCTTTAGTTTCTCCTCAAATTGCACAAATACAGACATTTGCAGTTTTTAGAACTGCTTCTGAGACAAGCAGGAATGAAATGAGAGAAATAGCTGGAGTGCTCTTCAGCCTGGGTAGCTTTCCTTAAGATGTTTTTGTTTGGTGACAAATCACTTCTTATTTTAAATCCTGCTGTTAGACTGAATGGGGGTTGCTGGAGGAGAGGTGGGCAGGGGGATGGGTGACGGGCATTTAAGGAGGGCACTTGCTGGGATGAGCACTGGGTGTTATATCTAAGTGATGAATCACTGAGTTTTACTCCTGAAACCAATATCACTCTGTATGTTGACAAACTTAAAATTAAATAAATAAATTTTAAAAAAAGAAAAGAAATGACCGTGAAGATAAGTTACTCTAATTTCCCCACATTTAGGTGACCACTCATCATTGTTTCTTGGTGTTATACCAATGTACACTGAGCCCCGAAAAAAACAAGTGTGAAGTATAGACTTTAGGGACCCAATTATATGTCACTGAACACAAATGCCGAAGGAGCCAGAGGAAGAAGAGCCCAGAACAGTAGATGGAGATGGTGGCAACTGGGAAATGAAAACACTGTAATTTGAGACAGAAATGAAAGAACATTCTAAATGAGGGAGGTTGAAAAAAGAATGGTCAGAAATGAAAGTGCCTGGCAGGGATATGAAGCTGGGTGGGGAGGAGGGGGCATACAAAATGTGAATATCTAGTGTGATAGAAAATGGAGACTGTATGATAAATAGAATTTGAAGTAGTAAAAATAAGATTGCATAGGTAGGTTGGGACTAGATTATCAAAGTCTGTAAAGTGCAATAATGTTTCTAGAAGTGTCTATAAAAGTATACAATATGTATTAAAGGCTGTAAAGATTACATTAGAAGACAAAAAGCTTGTTGTGAAAGTCTAGAAAGAGATGAGGTGAGGAGGCGATTAGGTCTTAGAGAAGAGTGATGACAATAAAAATGGAAACAGGGACGCCTAGGTGGCTCAGTGGGTTAAGTGTCAAACTTCGGCTTAGGTCATGATCTCACAGTTCGTGGGTTCTAGCCTCATGTCAGGCTCTGTGCAGACAGTTCAGAGCTTGGAGCCTGCATCAGATTCTGTGTCTCCCTCTCTCTCTGCCCTACCCCACTCAAGCTCTGTCTTTCTCCCTCTCTCAAAAATAAATAAACATTAGTTTTTTTTTTAATAAATAAAAATGGAAACAAAAAGAGGCCTATTTAATGGAGGAAGGAACTGGCATTTATTGAGCACCTATCATGTACCTAACCCTTTGCGTGCACTATCTAACTGACATATGTCTCATGAAAACCTTGAAAGGTAGGTAAGATTATCCCAAGTCTACAAATAGAAGCAGAAGGTAACACTTTCAGAAATTCATCCAGCTGATATGAACAGCCAAGAATTGAATTCAATGTTTTCCAATGCCAACAGCTACAATCTTCCCATTTCAACCTTAGCTATCTTGAAAGACAGGATAATGGAATTTGCCCTCAAAGCTGATATTTGTCCCAAAATTTAAGAAAAAAAAAAAGGTTTCTAGAGACTTTATGCTTTCTATCTATAAGATATTAAAATGGTGTCAGAGGGATGCCTGGGTGGCTCAATTAAGCCTCCGATGTCGGCTCAGATCATGATCTCACAGTTTGTGAGTTCAAGCCCTGCATCAGGCTCTCTGTTGTCAGCACACAGCCCACTCCATATCCTCCCCCCATTTCTTTGTCTCTCCCCAACTCGCTCTCTCTCTCTCAAAAATAAAAATAGTGTCATAGATGGAGACAAAATAATTATGAAAAAACTGAAGGAAGAAGGGAATCATAGTAACCCTAACTTTTGATGATATTTACTTTGTTCCAGGTGCTGTTCTAAGCCCTTTACCTGTGTTACCACATTTCAAACTCTATAAAAGCTTATATGGTAAACACAATTATGCTCATTCTTGTTAGGAAGCTGAAGTTTGGAGAAGTGAAGAAACTTGCCTGGTGTCATGGCTAGGGGTCCCCCAAGCATAGAGCCTAAAACAAGGGCTTGCTTGTCATGTAGTTTATTTTGGGAATTCCTGTCCAAGGGACAGGAATGGGCGACTGGGAAAAGTGGACGAGGGAAGCAAGGAAATCCAGTCAAAGCTGTGTAACTGACATGGTCACTGAGTGGTCAACTGGGCCTCAATCAATCTGGAACTCTCTGAAGAGCTGAGGAAAAGAAGCCACAAAATTATCCTCAAGGGACAGAAGGAGAAGCTAGTTAATAATAGCTCCCATCCTCCCGTTGGTCAAAGGTTGCCCCACAAGTGGTCAACTCCCTTGCACTTTCAAGTTTGCACATGCAACAGAATGCTGAGCAGGTCTCATATGGCAATGACAGAGCAGAAGGAAAGAGATGAGTGCAGCCTAGTGCAGCCTAGGGAAAGTGTGATCAAGATAGTTATCACATCAATAGCAGGAGTTACAATGCAGGTGAAGAGGATGTGAGATGAGACACAAGAGATGTAAAGAAACACACAAATTCCAGAAGCAGAATAAGGATTTGAATCCAGGTAGTCTGATTTGAAAGCCCAGGCTCTTACAGCAGAGGTTTTCAAACACTGTTGTTCATCAGACTCATCTGGAGGCTTGTTTGAACATAGCTTACAGAGCCCCACTTCTAGTGTTTTTGATTCTGTAGGTCAAAGATGGGGCCACAGTATTTGCATTTATCTCAGTTTTGAAGTGATGTTGCCAATACTGTCCCAGGGGCCACACTCTGAGAACCACTGGTCTTACACATGCAATATGCTATCATGATGAGTATCTCTGAGATAAGCAAAGGAGAAATGCATCACTATGCCCAATTCACTGACTTTCATGTTCTTGGGAAACAGCCTGGATGCTTCTCAAAAGAAAAATATCCTCTACATGAAAAACAGGTTTAGATCAAAAACACTTATGTAAGAAATGATAAGCCTGGTTCAGGAGGCTCTGGATGATCAAAGAAATGGTATGATGGACTCTCACACTGCAGGCAGGAGTCCTAAAGAAGTAATTGTGAAACTTGAAAAGAAAATAAATACATAAACGTAAGAGATTTAGAGTATGATGAGCGTAACCTCAAAATAAGAGAACATGAGAGAGAAAACAGAGCAGCTGCTGTAGCTAAATCTTTAAACTTTTGTATCTGTTCTGTAACAAGCTCTCAATTTTTGCTACATTTAATTAACATCTATTAAAAATAAGATTGAAAAAATACATAGAAGTTCTTACTTTCAAGAAGTTTACAGCCTAGTGAGGATGAGAAACAAAAAAGCAATTAAATTTAAAAGCTACCTGGTAAACCTATAGAGAAAGGGACAAAAAACCTGTAAAAGCATAAAAAAGAAAATAGCAAACTTTGCCTCAGAATGCTGAAAAGGGTGTTAAAAATTCTGTGGTTATTAAACTGGGTGTGAAGGAGGAATGGGTTTTACCATACAAAGAAGGGAAAAAAGAACATTCTGGGTACAGGAATCATGAAGAACCTGGAATGTGTTAGGAACAGTGTTGAACTCACCTTGATTGGAGAGTATCAGGATATATACTGGAATCAGGGTGTAAAGTTCATGTGCCAATTAAAAGGTTTGAACTTTATCTAGCAAGCAGCAGAGAGATAATAGAGGTGTTAAAATGAAATGACACAATTTTTGTTTTTTAAGATTCATTTTCTAGAAAGATTTCTAGATGAAGTATGGAAAATGAAGTTGATTGGAAAAACGAAGTGTGGAAGATGAAATATGGAAACGAAGTTTCTGAAACAAAGCAATGACAACAGAGGTACTCTACCCTCATTGAAGAGGTTAGATTTGAGGGTCATGGAAAGATCTGAATACACAGTCCAAATGGAATCAGGAAGTGGGAAAAAAGGAGTGTAGGAATTAGTTATTAGCTTGAATATCCTTCACAAATATGAGTTCTTTATCTGGCTGTAAGAGTGATGCTCCATGGTTTTTCCACAATGCTTACGATTTTTTGTTTGTTTTATTTTGTTATTAAGCACCTAGACATAGATAACTCAAAGGAGTTAAGACAACACTTCTTATAGTATTCTTTACAATGTCACACATAGGTAGGACAATGTTTCAAGATCAAATAGTTTACAAGGCCTTGTTAAATGTGCATTGAGATCCACTAAGTGTTCTGTGTTTCCTAACTCACCTGTCTGTAGAACGCTTTTTCACAGAGAATCTCTCAGTTCTGGTGTGCCATTGAGAACAGTCTGGAAAATGCTGGTTTAGGAGGTAGAGGAGCTCTTCCTCTTCACAATGGGACAATTTTCAGTAGATACAAAAATGGAAGATGACCCTTCCTCAAAAGAGGTATCATGGTAGAGTGAACAGGTAATGGGTTTCAGAGACAGTAAAACCTGGAGCAGTATCCTGATTCTTTCCTTGATATATGCATAATTTGGGGAAAGTTAGGTAAACTTTGGGATTTAGTGTGCTCATCTTTGAAGAGCACATCTTTGAAGAGCAAGTAATGATGCTCACCTTGTAAGATACTAGAGAACCAGGGATATATAAAGTGTCTGGTCCTGAAGCAACAAATTATAGCCACAAATTTTGCATTGGAGAAGCTTAGAATTTTAGCCTATAATGTGAACCACTACTCCTATTCAATTTTTTTACTATGTTGGGAATTTCTTTACCAATTTTGTCTTCTGGTACTTTAAATATTCACCTTTCATTTCTTATTCTTCATATTGCTCATAGGTGTTATTTCTGCCTACCATCTATTGAT